>NC_140008.1:41071820-41651769 GCF_964263955.1 Coregonus lavaretus | reverse complement strand
TCTCTCTCTCTCTCTCTCTCTCTCTCTCTCTCTCTCTCTCTCTCTCTCTCTCTCTCTCTCTCTCTCTCTCTCTCTCTCTGTGTGTGTGTGTGTGTGTAAAGAGGTAAGCATACTTGTCCATCCTCTCGCTGTGCTGGCGCCAGTGTGTCATGTCTTTCCTCCAGCGCAGGTTCTCCTGGCTGCCGAAGGCACTGCCTGACGGACTCCTCTCTACAGTGGGGGGGAGAGGACATAAGAGGAGGAGAGAAGATAGGGGTGAGAGGAGGAGAGAGGGAATGAGAAGGAAAGGGGGGGTATAGCGGGTGAGGGAGAGGAGATATGGGAGGAGATATGGAGCGAAAGGCAAAGAGAAGTTAAAGGGAGAGAGATTGAATGGTCATTTTCAGATCACTTTTCCCAATGTGTGTGTGTGCTGTGTGTGTGTGCTGTGTGTGTGTGCTGTGTGTGTGTGTGCTGTGTGTGTGCGTGTTTGCTCCGTGTGTACCTAGCTGTCCCCTGCTGCGGCGGACCATCTCCTGCCGTGCCCCGATGCTCCCCAGTATGGCCTCCTCCAGCTTGGCCTTCATGTCCTTGGACTTCTTGAAGGTCAGGCTGTTCATGCGCTCAAAGGCCTTCTTCCCCTGCATGGTGAACACAACATGGGCCTTTTTCCATGATGAGGATGGAGAGAAGTTACACAGGGTTACTGTGCCACACCACCACAGCAAGAGAGGTAAAATGGATTAGAGATGGATTATATGGAAAAGTAAGAGTAAAGAGTAAGGAAAGATTAAGATTACTTTATTGGTCAACTGCACACAAGGTCCAACCGAAATTTGACTTCCGCTTTTAACCCAACCTCTCCGAAAAACACACATACATACACCAATTTGAAAACCATCTCATACAGCATGGGAAGTACAAATTCCAAGAACCTTTTCAAATAAGTTTCTTTCCACCCAGTCTCATCCAGGGACGAAATAATGGACTGTCAGTGAGGCAATACACTTGACGTGCTTCCACAGAATCGACGGCATTACTACAAATGACCTAAGGAAAGTACACCATGCATGCTTTTGCCCCTGCTCCAGGTGGGACGTTACCTTGTACTCGAAGCAGGAGACGCAGAGGTAGAGCATGTCCAGCAGACGGTTGAGCTGGGAGACCGACAGGTCAGTGAACCACTTCTGTAGGACACACTCATCTGCATTCTTCAGAACCCACAGCAGACAGATCAACAGGCTGCGACTGGACTCTGCTGAGAAGGTGCCGTGCAGACGACTGGCCTGGAGAGAGAGGGGAAGATACAAAGGAAAGAAAAGGTGAGCAAAACAGAGGAAATTAAAGAGGAAATAAAGAGATGGGGAGAAAGAGAGACTCTGGAAGAAAAGACAGAGGGAGAAAGGTAGGACAAAGAGAGGAAGGGATAGAGAGAGAGAGAGAGAGAGAGAGAGAGAGAGAGAGAGAAACAGGAAGTGTAGTTACCTGTGGGTTGAGCAGGACGCTGCCGGGACGGGACACCGGAGTTGAGGTCCCCGCTATCGCCATGGCAACGGTCTGACTGATCATGCTGCTGCCGTCCTCTACAGACTCGTCCCCCACGGCCCCACCTGCGGACCCCTGAGCTCCCCCAGGGCGGCCCCACTGGTTATGGGACTCTACAGAAAAGAGAGGTGGGGGGGGGGGGGGGTGAGAGAAACCAATCAGGATCAACAAGCACAAAACAAAATCTGTCGGGACTTGCACATCAGAGTTGCAGACATTGTTTAATGTGCTTTTCCTGAGCAGCACCAAAACCAGTGGGACGCCCATAGATTTCTAAAGCCACCTCATAGCCCTTTTATCTAACCACACTGCTATTCAAGTATGGATCAACTCCACATATCTACCGACTCAGAATACCCCTGAACGTTTGGGACATGGAAGGCTAAATGTAGAATTCAGACCTACCTGTGAAGTCGTGCAGCTGGGGCAACGTTTCCATGACGATGCCGATGAGTGGCAGGTAGAGGATGGCGACACGGGCCTTGACCTCAGGGTCATTGTAGCGGGGGTCGGAGTCATGGCTGGACAGCAGGTTATGGACCACACTGATCACCTTCTTATGTAAGCCAAACATCCTATAGGATAGGGAGGGAGGGAGGAAGACAGAGGTTTATTTGGATAGGGACAAGTACAAACACATTGACTAAACAATTTCCCGATGCATCGTATTATAGTGTTTCTAGCTTACGCTAATTTTCTACAATTGTCAAGACAGCGTGAGGTATCAAACTACCCTTACAGAGTGGGAGAGTTTGTCCTGAAGCCTGCCACAGGGGACAATTCTTCCTTGCTAAGATAAACGACACCTCTCTTACAGCAAGAGGAGAAAGGTGGACGTTTGGAGATGATCTGAACATGCTGGAGGTCAGGAGAACTCAAGAGCCAAGCTCAATACAAACTGACAGGACAAAGGCTAACAATATGAAATTGAATCCCAGCGAATGCAAGGTGCTTAATGTGTTCCAGCCACCAAGCTCCTAGGCTTGTGGGTACAGGCAGATCTTCGATGGGACATGCATCGACCAAAAAAGCCAGAGAATGTTCATCCTAAAAAGGCTGAGGAGGTTTCACACTCCAATACAAGACCTGAAAACTGTCTATGAGACGTATATCTCCTGTGGTGCACTGTTTCCGTTGCAGCCATTTATGTGGCACTGCGCCGTGTCAAAATCATTGGTGCCACGGCCAAAAAATATGGAACATGAAAAGATATTGCTGCTGAGGGACACTTTGCAGACGCTAGAACAGTCCACATTTACTTTTCCTCTGCAAACAAAACGAGTAATGAATAGACCAGACAAACCCATAGTACAATAGTTTATCTAGTTACCTAGTCGGCTTGTTGTTGTGGGTTCTATGCAAGATAAATATTATTCGAGGCGCATTCAAGTTACCATAGGGAGGGAAACATGCATTCTAGTCAATGCACAAATCTTGCAATCGTGGGGAAAACAGCCATTTTGATTGCCTTTGTTAAAAAGGAGGAGGATCCCAGCTTTCCATTCCTACTTTATTTCTCAACGCCTTTCTAAACCCAGAGTTTTTAGCAGCGCCATGGTTAAGCACATTACCGCTGCAATTCGCATAGGGGTGAGTGGGGCTAAATGTAACACGGGTCAATTGTAGGGTAACTTGGGGTAGAATGCCACCCTACCTCAACATATTTTTGCTGGAGTGACTTAAAAAATTGTGATGAGAGATGACAGTTGAGCAAGAGTAATGGTAACCAGGGAAAGTGTTGGGGGGGGGGGGGGGTGACATGGTGGTTTCGGTGAGAAGTGGTTTCTGTAAGAAGTACATGCAGTGTTACCCCGGGTGACGGTTTACCCCAAGTTACCCTAACAGGTAGGACTATATTATATTCACTGTGCTTATGCAAGTTTTCTGGGACATAACATTCATCAATAGGATGCTAACTTGTTAAAATATCACATTTAGGATCTAGCTAATGATAAGCTCAGTAGGGTAAATGCAGATAGGAAACCCCATGCGTCAGCCTATTTATAGCCACTATGCTGCATCAGTCGGGCTACATGTGATAATTCTTACTGCTAATAGCATACCTGATCATACGGACCATGCATAGGCTATATGCATGGTCCAATATGCTAAAAAAATTTAAACTAATAATTTTACCAATATGGTGTCAGCATCACTTTATTTTCAGGGACCCCCCTCCAACCTTTTTCCTCCACTGCTACACATTTTTCCAGAGGAAACACTGCTGTGGTGGAGTAGGCTGTTGCTGTGTGGCATTTCAACCTCATTGAAAAACAACACCAGGCCTTAGAGAGAGTCCAGAGGAGGGCCCTCAAGATCATTCTAGGTTCTGGCTACGCAACATACTGAGTGGCCTGCCAAACCCTACGGATGCAACCATTGCAGCAGAGACGAGAGGAGCGGTGTCTGAAATGTGCTCTCAAGCCGCAGAGTTCAAACAAATTCTCCAGCTGGCTGCCACCTCAAGTGATCAGCTACCCGGAGTAAGGACAAGGCAGGAAGGGCAACTACAGGAGATCATATGCAACACTGAACGCTACAGAAAAAGTCCAATACAATCATTAGTTGGGCTTTTAAATGGAAACTATATGGGGCAGATGTTCACATTGTAATGTTTTTTTTAAATAAATGAGTTCATTTTAATTATGTTTATTCTTTACTGTAAACTGCCAGAGTGCACCGATGTATTTATCTAAACAAAAATAGAAGATAACACTGACCGCTAAGTTTCAGGGTCGAGAAAGACATACACTGAGTGTACAAAACATTATGAACACCTGCTCCTTCCATTACAGATTGACCAGGTGAATGCTATGATCCCTTATTGATGTCATTTGTTAAATCCACTTCAATCAATCAGTGTAGATGAAGTGGAGGAGACAGGTTAAATAATTATTTTTTTGAAAATTGAGACGGATTGTGTAGTGTGCCATTCAGAGGGTGACTGGGCAAGACAAAATACTTAAGTGCCTTTGAACGGGGTATGGTAGTAGGTGCCAGGCGCACCGGTTTGTGTCAAGAACTGCAACGCTGCTGGGTGTTTCCCGTGTGTATCAAGAACGACCCACCACCCAAAGGACATCCAGCCAACATGACACAACTGTGGGAAGCATTGGAGTCAACATGGACCAGCATCCCTGTGGAACACCTTCGACACCTTGTAGAGTCCATGCCCCAACGAATTGAAGCTGTTCTGCGGGCAAAGGGTGGGGTGCACCTCAATATTAGGAAGGTGTTCTTAATGTTTTGTACACTCATTGTATACGTCACATGAACAATAACCCCGCTCAATAACAGTCACACAATGTACTGCCCCTTAGCCTTGAGAGGGTCGACAAAGAAAGACACATAGTATACAGTGGGGAAAAAAAGTATTTAGTCAGCCACCAATTGTGCAAGTTCTCCCACTTAAAAAGATGAGAGAGGCCTGTAATTTTCATCATAGGTACACGTCAACTATGACAGACAAATTGAGAAAAAAAAATCCAGAAAATCCCATTGTAGGATTTTTAATGAATTTATTTGCAAATTATGGTGGAAAATAAGTATTTGGTCACCTACAAACAAGCAAGATTTCTGGCTCTCACAGACCTGTAACTTCTTCTTTAAGAGGCTCCTCTGTCCTCCACTCATTACCTGTATTAATGGCACCTGTTTGAACTTGTTATCAGTATAAAAGACACCTGTCCACAACCTCAAACAGTCACACTCCAAACTTCACAATGGCCAAGACCAAAGAGCTGTCAAAGGACACCAAAAACAAAATTGTAGACCTGCACCAGGCTGGGAAGACTGAATCTGCAATAGGTAAGCAGCTTGGTTTGAAGAAATCAACTGTGGGAGCAATTATTAGGAAATGGAAGACATACAAGACCACTGATAATCTCCCTCGATCTGGGGCTCCACGCAAGATCTCACCCCGTGGGGTCAAAATGATCACAAGAACAGTGAGCAAAAATCCCAGAACCACATGGGGGGACCTAGTGAATGACCTGCTGAGAGCTGGGACCAAAGTAACAAAGCCAACCATCAGTAACACACTACGCCGCCAGGGACTCAAATCCTGCAGTGCGAGACGTGTCCCCCTGCTTAAGCCAGTACATGTCCAGGCCCGTCTGAAGTGCATTTGGATGATCCAGAAGAGGATTGGGAGAATGTCATATGGTCAGATGAAACCAAAATATAACTTTCTGGTAAAAACTCAACTCGTCATGTTTGGAGGACAAAGAATGCTGAGTTGCATCCAAAGAACACCATACCTACTGTGAAGCATGGGGTTGGAAACATCATGCTTTGGGGCTGTTTTTCTGCAAAGGGACCAGGACGACTGATCCGTGTAAAGGAAGAATGAATGGGGCCATGTATCGTGAGATTTTGAGTGAAACCCTCCTTCCATCAGCAAGGGCATTGAAGATGAAACGTGGCTGGGTCTTTCAGCATGACAATGATCCCAAACACACCGCCCGGGCAACGAAGGAGTGGCTTCGTAAGAAGCATTTCAAGGTCCTGGAGTGGCCTAGCCAGTCTCCAGATCTCAACCCCATAGAAAATCTTTAGAGGGAGTTGAAAGTCTGTGTTGCCCAGCGACAGCCCCAAAACATCACTGCTCTAGAGGAGATCTGCATGGAGGAATGGGCCAAAATACCAGCAACAGTGTGTGAAAACCTTGTGAAGACTTACAGAAAATGTTTGACCTGTGTCATTGCCAACAAAGGGTATATAACAAAGTATTGAGAAACTTTTGTTATTGACCAAATACTTATTTTCCACCATCATATGCCAATAAATTCATTAAAAATCCTACAATGTGATTTTCTGGAATTTTTTTTCTCATTTTGTCTGTCATAGTTGACGTGTACCTATGATGAAAATTACAGGCCTCTCTCATCTTTTTAAGTGGGAGAACTTGCACAATTGGTGGCTGACTAAATACTTTTTTGCCCCACTGTAGGTGAAGAGGAGAGAAACCTTCTCAATAGCACACACACAGTATCCCGCTAGACCTTCAGGAAGCACAGAACGACCGAGAGAAACATGAGGTCCAAGTGACCACAGTAACCCTCACATACATTAACACAATGTACTGACCACCCAGGAGTCTGCCTTCGAGAATCACAGCGAGCGACAAAGGAGGCAAATGACATAACCTCTCGGTCTCCCTCTCATACACACAAACAGTAAACACAGTGTACTAATACTGACGCTTCGGCCTCCGGGTCCAGGATGACAGCCAGTTCAGCCAGCACCAGTCCAGCCAGGTAGTGCTGCTCTCTGAAGGGGACAGACAGCTCAAACATGTTGGCTATCTTCTGGTCCTGGGCATGGGTAGAGAAGCTAGAACTCTGTGGAGATGGAGAGAAGTATGGAGAGAGTGAGAAACAGAAGCAGGGGATGATTTAGAGACATTGTCCACACACCTTTTACTCCTCCAGGACGTGTGTGTGTGTGTGTGTGTGTGTCCAGTGTGTGTGTACTGTGTATAGCTGACCTGTGAGGTTGCGGATGACACGCTGGGTGAAGGCGAGGCGGGGGGCGTGAGGAGGCTGCAGGGCAGGTTAAGTGTGACGTAGTGCTCGTGGCTGCAGACGATCCTCAGGAAGTCCAGTCTCAGGGACTCCAGAGTTGGGTTCTGCAGCATGTACTGCTTAGCGGACACCTGGGGAGAGGCATGGAATGATGTCCAGAAAACTGTCCAAAACAGGGTTTGATGGAGAAGCACTGTTGAGGCCCTTTACTCCAAGTCAGGGAAGTGATATCCAATAGTGTAATTGGCAGGATAGCTACTGTACTGTTACTTCTAAAATCCTGTGCACAAAGTCACTCCATCATAGTGGTTATATCACCAAGCCTTTTTGAATGAAAGCAGATTCTGCAAGGATGCTGTCATTAAGGTGATGTTGGGGTGCTAAGTGGGTTGCTTCCCTCTTCCAGTACCTGTTTCCAGTATGTCTTGATGAGGGAGAAGGCGAAGCCTCGGTCCATGACAGACAGCAGGTCATTCAGGAAGAAGGCCAGGCTGGTGTTCAGACGCTCCACCAACTCAAGGTCCTGATTGGACAGAAACACAGGGTCAGAGGTCAGGGTAGAGTCTCGAGAACACTGCTCGATCGGATTTACTTCGAACCAGAAAAGGTCCATTCAGACCATTCCCTTTATTTGGAGTATCTGTGTGATTCGTGGCATTAGAAACTGCTGTGTTGATGTAAGCCTGATCTGTATTGTCCCCGTGTGTCCTATGCTGGTGACAAAGTTTATTCCGATTTTCACTCCTACCTTCTGAACGCGTGAGACAATATCCCCAGCGATGGTGCTAACCAGGGCTGTGATGTCATCCATGAAGCGCTCAGGGAAACGGTTCTTTCTGGGCGACTCTAGCCGGTCGGTGAAGTACAGGTGGTGGATGATGCTCTTCACCTGAGGAATGAGGTCATCAAGGTGAGACAGGGCCCAACCATAGCGGATTATAGAGGACTCTTGGGCCCAAAACCTTGTTTTAGCATGGACAGCGCCATTGAGGATTTTCACCATTTTGAAGTAGTAACTGAGTGGAACTTCCTATGGGTTAAGGAAGAATCACATATTCCCATCCAGGTCATCAAGAGGGATCAGCCAATGAATTATACTCGTGAGTAAACATTCCATAACTGCAGGTGGCACTAAAATCACCAACCTTGGCTTTATACCTGTTCAAACAACACACTACAGGTGGCAGTATGCACCCTTTCAGTTTGTTTGCCAACTCAAGTAGTAGAAGAAGAAAATGTACTACTTCAAAATGGAGAATGCCTCAATGGCGCTCCCCATGCTCTCACAGACGCCATAATGGGACAGATACAGTGTCTATCTAAGTCTATGGGCCCAACACATAGTGGTAGTTATGGGTTGGTAATATCTGGCCAAGCCCCACGTAGTACAATTTATCTTCTTAAAATCAGATTTTAAACCTAACCCTGAGCTTAACCCTAACCACAATGCTAACCTTATGCCTAACCTTAAATTAAGACCAAAAGGCTAATTTCCGATAAAGCCAATTTTGACTTTGCAGCTTGGCCAACTAGAGGGAACCATAGACACAGGGCCAGGATGAAAAGCACAATAGTGTAGCCTTGTCACACTATCGTGCCAACCGGAACCATACTGTCTTTGCTTAGATATTTTCTTTTCACTCTGTCATTTCCAACATGGTTCCACCAATTATGGTGGATACGCAACCAGGCCAGAGCAGTACAGGTCGGCACAGCTTACTAATGTGAAAAAGGCTCCAGAGATGCAGCTGTGTGTCGTCTTGTCTTACCATGAGCTCGAAGAAGAACCAGGCCTGTTGTATAGCTCCCTCCCTGACGATGCCACTGCTCACCACCCACTGTAGGGCCAGCTCCTCGTGGAACAACTGAGACAGAGAGATGGAGACACACGGACCAGACAGTTAGACACACATAGCACAGTACATCAGACCTGGGTCAACCTGCCCTTAATAATAGTTTGATCTTATCTTAGTCATGTAATATATGTAATATTTGCTCAAAAAAACTAAATGATCCACTTGGTGCGCCTGTGTCTGGTGGTAACACTGAAAAAGGAGGCTTCATTAAGATATAAATATCAAGAGTGTGCCGTTTCCCTGAACAAGGGTCAAAGTGCTACAGTTAGTGGTGCGTTACACACAAACACACCACTCCTGTACAATACTGTCAACATCACAATGCAATCACAGCCAAGAGGCGGGACATCTACACTCTACATCAGGGATGGGCAACTGGTGGCCCGCTGATAATTTCTTTGGCGGGGTAACTCAGTCGGGGTCTCGACTTACTGTTTAGAGTTAGAACAGTAGAATACACAAGGTGCAATTTCAAAATGTGGTTGTGCATCAGCAGTTTTTCTCTTATTATTTCAGTCACTGACAGTCACTCAATTAGCCCATGTCAGCGAAAAAATGTTTGATCGGTAAGTTAGTCTCGCCAGCTATCTAAACCTGTAGTAATCATAGTCTAATTACCGACCACGGTGCCTCTATGGAGTTTGTTAGTCAGATACCATTAAAAACTGCAAACAATTCTCTCCACAAATGTGTAGAATTGCAGGAAATTAGCTGCTAATTTATATCTCTGCTCCATGAAAAATGAGTAAAAGTGCATAAAATAACTATATCTTCTCTCCGCCCCGTGACAAAATGTGTAGAATTACAGCAAACGTGCTTTAAAACTGCCACATGGCAAAATGTGTAGAATTGCAGGAAATTAACTCTAAAACGTAACCTTTTTCTCTCACCTGTCTAGAGGGGGGCTGCTAAACTGTTTTGCTCGCAAGATGGGGGGACCCCCCCCCCCCCAAACAAAATGTCACTTAGGGCCCCCAAAAGGCTAGGGCCGGCTCTGACTGCATGTTTATTTGGATCCCCATTACCTTTTGCAGAAGCAGCAGCTACTCTTCCTGGGGTCCACAAATGTGTGGGTATGGATGTGGGTATGCAGACCCGCAAGCCACTGCGGCCCCTCATGAGTCGTCAAGATTTTTTGTGGCCCCCACCCCCCAACAAAGTTGCCCATCCCTGCTCTACATCCAAAAAGACCACAACCACCAAACACACCATCCAATCAAGAGGCACACATCCAGAGACAGACGAATAAGGTGGAGGGGGCTCTGTATGGCTCCTCCCCCCGGGGTAGACAGCGGTAGATACCTTTTTGGTGGGTAACCGTCCTGTTAAAGTTTGCAAGAAACTGGCGCTCTCAGCGTGCGAAGACATGCGGTGGCCACAGCGCTCCATGGCCTATGGGTGGGATGGATGGGACGGTGACAACAACAGGTTAGTGAGAGGCAACGGGTATAGCTGTAGCATCTTCTCAACCCAAGGAGATGTGTCTGCAGCAGAATCCCTCTCTCACTTTCACACACTCAGAAGCTTACACACACAGTCATATACTCGGTCACACACAATGAACAAACATGAACACAAACAATCACACAAATACACAAAACGTCATATAATCTAAAACGACAGTATACGAAAAACACAGTACCAATATAGAAGTGCAGTGTGTGAGATACTTCATATTTATATTTCTTACATACATTTTACACAAATGGAAAAACTTCCCCTAGATATGCAGTTTGTGCACCGTATCAACTGCGGGGGAAAAATGACAACAAACACCCCAAATATGGGTTAACCTGTGGGTATAACTTACCTCTGTTAACCCATATATTTATTTTACTGAATCTTTGGACATGACTAGAGCCACAAAAAAATACCCTTCACGACAACCAATGACGACAACCACAGTCACAACAAAAAGACAAAAAAAATACAAAGACAACCACATACACACTCGCACTCCCTCCCAAACCCACCCAGCACACCACCACATGCAGCAGTATTCCACATCATGCCCATCCCACACGGTGAATAAGATTAGTAGTAGGTCATGCATGGGTTCAAATGACCATGGTGAAAATGAAACAGGACTGGGAATGAGAGGATGAAGAAAGCTAATTAAAATGAATATTGGGGAAATGAAGATCGTGGTGATAGCCTCTGGACCGCCAATAAAAAGAGTATAGATTTCAAGTATGAGAAAAGGAAAATGGCACAAACTGAGTCACGTGGGTCTTGGCTAGAGGTTCTTGGCTGGAAGTTGACTGCAATGTATGTGCAACACCTCTCCTGCACTGGGGGTATAAGAAGTGTGGTGAGAAATCCGTCTGCACTTGTTTGACATGACTTTAAGAGATTAGTGACAACACCACGACTTCAGAATGGGCATAGATGTTACTTCTCCAGCCCAACTGGAGAGAGAAAGGTGTTGTGTAAAAACTGAAAGGACGACAAGAAGTGAAAGAACTAAAGATGGCGGTTTAAGGTTCATAGAGGCAGCTTTGACTTCCTGTCTGGTGGAGCGTGTAGATGATGGGTGGATGAGGTGCGGGTTAAGAAGGGTAGGGAGTGACGGTGACGTATTTTTTAGGGGGGGAGAGGAAGGGAGTTGTTATTGTTGAAGCACCTGCATTGAGTTAGTGTCAGAGGCAGAGCCGGGGCTGGATCTCCAGGGGGTGCTCATACACCCCATGGTGTGCACCCAGGAGTTGGAGCGGTCTAGGCCCTGAGAGGTCAAGGGTCCCAGGTCAAAGGGCAGGCAAGATCAAGGCAGCAACGAGCGGACGGAGCAGCACAGGGGAGGAGGGAATAACATAGAGGTTAAAGGTTAAGATGATTGAATCGTAAGCAGCAAGGGGGAATAATAAAGTTAGCTAGTTAAAGATCAGAAATCATTTAATTAGAAACCCCTGATTCATGAAAACAGCAATGCATGAACAGATTAGATCGCATATCCCATCATGACAATCTGCAGCCCTCCATTGGTTCAGAAACAAGAATACAGGTTTAGTTTAGTAGCATTATACTGTAGGTATCATTCATCACACAGGGGAAGCTACAGAACTAGAATTACTAGGATACGTAGAACAGGAATCCCCATTCAAGTTGATGTGCCATCATGGCTGGCTATTCTATTTCTATGGGGGCAGCATCCATCACTAGCATCACGTTAGACCAGACTTCAGAAAAACAGAGAAGGAGTGTTCATCACTCACTCATCTTTCAAGTACTTTTGGGGTCAAACTAAGTAATTTGATCAAAGTACCAAATGATTGTACGATTATATGGCTGCATTAGAGCAACAAGTCCACGTTATTAACTAATTTACGAAGTGTCTCTGTAATACACTCGGCTACCCCTGGAAATGACTCTACTAACAGAGCCGTGAAGATTGTTTCACTTTCCTAAAAGTGTCCTACTGTATACTTTGCTATGCTGAGGTTGCCCTCTCCCTGCTGTGTGTCAGGTTGGTGATACAGGGGTTACAGAGATAAGGTGTTCCTGCTGATGTTTGTCCATCAGCTATAGGGTTGACAAGTCACACAGTTGAGAAATGCTGCTCTCAGGTTCATAGTATACAGTCAGTGATACAGTGACAGCTTATGTGGGGGCAGAAATAGTGGGGCTTTTCAATCTAATCCTCTATGAAGTCAGTGAATCCATGGCAATGAGGTTAAAAAAAAAAGTGCTTCAGTGTACGATTATTATATGATTAAGCAATGCCAGAGTGGGTGTGGTATACCACGGCTAAGGGCTGTTCTTACGCACGACGCAACGCGGAGTGCCTGGATACAGCCCTTAGCCGTGGTATATTGGCCATATACCACAAACCCCCCGAGAAGCCTTACTGCTATTATAAACTGGTTACCAATGTCATTAGAGCAGTAATACATGTGTGTCATACGGTCTGATACAGTGCATTCGTAAAGTATTCAGACCCCACATTTTGCTCCGTTCAGCTTTCCCTCGATCCTGACTAGTCTCCCAGTCCCTGCTGCTGAAAAACATCCCCACAGCATGATGCTGCCACCACCATGCTTCACCGTAGGTCTGGTGCCAGGTTTCCTCCAGACGTGACGCTTGCCATTCAGGCCAAGAAATGTTTTGGTACCCTTCCCCAGATCTGTGCCTTTGACACAATCCTGTCTCGGAGCTCTACGGACAATTCCTTCGACCTCATGGCTTGGTTTTTGCTCTGACATGCACAGTCAACTGTGGGACCTTAGACAGGTGTGTGCCTTTCCAAATCATGTCCAATCAATTGAATTTACCACAGGTGGACTAAAATCAACTTGTAGAAACATCAAGGATGATCAATGGAAACAGGATGTACAGTGGGGAAAAAAAGTATTTAGTCAGCCACCAATTGTGCAAGTTCTCCCACTTAAAAAGATGAGAGAGGCCTGTAATTTTCATCATAGGTACACGTCAACTATGACAGACAAAATGAGAAAAGAAATTCCAGAAAATCACATTGTAGGATTTTTTATGAATTTATTTGCAAATTATGGTGGAAAATAAGTATTTGGTCAATAACAAAAGTTTCTCAATACTTTGTTATATACCCTTTGTTGGCAATGACACAGGTCAAACGTTTTCTGTTAGTCTTGACAAGGTTTTCACACACTGTTGCTGGTATTTTGGCCCATTCCTCCATGCAGATCTCCTCTAGAGCAGTGATGTTTTGGGGCTGTCGCTGGGCAACACGGATTTTCAACTCCCTCCAAAGATTTTCTATGGGGTTGAGATCTGGAGACTGGCTAGGCCACTCCAGGACCTTGAAATGCTTCTTACGAAGCCACTCCTTCGTTGCCCGGGCGGTGTGTTTGGGATCATTGTCATGCTGAAAGACCCAGCCACGTTTCATCTTCAATGCCCTTGCTGATGGAAGGAGGTTTTCACTCAAAATCTCACGATACATGGCCCCATTCATTCTTTCCTTTACACGGATCAGTCGTCCTGGTCCCTTTGCAGAAAAACAGCCCCAAAGCATGATGTTTCCACCCCCATGCTTCACAGTAGGTATGGTGTTCTTTGGATGCAACTCAGCATTCTTTGTCCTCCAAACACGACGAGTTGAGTTTTTACCAAAAAGTTATATTTTGGTTTCATCTGACCATATGACATTCTCCCAATCCTCTTCTGGATCATCCAAATGCACTCTAGCAAACTTCAGACGGGCCTGGACATGTACTGGCTTAAGCAGGGGGACACAGCAGGATTTGAGTCCCTGGCGGCGTAGTGTGTTACTGATGGTAGGCTTTGTTACTTTGGTCCCAGCTCTCTGCAGGTCATTCACTAGGTCCCCCCGTGTGGTTCTGGGATTTTTGCTCACCGTTCTTGTGATCATTTTGACCCCACGGGGTGAGATCTTGCGTGGAGCCCCAGATCGAGGGAGATTATCAGTGGTGTTGTATGTCTTCCATTTCCTAATAATTGCTCCCACAGTTTGGAGTGTGACTGTTTGAGGTTGTGGACAGGTGTATTTTATACTGATAACAAGTTCAAACAGGTGCCATTAATACAGGTAACGAGGGGAGGACAGAGGAGCCTCTTAAAGAAGAAGTTACAGGTCTGTGAGAGCCAGAAATCTTGCTTGTTTGTAGGTGACCAAATACTTATTTTCCACCATAATTTGCAAATAAATTCATAAAAAATCCTACAATGTGATTTTCTGGATTTTTTTTTCTCAATTTGTCTGTCATAGTTGACGTGTACCTATGATGAAAATTACAGGCATCTCTCATCTTTTTAAGTGGGAGAACTTGCACAATTGGTGGCTGACTAAATACTTTTTTCCCCCACTGTACCTGAGCTCAATTTCGAGTCTCATAGCAAAGGGTCTGAATACTTACGCAAATACAAATTTGCTAAAATTTCTAAAAACCCTGTTTTTGCTTTGTTATAATGGGGTATTGTTTGTAGATTGCTGAGTATTTTTATTTATTTAATACATTTTAGAATAAGGCTGTAACGTAACAAAATGTGGAAAAAGTCAAGGGGTCCGAATACTTTCCGAAGGCACTGTACATATGAGATGAGTAAAGCAGTATGTAACATTATTAAAGTGACTAGTGTTCCATTATTAAAGTGGCCAGTGAGTCCATGTCTATATATATAGGGCAGCAGCCTCTAAGGTGCAGGGTTGAGTAACCCTCATGGACACTCTTACTGACAGTTGTGGCTGCTTCGCGTGATGTATTGTTGTCTCTACCTTCTTGCCTTTGTGCTGTTGTCTGTGCCCAATAATGTTTGTACCATGTTTTGTGCTGCTACCATGTTGTGTTGCTACCATGTTGTTGTCATGTGGTGTTGCTACCATGCTGTGTTGTCATGTGTTGCTGCCATGCTGTGTTGTCTTAGGTCTCTCTTTATGTGGTGTTGAGGTGTCGCTCTTGTTGTGATGCGTTTTGTCCTATATATTTTTTTAAAATCCCCGTCCCCGCAGGAGGCCTTTTGCCTTGCGGTAGGCCGTCATTGTAAATACGAAATTGTTCTTAACTGACTGAAAAATAATATTACAAAGAAAAGCTGCCATGTTGGTCGGCGCCATCTTGGGTAGGGCCCTACAAACTCCATTAAATATGCCTGATTCCGTTTTGTTTTTCCAGGTTTCCACTCTCAAAAATCACACTTTATTAATAGAAAAACAACACATTTCATGTTTTATGTCCACAACAATGCTTAAACCACATCAGGAGACCACTTTTGATGTCTCTGAAAAATCTGAGAAATTTTAATCTTTGGGTGTAGTTACCCTTAATTCAAGTGCGCATATAGCAAGAGGCTGTTGGTTAGCAGTGTTTTTGTAGCGGTAGAGACGGGAAAATCTCATTGCCTCTTCAGAAAGTTGCAAGAAATATGAACCAATGATGCATTCTGTTCATTACTTATAATAAACTTGGGAAAATGTCTACATTTTCTATACATTTAGTTGATTAAATACATTTTTTTATATGGTTGAATTCCGTTTCAATGCCTGGATTCAGTGAGTACCCTAATGATCATATTGGGAGCAGAATGAGCCTCTCCACTACCTATTGTCCCTGCAGTGATGATTCACCATCTTCATCTAATGTTTTCATCATATATTCACAGATAATTGCCAAAAAGCCTACCAGTAGCCTATGCAAATTAGGGAGCCAAGTGAACGTCTCTGTCACCGATGCGATTCGGTAGGCTACACTGACTAACGCAACGATACTCACTCACAGACCTGCAAACTTCAGCACGGCGGCGGCGTCAACAAATAGATGGCTAGAAGATGCATATCATTCATTCTAGCGGGAGAGGGCGCGACAGACTAGCAAATTGAAACGTTTAAATGAAAAGTAGCCTAGTTAATATGAAGTGGAAAAGGTAGCCGGCTGAAAATGAGTCTGTAACCGTCTGATTAGCCGACGGCCGGCGCTAATGGAAAACACTGCACCATTGATGCATAGTGGACTGACTGTACCCCAAAAGTACTGAGAAACATAACGTAAGCCATGTCTGGTCTGTGGCATGTCTCCTACCTTACTACCGATGATGGATCGGACCTCATCGTCAGGGGAGGTGGGTGTGCCAGAGATATCAGGGTTACTGTTGCTAAGGCTACGGGAGCGGTTGAGATTTAGGCTGGCAGGTCGCTGGGCGGACCTGGCCATTGTGGCATAGTGGACTGAACCACCCAGACCTGGACCTAAGACAAACGCACACATGAAAAAAAAAAAGTTGTTATTGCTCCACAATAAATGCAATGGCTCTTACAGTTTAATAGAGTTTAATATCATTGAATACAAGCCAAAACTGGGGTAAAACAAAAAGAAAAAGCTGAGGTACCTGATGAGGGGGAGTTGGGGTCCGTGTTGGGCAGGCGGAATACGTAGTATACGTAGGAGGAGAGCAGGCTGTTTCTGCCGTGCATGTCCTGACTAGTGTCCAAGTACTTATGGAGCCGGTTCACTATGGACGCCATCACCTCGAACGACGCCTGGCCCATGTTCACTACACACACAGACACGCACACAAGACAACACATTTAGGACCAGATATTACAGTCGTTTAATTCAGTGCCAGTTCAGTGGCAGCACGAAAGTTCAAAAGGCACAGGTTTGTTCTTAAAATATGGGTACTTTGAATATTTGAATATCATTTATTATCTTCCTATTATTATTCATTTGGAATACAATTATTTAAATGAAGTCATTGAAAGGCTACAGTTCCTATGAGGCTGGATGTGGTACCTATCTGTCCTGATATGACGGGCGGCCGCACCACCAGCAGCACCAGCTTATCCAATAGGAGGTGGAGGAAGCGGACCATGGGCTCCAGCTGGGAGGAGTTTAGCGCGGCGATGCTGGACTTTAACTCCGCCTCCAGGTTGTTCTCCATGATGCGCGTGTCTCCTATCCGCACAGGGAACATGTGGTCCAGGGCATGGACCATTGCAAAGAACTTATAAAGGTACTGGTCCTGATGGAGAGAGGGATGGAGGGAGGGAGGGAGGGAAAGAGAGAGAGAGAGAGAGAGAAGTCAGTAACAAAGAAAACCTGGCTTTGATCAAAGGAAAATGTGAGACTCCACTGCACAATAGAAGTGCTTGAACTGTGTGCTCTGAGGTTAGAGCTACAGTCTACAGTAGGGTAATGCAGTGAGCAGAGCTATAGGTACCCAGACCCAGTGATTTATGATCACATTACCACCAGGCTAAGGTCCTGGGAAACACTCTCCCTCTCCCCTCCACACGACAGCCAACAGGACAGAGAGATGGAGTGGGCTGCACTAAATAACACCAGTGAAGTTCAACCAGTAATGGACTGAGGGAGGGACACGTTACGCTCACCACTCCTCCTTCCACTATCCAAGCTGCGGTATTTGGTCTATCTGTCTGTCTCGGAGTCTGACACAGATATACGCTAATGTTACGGATACAGGTATCCTGTGTCTTTTTGTGTTTTTCGTCTCCTTCTGCCCTAATCACAGGTGTCCTGTATGTTCCTGATTGGTGGTCGTTGGGGTTTCTGCTGATTGCTGAAGTGGACCAATCAGTGGACATTCCACTGCATTGCACCACCTGTTTCTGGTTTTTCAATCACACATCCCATTGTTTAAAAGCCAGTCAGTTGTGTTTGTAGAGAGAGACTATTTTCCGTATGTGAGTATGGATACTGTGGTGTCCTGTGTTTTGTGTACTCACTCATTTGCTGGTTACTCTGTTTGGTAACTTTGTTGTGTGTTTCTGGGAAAAGGGGAATTTAAGCAAGTTGCCCTTGGGCATACATTACCCGTAGGAAGAAAACTGTCTAAAAACACTAGTTAGACCTGAGCGGACCACCCACTGTAATTTTTGTATGATTAGCAGTAGCTTAGTGGTTCTTGAGGCAGGCAAGATCAGTTTAGTTTTTTTTTACACTATTGTTTCATTTCTTGGGTCCTGCTCAGCCCTTTTTCCCAAACCTTTACTGTGTGTTCAAAAATAAACATTTTATGTTTGACGGTAGTTTATGGTTGTCGTGTAGTTTTTGTTCTCACTGTTTCATGTCACGATTCTAATTTGCATGAATTATGTTACGGTCTCTTGTCCATCCACCCTAGACGTTTAAAGCCACGGGGTTCATAACATAATGTGGGGGTTCGTCCGGGTTAATTCTCATTGATACCCATGCTACTCATGCAAATTAGTTAGTGTCTGGTTCAGTGTTGAGCTTGGCAGCTGTAACTAACTGGTTTTGTGTTCAGTATTCGTCGGCTCGTGTTGCTAGTTTAAGATGGCTACTTTTGAGTTGGATGCCTTTTTGGAAACCCTACGTGGGAGGTTTTTGAGAATTGCCGTAGAGTGGATCTACAGGCTTTGGCTGACCACTTTTCTGTACCCATATCAAGGGTTTTAGTGAAAGCAGAAGTTAGGAAAACAGTGTTAGAGATATTGTTGAACGAGCGAGTGCTTGAGTTACCGCCGCCTGAGTCTGCTGCTCCTGTAGGGGATGTGGCTGCTGCTCCTGTAAGCCCGTCGGTGTCTGAGGACGAGGCTAAGGCTCCAGCCACAATGCCCCGTTTTGACCCACTCTCCCCACTGTCTGACAGTGATGCCAGGATGGATGTCCGCTTGACACGGCTCCAAATGGAGGCTGAAGAGAGGGCACAAATCAGGCAAGAAAAGTTGGCGACGCGTAGGCTTGATCAAGAACTGGAGACGCGTAAGATGGAACTGGAGATGCGTAAAATGGAGATGGCGGCAGAAACAGCGAGGTTAGTCTCTGCTCATACTATGCCTGCTAGTGAGCCATCCTCACCAGCTGTGGCATCTGCTACTTTTGATATTAGTAGACAGATCACCTTGGTACCTGTGTTTAGGGAGTCAGAGGTTGATTCCTATTTCAGTGTTTTTGAACGTATAGCGGTAGCATTGAAATGGCCCGAAGAGGTATGGTGCCTTTTACTTCAGTGTAAATTAACAGGTAAAGCCCAAGAGGTTCTGTCAGCGCTACCACTTGAAGACAGCTTGAATTATGACGTGGTCAAAGCTACTGTTCTTCGTGCCTATGAGCTTGTTCCTGAGGCATATCGACAGAGATTTAGGTCTCCTACTCAGACTTATGTGGAGTTTGCTAGAGACAAAGGAAATATGTTTGACAAATGGCACAGTGCTAGTAAGGTAACTGATTTTAACTCTCTACAGGAGTTAATCTTGTTAGAAGAGTTAAAAAATTGCTTACCCGAACGCATTGTAGTTTATCTGAACGAACAGAAAGTATCCTCACTGTCGGAAGCGTCTGTATTGGCAGACGAGTGTGTGTTGACGCATAAGAGCGTGTTTTCGGCTCGTAAGGAGAGCAGGGCCGCAGAGTTGCTAACTTTTAGTCCTAGTCGACCAGCAGTACATCCAGCACGCCCAAAAGATGTGCGTCACTGTTTCTATTGTCATAAGGTGGGACATATGGTTAATGATTGCTTTCTGCTAAAACGTAAACAGGGGATGCCTCAGCACGCCAGGCCGCCAACGGGTGTTGGGCTGATTCGTACGGTTTTAAGGCCGGAATCAAGACCAAGGCCTCATAGTGAATGTGGTTTGAAAGTCCCTGTCCCAGTCCCAGATCACAGTTATGAACCGTTCATTTTTGAGGGGTTTGTTTCCATATCAGATGACGAAGCGTCTCAGCGTCCAGTTAGAATCCTCAGAGATACTGGTGCGGCGCAGTCGTTCATACTATCTGATGTGTTGCCCTTGTCCAATAATACATATTGTGGTTCCAGCGTGTTAGTACAAGGAATTGAAATGGGATTCGTCCCAGTGCCATTGCACTTTGTGAACGTACACTCTGAGTTAGTCAGTGGATTGTTCAGAGTTGGAGTACGGCCTATGTTGCCAGTAAAAGGTGTTACATTTATAATGGGCAACGATATTGCCGGAGGAAAGGTGATACCCGTATTGGAGGTATTGGATAACAGTGACCAGTCTCTCTCCGAGGAACTGGCACAGGGTTATCCAGATGTGTTCCCCGCTTGTGCTGTCACACGTGCTCAAGCACGACAAGTGGGTGACGTGATAGATTTGTCGAACACGATTCTATTCAGAGAGTGTGACCCAGAGGATAGCTTGGGTGCTACCTCTGGTAAGCTGGTGCAGTCTGACCAACAGCCCAGAGAAAGGAAGAAGGATGTGGAACTTGTTGCTGAGGCAATACAGTTACCAGTCACTCGTGAGCAGCTGATCGCTAACCAGAAGGTTGACATTAGCCTGGCTAAATGTTTTTCTAGTGTTGTCTCAGAGGAGGAGCTAAAGAAGAAAAACATGGCATACTTCATTGATGGTAATCTCCTCATGCGTAAATGGACATCCCATGTTGACGCTGGCGGAGATTGGAATGCTGTTTACCAAATAGTGATTCCTACAGCCTTTCAGCAAAATGTTTTATCCCTCGCTCATGATCACCAGTGGTCCGGACATCTGGGAGTCACCAAGACTTATGATCGGGTTTTGCGACATTTCTTTTGGCCTGGTTTAAAACAAGATGTGGCTCAGTTCTGTCGGACTTGCCACACCTGTGAAGTAACTGGAAAACCGAACCAGGTTATTCCTCCCGCGCCTCTTTGTCCCATACCTGCCATAGGTGAACCAGAACCATTCGAACATGTGATGGTTGATTGTGTTGGACCATTACCTAAGACAAAATCTGGTAACCAGTTTCTGTTGACGATTATGTGTGTGGCCACCAGGTACCCAGAGGCCATTCCTCTGCGAAGGATTACTGCTCCGGTGGTGAGTAAAGCGTTGATCAAATTCTTCTCAACTTTTGGGTTACCTAAAGTGGTACAAACTGATCAGGGTACGACTTTCCTTTCTAAACTTTTCAAACAAGTGTTAAAATCCTTGTCAGTTACACACCGTGTGTCAAGCGCATATCACCAAGAGTCTCAGGGTGCGCTTGAACGTTGGCATCAGACACTGAAGTCTATGCTCCGTAAATATTGCTTGGAATCTGAGAAGGATTGGGATGAGGGAGTTCCTCTAGTTTTGTTTGCTGTCCGTGAGACAGTACAGGAATCCTTAGGGTTCAGCCCAGCTGAACTGGTGTTTGGACACACCATGAGAGGACCTATGAAAGTCCTTAAGGATCAGTTTTTATCACAAGAGTTGTGTGTGAAAGAAAATGTGTTGGACTACGTTAGTCGCTTTCGTGAGCGCCTACATGGTGCCTGTGCTCTAGCAAAGGAAACGCTGTCTTCCTCACAGAGACGGATGAAACGGCACTATGACAACCAGGCGGTTTCTCGTTCACTGCAGCCAGGTGACCAAGTTCTTGTATTGTTGCCTGTGCCAGGAGCGTAATTGTCAGCACATTTCTCTGGTCCTTATGTAATTGAAAAGAAACTAAGTGAAACTGACTACGTGATACAGACTCCTGATAGAAAACGCCAATCTCGTGTGTGTAACATTAACATGTTGAAGACATACCACACCCGACCCGTCACTCAGAGACAGTCCAGAGAAACTGGCCGAGTCGGCTGTCTCTATTGCTGCTACGGCTGTAGTGGGAGATCATGTTAATGATGTGGACGGAGATGGTTTGGAATTGCGCAATACTCAGCAGCAGTGTGCTAGATTGCCCAATTCAGAGATGCTGTCTCTCCCGTCAAGCCTGATTCATTTAATGGACGGACAGTCAGATGATATTGTGAGACTATTACACAGCTTTCCATGTCTTTTTAATGATGTTCCTACATGCACAAATGTGTTAGAACATGACATTAATGTTGGAAACGCTGCACCTATCAAGCAACATGCTTATCGTGTCAACGTCTCTAAAAGAAAGATAATGAGGGATGAGGTCGGGTATTTGCTGGAGAATAACCTGGCTATGCCAAGTTCAAGTCCTTGGAGTTCTCCATGCATTCTGGTTCCTAAACCTGATGGGACATCCAGGTTATGTACGGACTGTCGGAAGGTAAATGCTGTCACAGTGCCCGACTCGTTCCCGTTACCCAGACTGGATGACTGTATTGATACTGTTGGTGCTGCTACTTATGTAACCAAACTAGATCTTCTAAAAGGTTACTGGCAGGTGCCGTTAACCTCACGTGCCTCCGACATCTCTGCTTTTGTGACCCCAGATCACTTCCTACAGTATGCTGTCATGACATTTGGGATGCGGAACGCACCAGCCACTTTCCAACGCCTGGTTAACACAGTATTGGCTGGAGTTCCTAATTGTAGTGCTTACCTTGATGATCTGGTAATTTATTCATCTGAGTGGTCTGATCATGTTAACACTCTAAGGGTAGTGTGTGAACGTCTAGCAGCCGCTTCTCTAACCCTGAACTTAGCAAAGTGCGAGTTTGGGAAGGCCACTGTTACTTATCTCGGTAAACAGGTCAGCCATGGTCAGGTGCGCCCTGTAGATGCCAAGGTCTCAGCTATAAATGCATTTCCCGCACCTACTACCAGAAGAGAGCTACGCCGTTTTTTAGGGATGGTTGGCTACTACCGTAGTTTCTGTAAAAATGTATCTGCGGTAGTTGCTCCATTAACGGATTTGCTCAGTCCGGCGAGAAAATTTGTATGGTTTGAAGATTGTCGTACTGCTTTCAACACTGCTAAAGCACTCTTATGTAGTACTCCTGTTCTTGCTGCGCCAGATTTTGAACGACCGTTTAAACTGGAGGTAGATGCAAGTGCCAGAGGTGCTGGTGCTGTTCTACTGCAGCAGGACCAGAGTGGAGTGGACCATCCTGTCTGTTATTTTTCACGGAAATTTAACAAATGTCAGACAAACTATTCCACCATTGAACAAGAAGCTATAGCTTTGTTGTTAGCTCTGCAGTACTTTGAAGCTTATGTTGGTTCCAGTGCATTACCAGTGATGGTGTATACTGACCATAACCCCTTAGTTTTTCTCCACCGGATGTACAACCAGAACCAACGCCTTATGCGTTGGGCACTTGTAGTGCAAAATTATAATTTGGAGATCCGCCACAAAAAGGGGTCGGATAATGTGTTGGCAGATGCTTTGTCTCGTGTTTAGAGATCTAGATTTTTGTTTGTTATCCCGTCAGGATGCTGTTGATCTTTGAATTTTGGGTGTTGTGATGGTACGTGTGTCGCAAACCATTGTGGTTTGCTCTTTTAAGGGTGAGAGTGTTACGGATACAGATATCCTGTGTCTTTTTGTGTTTTTCTTCTCCTTCTGCCCTAATCACAGGTGTCCTGTATGTTCCTGATTGGTGGTCGTTGGAGTGTCTGCTGATTGCTGAGGTGGACCAATCAGTGGACATTCCTCTGCATTGCACCACCTGTTTCTGGTTTTTCAATCACACATCCCATTGTTTAAAAGCCAGTCAGTTGTGTTTGTAGAGAGAGACTATTTTCCATATGTGAGTATGGATACTGTGGTGTTTTGTGTACTCACTCATTTGCTGGTTACTCTGTTTGGTAACTTTGTTGTGTGTTTCTGGGAAAAGGGGAATTTAAGCAAGTTGCCCTTGGGCATACATTACCCGTAGGAAGAAAACTATCTAAAAACACTAGTTAGACCTGAGCGGACCACCCACTGTAATTTTTGTATGATTAGCAGTAGCTTAGCTGTTCTTGAGGCAGGCAAGATCAGTTTAGTTTTTTTTTACACTTGTTTCATTTCTTGGGTCCTGCTCAGCCCTTTTTCCCAAACCTTTACCGTGTGTTCAAAAATACACCTTTTATGTTTGACGGTAGTTTATGGTTGTCGTGTAGTTTTTGTTCTCACTGTTTCATGTCACGATTCTAATTTGCATGAATTATGTTACGGGTCTCTTGTCCATCCACCCTAGACGTTTAAAGCCACGGGGTTCGTAACCGCTAAACATGTATATAGGTAGTGAATGGAAAAGTGTAGGGGTTTCTTTGCTTGAAAGACCTGGGTCATGTTCAGTTGAGGCACACTGTAGCAAAACCTTTTTGCAACAGAAAATGTTGGTTGTGATAGGCTATACCTGTGTGTGGACCGTGGAAACGGATGTCACTTCAACGTTGAAAACCCCTCTGTGGTTATCCACCCATTTCATCCCAGGTAGAGAAACATCGGGGGGGAGGACAGCGTAGGACTGAGGAGGTTTCTCCAGAGACACAGGCAGACAGAAGTTTCCTGTACGCAGACGACCATTCTGCAGCATAGGAATCCACTGAGGAGACAGGAGGAAGGAGAGAAAGACAGATGATTAGGGCCTGAAAAGGCATGTGTGTTGTGTGCTCGTGTGTGTGACATGCCCGTGCACATGTGCGCAATGTTTGTGCATATGCGCGCACACATGTGCACGTGTATATGTACAGTAGTTACCGTGTATCCCACGGGGGTCTCCAGGGGGGTGTTCTGTTTCTGCTGGCAGCTAACATGGTAGAAGGTGAACAGGATGTGGTGGTGGTCAGTCAGAGAGGCCGGCAGCTTGATCTTCACCTCATCACGGAAGTCTGGGGACCTGGGAAACACAACAACCATGACACACAGAGTTTAATTCATGGTTGGTTAGGGCTTTATAGAAATAAACGTCTGGGAAAGACAAAGATTATAGACATGGTTAGTGGGGTTTAGGGGTTAGGGCTGTATAGGAATAGACATCTAAAGGAGTATAGAGAAGTCAGGGAATCTGAGAAGCACAACAACCATTACAGTGTCATGGTCAGTTACGGCTGTAACAGAATAGGAATAAACATCTAAATGTCATGGTTAGTTAGAGCAGAGGTTTATAGGAATAAACAGCATATTAAAGACTGCAAAGAAAGAAGCAAGGGGTTTGCAGCTATAGAATAAACATCTAAATTAGTACAGAGAAGCAAGCCTTTTTCTCATGGAGATGACAAAATAGATTGTTTGTTTGTGGATAAAGGGTAGAAACATCCTTTGGAGCGAAGGAGCCGGAGCAACCTTTTCCGTAAAGGGAAAGATAACATTATTGGATAGGCTGGGGGAATTAAACCACAAACATCCAAAGTTCAAAGGTGGAACCGTTCAAAATCTGTGATAAGGATTAACATAGTCAGAAATGTTAACGCTAGAAAAGCCGAGAGCGTCATAACGATGCAAAACAAATGTACATTTTTTATTACTCTGCCATTTTTTAAATTCAAGTTCCTCCCTTCCTTGACTTTTCCTAAATAGATCTATAAAACACATTGTCGTTGTTAACATCTTAATATCAAACAGAATCTGTGTTATAAGCAGTTTTAAGAGGACATGTCATTCCACCCCCCTTTCATTGACGACCGAACAGCAAGTGTTGACTAGTTTATAAAAGGTGTCAAACTGACTGAATAAAGTCAATCTACTATATTCCTTTGCCATTCAGAAATCATACAATGTAGTTATATGTCCATGGTATCCCACTGGGACAAGTAAACCAAAGATCTCATTTGTATTTTCCTAGGATATAAAATGTCGGGACTTGGCAGACAGTGATGCTAAAGTGAGTGACTCGTCAGTGTAGCCTACCAAATCGCATCGGTGAGAGCAGTTCATTTGGCTCCCTAACTTGCTTACTGGTAGGCTTTTTGGCGATTATCTGCAGATACATTATGAAAACATTCAATGAAGTGCAACAATAGGTAGTGACGAGAGAGCCTCATTCTGGTCTAAATATGATAGTGATACTTTATTAATTTCAGTCAAATCAGAAAGATATAATACTTAAGACTGATATAACCCTTTTATTTTTTAAATGTCACCTTTAATTGATTTTTCAAGATAATGTGCCTTCAATTTTTCTGATTTAACAAAATACATAATTTGAAGAACAAACATTGTGGCAATTCATTTCTTGCAGTAAAACTGCAAATAAGACTTTAATCTCAAGACAGGTTTAATGTTAAAGGTTTAATGTTCTCCACTTAGAAAATAGTCCTGATCATATAAACCTAGGCCTAGACGATATCCAAAAGAACAAACAATACACTGAATTCATAAATATTCAGTAAATAAAAATGTTATTTTACATTTAAATTGTAACGTCATGTCTTTCTACACAATACCACAACTCATTTTATCAATCTGGGCGGTAACCTTGATAAAGTATTCAATAACTTTGCTGTGTATTTTGGATGGAATCAAGGCATTAGAATGTACCAGAGGCCACCAAAATTGAGCGTGTTCTGTAAAACATTTTTTTACCCGCGATGTGTAACTATGTTTCCCCCACCCATCACTACTAAGCATGACCATGTCCCAGATACATCTCTATATAAAATCATGATAAACTATGACAGTCAGATCATACAGAGAGGGGGAAGACCTGAGCACAAGGGCAACATCTGACAGAACAACCCTCAATTGGGTTACAGATTGAGCCTTCAGCTAACCCGTTATAACCCATACACTTTTTGGGGGGCTCAATTTCAGCCTCTTCAGAAAATCACATTCAAGACAATATGTGACCGACCGGCTCGATTCAGTCTTATATGTAGCAAAACTTTATTTATATATTTTTTATATTGGACAAAAGTAGTGACTGAGCTATAAAATGGTATATCATACATTGCAGTTGAGGAACAATGGGAAAGTAATTATGCTTTGAAAGTTGATAAACTTGTAAACTCACTTTTGAGAAAATGGCCCTTGAATGTTTTGGTACACCTACTGGAGAGCTCGTCTTTTGTCGACGCCCATTCAGCATCGCTCACACCCTCTTAAGCCCTAGCCCCACCCATCTCTTTAAGGAGTCTCATGTGAGGCCATGTACTAAACAACTAAAGATTTCAAGACTAAAGGCTGGTTTATACTACGTAAATTCAAATCTGGAGTGCCAGAGTGCGCTCTGGGCATTCGTAAACTCAGAGCGTTGTCAGATTGTCAGTTCGTAAATTCAGAGCGTTTCGCACTCGGAGCGTTCAGAGCGCACAATGCTCTGGCCAAGGAGTAGGATTGATCCGAGCGTTCTGACCTAACAACAGCAGTCAAGCACCCTAGCTAACTGGCTAATGTTGGCTAGCTTGCTAGCTACTTCCAGACACAAATGAGAGAACAGCTCACTCTGACCATTTTACTCGCCCTAGCAGAGCTGGTTAGGCTGTTTTTATGTTATCCAGAGCATTGGTGACCGTAACTGTGATGCTGGCAACAATTTAATTACGCTTTTTTGCCAACGTTTACTGACACCGGCCATATTAAATGGGTGTTGAGCGTTCGTAAATTCGTCAGATATTCTGTGCTCTGGCACACTCAGACGAGAGTGCTCTGAAATCGGAGTAGATAGCCAGAGCAAATTTACCAGCTACGGTATCGACAGTTGTCGCAGTGACATCATGAACATTCTATTGAAATGGTTACTTCCATAGTGGAGTCTTGTTTAGACATGTAGCTAGCTAGCTAAACAATTAACCATAATCCCAACTCATAATGTTACTACCCTGCATGAATCTGCAGGTAGCTAACCAACCAGTTCAATGTTAGCTAGCTAGCTAATATTAGGCTATAACTAGCAATGCAAATAGCTCTGCGATACAAATAATATTACTACACAGATCATAAACGTTACGTTAGCTAGCGAGCCAGTCAGCTAACGTTAGTTACCTAGCTAACAGTACACTTTAACTTGAAATAAATGACTTTGACTAAATTAGAGACGTGTAATATATGAAAATGTAGCTAGCTAGACTATTTTACCCGTATAGTGCCTTCGGAAAGTACTCAGACCCCTTTACTTTTTCTACATTTTGTTACATTACAGCCTTATTCTAAAAAATATTATTGTTTTTTCCCCCTCATCAATCTACACACAATACCCCATAATGACAAACCGAAAACTGGTTTTTAGAATTCTTTGCAAATTAATAATAAAATAAAAAAACGGAAATATCACATTTACATAAGTATTCAGACCCTTTACTCAGTACATGTTGAAGCACCTTTGGCAGTGATTACAGCCTTGAGTGTTCTTGTGTATGACGCTACAAGCTCGGCACACATTTATTTGGCGAGTTTCTCCCATTCTTCTCTGCAGATCCTCTCAAGCTCTGTCAGGTTGGATGGGGAGCATCGCTGCACAGCTATTTTCAGGTCTCTCCAGAGATGTTCGATCGGGTTCAAGTCTGGGCTCTGGCTGGGCCACTCAAGGACATTCAGAGACTTGTCCCGAAGCCACTCCTGCGTTGTCTTGGCTGTGTGCTTAGGGTCGCTGTCCTGTTGGAAGGTGAACCTTCGCCCCAGTCTGAGGTCCTGAGTGCTCTGGAGCAGGTTTTCATCAAGGACCTCTCTGTACTTTGCTCCGTTCATCTATCCCTCGATCCTGACTAGTCTCCCAGTCCCTGCCGCTGAAAAAACATCCCCACAGCATGATGCTGCCACCATCATGCTTCACCGTAGGGATGGTGCCAGGTTTCCCAGTCCCTGCCGCTGAAAAAACATCCCCACAGCATGATGCTGCCACCATCATGCTTCACCGTAGGGATGGTGCCAGGTTTCCTCCAGACGTGACGCTTAGACCAAGGGACCCCCGATTGCTCAGTTTGGCCGGGCGGCCAGCTCTAGGAAGAGTCTTGGTGGTTCCAAACTTCTTCCATTTAAGAATGATAGAGGCCTACTGTGTTCTTAGGGACCTTCAATGCTGCAGACATTTTTTGGTACCCTTCCCCAGATCTGTGCCTCGACACAATCCTGTCTCAGAGCTCTACGGACAATTCCATTGACCTCATGGCTTGGTTTTTGTTCTGACATGCACTGTCAACTGCGGGACCTTATATAGACAGGTGTGTGCCTTTCCAAATCATGTCCAATCAAATTAATTTACAACAAGTGGACTCCAATCAAGTTGTAGAAACATCTCAAGGATGATCAATGGAAACAGGATGCACCGGAGCTCAATTTTGAGTCTCATAGAAAATGGTCTGAATACTTATGTAAATAAGGTTTTTCAGTTGTTGTTTTTTAAAAACATTTTAAAAATTCTAAAAACCAGTATTTGCTTTGTCATTATGGGGTATTGTGTGTAGATTGATGAGGAAAACATGTATTTAATACATTTTAGAATAAGGCTGTAACGTAACAAAATGAGGAAAAAGTCAAGGGGTCTGAATACTTTCCGAATGCACTGTACAAGGATGGACGTTTCTCCCTCTCTGTCACGGATGCCATGGTTGCCCTTAGTTTGAAGATGTTATCCGGAGACAGGTGTTTTATACAACAGCCTTCTGTGTGTTCTCTTTTCGACCCCCTCTGCATATTTGCAATCAAACACCAGAATGTTCTCCATCTCCTTAGCTATCATACTCTAATTCCACCGGAGAGCAACACTTTTGCTTTTTGCAGTTCTACTACGTCATATCTTTCAAAAAAGCCACGTTAGAAAGGATTACCTACAAATACTGACCAGCTCATGTTATTGACAGAAGCGTGCTACATGGCAGACCAATCCGAACTCATCTCTCGGCATGTCCAGACCACCCATTATCTCAGCCAATCATGGCTAGCAGGAAGGTTCCTGTCTTTTTGGTGGCTAAACCAACTAGGCTCGTAATTTAACAATGTTATTCGTATTTACAGATGGCATACAAGTTTGTTATTAAGGCACATGAAAGTTCACATGTTCTAGAAGGCATTTCTGCCCAAAAACGCATTTTGAAGAAAATAAAAAAATGACGTTCAAATGGCTGTCCTGTGACGCGCGACATACACCTAGTTTCCTGAAACGAGTCACATATGAGCTTGTTAGCGTACTCAGTGTATTAGTGTATTACTCATCATCACTTTCTTACCTACCAGTTAAACCTGATGCCAGAGAAATTGTGAAGTTGCCTAATTGTAATGTAAACTAATTTCAACCTATATTTCCCGTCATATTTAAATACTTATTTTAAGAAAGGCCCTAAGCACACTTCATACAAAATGGAAACATCAGTGAATTGTCTGAGAGCTGGATCTGAGCGCCTCACCTGTTATGATACACTACAGCAGTGTATGCTTCTTTGGCGTAGTCTGCACAGCTGGACTTGCCAAAAATCACCTGGGGAAGAGAGACGAGAAAGAAACTTAGATGAAGTACAGCAGACGGGTTGAATTACAGAGGACCAGAGGAAGAGAGGCAAGTGGACAGACTTCTGTTTGTCTGCATGTGTTAAAATGATGTGTACTTTAGTAACAGAACTCAAATATATTTGAACACCATTCTTCACAATCCACTTCCAAGAAATCAGTCTAGGATTGTGCAGCAGTACCTGGTAAAGTACTAAAATACACTAATAACTCGAACAAGCATTCTCGTGGGAGGGTGGGCTAAGAATAATTATTGTGGGTGGGTGGGCTAAGAAGAATTCTTGTGGGTGGGTGGGCTAAGAAGCATTCTCTTGGGTGGGTGGGCTAAGAAGCATTCTCGAGTGTGTGTGCGTGTCATTGGTTACCGGCATTGCGTTGTTAGGGTCCTCCCCGTTCATGAACTGCACTTTCACTGTGATGTTCCGGGCGGAGCCTTGACGGTTGGCGAAGTTCAGGCTGTGTGGGTTCACATACAGCAGGTTCCTGAAACACACAAATATACATTTACATTCAAGCTATTTAGCAGACGCTCTTATCCAGAGCGACTTACAAATTGGTGCATTCAACTTAGGATAGCCAGTGGGACAACCCCCCCCCCTTTTTTCTTTTATTTTATGGGGGGGTGGGGGAGGGGGGTAGAAGGATTACTGTTATACTATTCCAGGTATTCCTTAAAGAGGTGGGGTTTCAAGTGTCTCCGGAAGGTGGTCAGTGACTCCGCTGTCCTGGCGACGTGGGGGAGCTTGTTCCACCATTGGGGTGCCAGAGCAGGGAATAGCTTTGACTGGGCTGAGTGGGAACTGTGCCTCCGTAGAGGTAGGGGGGCTAGCAGGCCAGAGGTGGATGAACGTAGTGAAACCAAACCGCCATCCGTCAAACAGTAACACATGAACTCAACTGACATAGCAGCACCGTTGATACTGTATGTCTTTGTTGAAAAGCTTCGAGAAATTTAACAACATTGTCCCCTCATATCCTTAGGACATTACATACCTCCTACATATAATGTACTGAATATAACACCTGTACAGTACTATCAATAGGTCAGTGATTGGAGTGAGCAAGGCCATCAGGGTAGGCCTCTGTGGCCACTGACTGATGGAGAAGGGAGGCTCGTCCTGTCAATCACTCTGGATCCAAGCCATCTACATCCTCTGCTGGGCTGGATGGGGGGGGCACGGGGGCAACATTGCCTTACTGCACTGTACCACTGCAGAGGGAAGTTGCATTAATGCCATGGCCAACTGCGCATGTTCAATACCGTCAGAGGTATAATGTCCATCTAAACAGCCGATGAAAGATATGTAACTTGGACAGTTATTTTCCATCAAAGAAAATTGTCTATAGTGGCAATTGGACAATATTGTGGTAGCCTATAGGTCCAAAAGTTGATGTTTAAAAAGGTCCTCTCTTCTCCACAGGCAGTAAGCAGTGGGCCTTCAGTTAACACTAGAAAGGCAAAGTGTCAATGTATTACTCTGCCATTTTTAAAGTCATGGTATGAAGTATAATGCCATTATTGCTTTTGTGCTGATTTTCACTATTCACAAGCACACTTGGCGCTTATACTGATGTTTAGTCTACTGATATTTTCTTGATTTGACCGGGGGTCTTGCTGACCGTGCGTCTTGGTGGTTTGGGTATTTTTATTTGTTATGTTGTTATAAAAATAAGCTTGTACTCTGTTCCAACACACATGCTTTATGTTTCATAGTTGTAACAAATGAACACTCCATGAAATAACATTTATTTTACGCTAGAAATTGTGTTTTTAATGGTTTTTCATTTTTACATATAGCCTACAGTAACAAACTAATGAACATGTTACATTATTTCAAATATGGTTTTTTTCAGTCACACTATTTGGATAGTCCGGATAGTCCATCTGTAGATGCTCTACAGATGGTTGGGGTTAAGGTTACGGTTGGGATAAGGGTTAGGGTTAGGACAAGGGTTAGTAGATAGTTAGTTGAAATGTAACTGATAGTATGTAGATAGTCCATCTGTAGATGCATTAGACCATTTTTCGTATTCTAATGTTACCTAAGACCTTCATAAACACAAACAAATAATGGCATATATGAAATCTATTTAGACTGTTAGAATTTTGAAAAGACGTGTCATTGGCACGAAGGGTGGTCCAATGAGGCCAATGAAGAGTGTTAATGAGCTGGACACACATGGTTTAGGGTTTCCAGGGTTACGACCACAGGACGTCCGAGGCAGCCGCAGCGCCCTGACCACATTGACGTAGATTCCGCCGCAGGGGAGGGTCCCCCAGGACCGCAGCTGTGATGACAAAACGTCTGAAACCGTGGGAATCCCTCATCCTTTCTCTCTCGGTTCATCTCCCTCACTCACTATCTATCTCAGTTCCTCTCCCTTTTTCCCCTCCCTCCATCTTACTAGCTGGTCACGTGTCTCCATGAAGGCGGAAAGCTGGATTATATTTTTTCCAACTTGATTGTTCTTCGAGGCACCCATGCTGATTTTAGAATGATGTAATTGCATTACAATAACCCCCAGGAAAAAGCTATTCTTACACACATACGGACCAGATACAGCTCCCTTTTCAGCACAGGGCCAATTCTCTCATATTGGTCCTTCAGCCTCAACAGATTCATCTCAGATTAAGCAATTATTTGACTCCGAGTAGCTGCATAGCCAAACCAAGCCTAAGCACTGTTTCAGAGTCACACAGTCAGCACTTGTCTCCCACTGTAGGCCTACTACATGTCCCAATGTGAATATTGGACCCTGTCTGTGCTCCCCACAGATTTAGGAAGGAGAACATTACATTTACATTTTAGTCATTTAGCAGACGGTCTTATCCAGAGCGACTTACAGTTAGTATATAGGGAGTAAGGAATCATGTAGCCAGCTTTAAGCTAAGCAAGCACAGCTCAGAATCAGATAGGAACGGTGTTTGTTCAGAAACCTATATTTCCTAAGGACATATTGCAGCCAGGGTCTCTGTACTGTATGAACAAATAGCCAGTGTATCTGCATTTGCTATGAACTATGAACATTACTATGCACTAGAGCAGGGATGGGCAACTTTGATGGGGATGGGGATGGGGGCCACCAAAAAATCTGAAGTCATCATGAGGGGCCGCAGTTGCTCGCGAGTCTGCGTACTACACACTTTGCCATGGGGCGGAGAGGGAAATTAGGTGTTTTACAGCTCATTTCCTGCAGTTGTACACATTTTGCCATTGGGTGGAGAACAATGTTAGTTTTTATTAAGATATCTGAGTGAGAATGACTAACAGGGGGGGGGGCATTTACAGGAAACATAAATGCTAAAGCAACTTCTGACAAAGGAGAAGCTAACTACCTCTCCACAATGTGTCAGCAAGTAACTCTGTTGAAGGGAAGTTGCTGTCCATCAATCTTCCCTCATTATGTACTGGTGTTTTATTTGAAACTTTTGGGGACCCCTAAATAAAGTATAGCCATCTCTTTACAGTTGAATAAAGAACCCAAAAAGCCAAAGTTGCTAAAAAGTGCTTGAGGCCCCCCCCAACTCTCTGCACCCACCCACCTATACACCTAATACAATATACAGTAGAATAGGCCTAATATGATTTAGAGTCACTAAACCACACTGAAACATGCTGTCGAGCCAGTATCTCAACATAGTCAGATTATTGGGAGCATTAAAATAATCTTGGCTAAGTAGGAGCAACAAAGGATGCTCACAAAGAGAGCACTGTCAGATTACAGAACTAGAATAATCAAATACGGCAACAGAAGGCCACAACAATTTAGGCCCACCTTTGTAATCATCATTAGTGGATGCTTGGAATTGTACAGTAACGATATAGTGGATATGGAACGACCAGCCAAGAACAAACCATACGGACTAGGAATTCCTATTAAAAGTGATTAAAATAAATCTTTAGATAGATCAGAAAGACTAGACTACATTAAATCAGTATAGAAAGATCAAACAAAACCAAGTTGAGTTCACAGTCCTCTAAATTTAGCACATTCTCCCCAAATGCAAACTACAGCAAAACCCATAGCAATGATGACATCCACCTGCCTTCCTCAGTACATACAGCACACCTCATCTAGACCCAGCAAGAGGGACCTGAGAGAGTGATGCTGGGCTGATTCAGCAGGACGTTAAATAAAACCCAGAGACATCAATTGCGTGCCATATTATGAATCCATCAAAACTCTGATGGCCTTCCACTGTTGGCTTTCTGCTGATCAGCTAAAGCAGGGTACTGCAGATGGAGGCTGGGTGGGGTGTGGTGGGGGATTTGCGAGGTTAAGGGGGAGGGGGGCGAGCTGTCGTGCTAAAGGGGTGTATTTGCTATTCGCTCACTGCAGTGATTTGTTTGTTCTTGAAGGGAGGGGGTTGAGGGGGCCCCGAGGGGATTTCAGGGGGCACAGCAGCTCAAGCATAGCAGGACTTAATGATCAACTAATCTACCCTCCCCTTGCTGGACTGGGGTATATAACACAGGCCTGCCTGCTGCGCTCACATCTTTCTAGCAGAGTGACAGAGAGAGAGGTAGAGGGAGAGAGAGAGAAAGAGGTGTACAGACAAACGGAGAGTGAAAGTAGGGCAGCGGAAGGAAGAACAGAGAGACTACTTCTTGCTATTCCACGATTGCTGAGAGAGATTTGACCATGAAGTTCATCTGCCTCTTGTTCCTGGTGGGTGTGTCTATAGTTCAGGCAGCTCATCAGGACTCCTCCAGGGTCTACTCCACCGTACCCTCTCAACTCCAGCCCCAGACGCAGCCTCCAGCCGAGGCCAAGTCCCGCTTTGCCATGCTGGACGATGTCCGTCTCCTTGCCAATGGCTTGCTCCAACTGGGTCAGAGCCTCAGGGAGTTTGTCCACAAGACCAAGGCCCAGATCAACGACATCTTCCAAAAACTCAACATCTTTGACCGCTCCTTCTACCAGCTCTCTGTGGTCACCTCTGAGATAAAGGAGGAAGAGGAGGAGCTGAAGAAGACCACCACATTCCTCAAGGCCAACAACGAGGAGATCCGGAACCTGTCGCTGGAGATCAACTCCAAGATCAACAGTATCCTGCAAGAGAGGAGCCAGCTGCAGAGTAAAGTAGGAGGGCTGGAGGAGAAACTGAAGGGACTGTCGGAGAGCATGTTGCCCGCAGAGCAGCTCAACGAGATCAAGTCACTCAAGGTACGCTGCTAACTGTCACTCATATTAAATCAGTACTGAGATTTCTGATTTATTTCTGGCACACGTATTCAACATATATAAAAATATAAAATTCCATCCTACTGAACATTGCATCGAACTTTCAATTGCTGAATTCATTGAGAAGTTTAAGTTATTAATGAAAACATACCTTTTTAATGAGTAGTAATGATTTCAACTTCAAGTTATTCCATTGGGAAATGTATTTTAATGTGAGCATTAACGAGACCGTGTTAACTGGTCTGTTTCAGGATGTGATTGAGGCTCAGGAGAGGACCATCACGGACCTGCTGAAAGCTGTGAGGGAGCAGCACGATCAGCTCAACCACCAGAAAACTAAGATCAAGACTCTGGAGGAAAAGGTACACATCTCTGTTGCTTACAAATATTCTCGAATTGTATACAGTAGACAAAGGTAATGGCCATTTCTTTCATCTCTGTTCAATCAGTGTACATAAAGGCCACAAAAAATATTTCAGGAGACAACACCATAACGTTTTTATTTTTGCCTGATATTCCAGATCAGCATTGACAATTTCCAGGACACGACTGACAATGCAGCGGATTCCAACTCGGAGACGCCAGACATGTTTGAATACCTGAAAGGCAACTCCACTGGTCTGGACACAGACCTATCCATGGACTGCAGTGATCTGTTCAACAGAGGAGAGAGGAACAGCGGGGTGTACTCTATCAAGCCAAACCAGTCTGAGCCTTTCAACGTGTACTGTGAACTGACCTCAGGTAAGACACAATCCAGCCCCAAATTCTCAGCCAACTATGTGACAGTAATGTGTCAAGCCATTTCTCTGCATTACATATGTCTAAATGGACTTAGTCTAGATAAAACAACACAAAACAGACTAGCAGAATCCAGTCTATAGGAAACAGGGTCATACAGGCTATCGGAAGTAAATAAGTGCTTTCTACGACTTTCCCTAATCAGTCTAGAGAAAGGAACTGGACTTTGTTGTTGTTGTTGTGTTTCTCTGTCCATGTATTGACTACATGTCCCATCTCCCCCATCTACAGAAGGAGGTTCAACAGTCATCCAGAGCAGGGAAGATGGGTCTGTGGATTTTGACCAGGCATGGGAGAAGTACGAGAACGGATTTGGGGATCTGGGAAGTTAGTTTGGCTTATTTCTTTCTATCAGTGAATTTAGTCAGTGATGCGGACAGTAGCGTCCGACCGATATGTTTTTTGGGGTTCGATACAGATTCTGATTTTTGGGGGAGAAAACGTACATACTGCCAATATACTGCAGGGAAATGAAAAAGTGTAATTTTCCCCACTGAATTATCATATATTGCCATCCAAATGAGTAATTGTCCAATAACTATGCTTCAAATGTTGATTACATACATTGTGACAATAATGACATCATGGGAATTGCTGCAAGCATTTTTCATCCTATTTATTGAATATCGGTTATCGTTGGACTTATCGGCCAATACCGATATAGCGGTAAAAGGCCAATATCAGCCGATAATATCGTTGAACCGATATATCGGTCGGGATCTAGTAGACAGTCAATACATCTCTACCCATAAAGATAAAAAACTAATTATATATTTATGGCTCATTTCAACTCAACTGCAAGCACCAATACCTGATTATGCCTGTCTATCCTGATTCCAATCTACAAAGGCCTGTAGGCATTCATAAAGCAGGAAACAGCCAATACAACCACACTCCACCCCTCTTAAGTACTTCCTGAAAGAACAGCGGACAGGAAACAGTTATTGTAAGTTAGCTTATCAGGTACCCATTGAAAGATTGACTTCCTCCATTGTCTGACTAGACAAAGCAATAGTTGCACTTAACTTCAGCTAGGCTTGGACCCCAGCTCATAGGCATATAGTCCTACTGCATTCCAACAATGCCACAGGTCCTTTAAGCTATGAATTGTTCAGTGTCAGTTTCTGTCACTGCTACGAGCCTAATTATGTCATCACACCCATGACTACAGCATGCAGCCAGGGGCTAGGGAAAAGAGTATTGAGTGTCAGAACTTGTCCCACACTATTTAAAACGAGTCATGGGCCATGGCATACAAAACAAAATGAAGTAGTTAGGCCTATAGAATCTGAACTGGACTTGGCTGTCCATTACAGCTTTACAGCTTTATGGCCATTTGATGGCATTGTACAGTACCAGTCAAAAGTTTGGACACATCTACTCACTCAAGGGTTTTTCTTTATTTTTACTATTGTCTACATTGTAGAATAATAGTGAAGACATCAAAACTATGAACTAACACATATGGAATCATGTAGTAACCAAAAAATTGTTACACAAATCAAAATATATTTTAGATTTTTCAAAGTAGCCACCCTTTGCCTTGATGACAGCTTTTCACACTCTTGGCATTCTCTCAACCAGCTTCACCTGGTTGGTGTCGATAGAGAGGGCGGCGGTGATCCTAGCTCCTAGTTAACTTTGCAGCATTTTGTTTTTTATGTGTTATTTCTTACATTAGCCCAGGAAATGTTTTGTAACAGCCGGGAAGAACTTTTGGATATCAGAGCAGCGGTAACTAACCAGCATTACCAGCATTACGACCAGGAATACGACTTTCCCGAATCGGATCCTTTGTTCGTACCCCCAAGGGCAATTTAACTGATCCCAAAGGCTGACCCAAAACATTGCCAGCAGAGAATAGGTATTTTGGAGTGGTCTTCTAGTCCGACTCAGGAGGCGCGCACACCACCCACAAGTATATTACTCGCTAATGTTCAGTCTCTGGATAATAAAGTTGACGAGCTCCGGGCGAGGATTTCCCTCCAGAAAGACAATAAGGATTGTAACATCCTCTGTTTCACGGAAACATGGCTCTCTCGGGATATACTGTCTGAGTCCGTACAGCCAGTTGGGTTCTCAGTTCATCGAGCAGACAGGAAAAAATATCTCACCGGGAAGAAGAAGGGCGGGGGTGTTTGTTTCATGATTAACTACTCATGGTGTGATTGTGATAACATACAGGAACTCAAGTCCTTTTGTTCACCCGACCTAGAATACCTCACAATCAAGTGCCGACCGTATTACCTCCCAAGAGAATTTTCCTTGGTTATAGTCACAGCCGTGTATATTCCCCCTCAAGCCGATACCACGACGGCCAGCAAAGAACTCCACCGGACTTTATGCAAACTGGAAATCACATATCCTTAGGCCGCATTTATTGTAACTGTGGATTTTAACAAAGCAAATTTGAGAAAAACGCTACCGAAGTTCTATCAACACATTGACTGTAGTACTCGCGCAGCTAAAAACACTCGACCACTGCTCCTCCAATTTCCGGGATGCCTACAAGGCCCTCCCTTCGGCAAATCTGACCACGACTCCATTTTTCTCCTCCCTTCCTATATGCAAAAACTCAAACAGGAAGTACCAGTGCTAAGGTCTATTCAACACTGGTCTGATCAATCGGAATCCACGCTTCAAGATTGTTTTGATCACGCGGACTGGTATATGTTCTGGGTAGCCTCCAATAATAACAGACATATACACTGATACGGTGACGGAGTTTATCAGGAAGTGTATATGAGATGTTATACCCACTGTGACTATTAAAACCTACCCTAACCAGAAACCGTGGATAGATGGCAGCATTCGCGCAAAACTGAAAGCGCGAACCACAGCATTTAACCATGGCAAGGTGACTGGGAATATGGCAGAATACAAACAGGGTAGTTATTCCCTCCGTAAGGCAATCAAACAGGCAAAACGTCAGTACAGAGACAAAGTGAGGTCACAATTCAACGGCTCAGACACGAGACTTATGTGGCAGGGTCTACAGACAATCACGGACTACAAAGGGAACACCAGCCACGTCGCCGACACCGACGTCTTGCTTCCGGACAAGCTAAACACCTTCTTCGCCCGCTTTGACGATAACACAGTGCCATCGACGAGGCCCGCTACCAAGGACTGTGGGCTCTCCTTCTCCGTTGCCGACGTGAGTAAGACATTTAAGCGTGTTAACCCTTGCAAGCCTGCCAGCCCAGACGGCTACCCTAGCCGCGTCCTCAGAGCAAGCGCATACCAGCTGGCTGGAGTGTTTACGGATATATTCAATCTCTCCCTAACCCAGTCTGCTGTCCCCACTTGCTTCAAGATGTCCACCATTGTTCCTGTACCCAAGATATCAAAGGTAACTGAACTAAATGACTATTGCCCCGTAGCATTCACTTCTGTCATCATGAAGTGCTTTGAGAGGCTAGTTAAGGATCATATCACCTCTACCTTACCTGACACCCTAGACCCACTTCAATTTGCTTACCGCCCCAATAGATCCACAGAACTATTGGGGCGGTATGTGTGCAGTGCAATTACCATCGCACTGCACACTGCCCTATCCCATCTGGACAAGAGGAATACCTATGTACGAATGCTGTTCATTGACTATAGCTCAGCATTCAACACCATAGTACCCTCCAAGCTCATCATTAAGCTCGAGGCCCTGGGTCCTGGACTTCCTGACAGGCCGCCCCCCAGGTGGTGAAGGTAGGAGACAACACCTCCACTTCACTGACCTCAACACTGGGGCCCCAAGCCTCCAACTTAATCATCAAGTTTGCAAACGACAGTAGTAGACCTGATTACCAACAATGACGAGACAGCCTACAGGAAGAAGGTGAGGGCCCTAGGAATGTGGTGCCAGGAAAATAACCTCTCAATCAACGTCAACAAAACAAAGGAGCTGATCGTGGACTTCAGGAAACAGCAGAGGGTGCACCCCCTTATCCACATCGACGGGACTGCAGTGGAGAAGGTGAAAAGCTTCAAGTTCCTCGGCTCAACAGCGCCTCTTCAACTTCAGGAGGCTGACATTTTTTTTGCTGGCACCTAAAACCCTCACAAACTTTTACAGATGCACAATTGAGAGCATCCTGTCAGGCTTTATCGCCGCCTGGTACGGCAACTGCACTGCCCGCAACCGCAGGGCTCTCCAGATGGTGGTGCAGTCTGCCCAACGCATCATCGGGGGCAAACTACCTGCCCTCCAGGACACCTACAGCACCCGATGTCACAGGAAGGCCAAAAAGATAATCAAGGACAACAACCACCTGAGCCACTGCCTGTTCACCTCGCTATCATCCAGAAGGCGAGGTCAGTACAAGTACATCAAAGCTAGGACCGAGAGACTGAAAAACAGCTTCTATCTCAAGGCCATCACTAGCACATTAGAGGCTGCTGCCCTATATACAGACTTGAAATCATGGGCCACTTTAATAAATGGAACACTAGTCACTTTCATAATGTTTACATATTTTGCATTACTCATCTCAAATGTATATACTGTATTCTATTCTGTTCTACTGAATTTTAGTCTATGCCACTCTGACATTGCTCGTCCAAATATTTATATATTCTTAATTCCATTCCTTTACTCTAGATTAGTGTCTACTGTTGTGAATTTGTTAGATATTACTTGTTAGATATTACTGCACTGTTGGAGCTAGAATCACAAGCATTTCGCTACAGCCGCAATATCATCTGCTAAACACGTGTATGTGACCAATACAATTTGATTTGATTTGACCTGGAATGCTTCTTCAACAGTCTTGAAGGAGTTCCCACATATGCTGAGCACTTATTGGCTGTTTTTCCTTCACTCTATGGTCCAACTCATCCCAAACCATCTCAATTGGGTTGAGGTCAGGTGATTGTGGAGGCCAGATCATCTGATGCAGCACTCCATCACTCTCCTTCTTGATCAAATAGACCTTACACAGCCTGGAGGTGTGTTGGATCATTGTCCTGTTAAAACAAATGATAGTCCCACTAAGCGCAAACCAGATGGGATGGCGTATCGCTGCAGAATGCTGTGGTAGCCATGCTGGTTAAGTGTGCCTTGAATTCTAAATAAATCACTGACAGTGTCACCATCACACCACCTCCTCCATGCTTCACGGTGGGAACCACACATGCGGAGAACATCTGTTCACCTACTCTGCATCTCTCAAAGACATGGCGGTTGGAACCAAAAATCTCAAATTTGGACTCATCAGAACAAAAGGACAGATTTCCACCGGTCTAATGTCCATTGCTCGTGTTTCTTGGCCCAAGCAAGTCTATTCTTCTTATTGGTGTACACTTTAGTAGTGCTTTCTTTGCAGCAATTCGACCAATTAAGGCCTGATTCACTCAGTCTCCTCTGAACAGTGGAAGTTGAGATGTGTCTGTTACTTGAACTATGTGAAGCATTTATTTGGGCTGCAATTTCTGAGGCTCGTAACTCTAATGAACTTATTATCTGCAGCAGAGGTAACTCTGGGTCATCCTTTCCTGTGGCGGTCCTCATGAGAGCCAGTTTCATCATAGCGCTTGATGGTTTTTGCGACTGCACTTGAAGAAACTTTCAAAGTTCTTGACATTTTCCAGATTGACTGACCTTCATGTCTTAAAGTAATGATGGACTGTCGTTTCTCCTTACTTATTTGAGCTGTTCTTGCCATAATATGGACTTGGTCTTTCACCAAATAGGGCTATCTTCTGTATAACACCCCTACCTTGTCACAACACAACTGATTGGCTCAAACGCATTAAGAAGGAAATAAATTTCACAAATTAAAGGCACACCTGTTAATTGAAATGCATTCCAGGTGACTACCTCACTAAGCTGGTTGAGAGAATGCCAAGAGTGTGAAAGGTGTCATCAAGGCAAAGGGTGGCTACTTTGAAGAAACTCAAATATAAAATATATTTTGATTTGTTTAACACTTTTTTGGTTACTACATGACTCCATACGTGTTATTTCATAGTTTTGATGTCTTCACTATTATTCTACAATGTAGAAAATAGTATTAAAGAAAAACCCTGGAATGAGTAGGTGTGTCCAAACTTTTGACTGGTACTGTATGTGATCTGTTCAAGTAGAGTTCTGACATCATTTGTGTGTGATCTGTGTTATTATAGACATTTTACATTACATTTTTACATTTTAGTCATTTAGCAGACGCTCTTATCCAGAGCGACTTACAGGAGCAATAAGGATTAAGTGCCTTGCTCAAGGGCACATTAACGTCATTTAGCAGACGCTCTTAGCCAGAGCGACTCGCAAATTGGTGCGTTCACCCTATAGCCAGTGGGATAACCACTTTACAATTTGGGGGGGGGGGGGGGGGGTTAGAGGGAACACTTTATCCTATCCCAGGTATTCCTTAAAGAGGTGGGGTTTCAAATGTCTCCGGAAGGTGGTGAGTGACTCCGCTGTCCTGGCGTCGTGAGGGAGCTTGTTCCACCATTGGGGTGCCAGAGCAGCGAACAGTTTTGACTGGGCTGAGCGGGAGCTATGCTTCCGCAGAGGAAGGGGAGCCAGCAGGCCAGAGGTGGATGAACGCAATGCCCTCGTTTGGGTGTAGGGACTGATCAGAGCCTGAAGGTACAGAGGTGCCGTTCCCCTCACTGCTCCATAGGCAAGCACCATGGTCTTGTAGCGGATGCGAGCTTCAACTGGAAGCCAGTGGAGTGTGCGGAGGAGGGGGGTGACGTGAGAGAACTTGGGAAGGTTGAACACCAGACGGGCTGCGGCATTCTGGATGAGTTGTAGGGGTTTAATGGCACAGGCAGGGAGGCCAGCCAACAGCTGTGTGGTAGCTCTATGGCCATTCAATGACATTTGTGTGTGTTCTCTGTGTTATTGTAGGAGAGTTCTGGCTGGGCCTGAGGAAGATCCACAGCCTTGCTGGTCAGGGTGAATCTATCCTGCGTATTGAGCTGGAGGACTGGAAGGAGGAGAGGAGGTCTATAGAGTACAAGTTCACCCTGGAGGGTCCCCAGGCCCACTACACCCTCCACCTCACCCACCTGTCTGGTGATCTGCCTGACGCCATGGGCAACCACACCGGCATGAGGTTCTCAACCAAGGACAGAGACAACGACAACCACCAGGACTCCAACTGCGCCAAAAACTACACAGGTATGTATTGACCACACACACCTGATGCAACTACAGGTACTGACAACATACTTGATACAGGTTCACTGCATTGTCTGGTAGCATACACCTGTTAAAAGACATTTCCAAGCAGGCAGCACAGAGATTGACTATGGGTTCTAGACTTGTTATATAATTTAACACATTCTTTCCCCATTCCTTGCAGGTGGCTGGTGGTTCAATGCCTGTGGCGACACCAACCTGAACGGCAGGTACATGTGGCTGAGGCCAAAGGGTCGTTCCATGAGGAGGAAAGGGATCCACTGGAAACCTATGGGAACATCCTACTCCCTCAAGACCACCAAGATTTCCATACGACCCGCCTCACCGGCCCCCCTCACTTCAAGCCCCCCTTAACCTCGTCCCACCTACATTACACCTCGTTGGAATGGCAACAACAAATACACCCCCTCTCGCCGGAACCATCCACTGACCCACCCTCCCATTACACATTGTTGGCATGGTAACAACAGATAGAGCAGTTGTTGGCAGCAGAAAAAAGTCCGCCGCCAATAACAGCCAGCCACCAATTTGCATGACAGAGAAAATAAGCTGATTCGTCAGAATGATGCAACAGCAGTCAGCCAGTCAGTGACCTCTCAAATGTTCCAGAAACACAAATAGAGTTGGGTAACAACTGGGAGGGGAGATCGGTTTCATAAGAGCCAAGTTTTGTTTTGGTCAGGATGGAATGTCAGATGATTCAACACTGTCTATCCTGGTCTGCAACCCATCCCAGCACTGAGAAGTTCGGCTACTTTCAATGGGTGAAAAAAATGATTCAATTATATAACCGACAGACCACTCTGCTTTAGATTTAATGAGTAGTAACTGTTAAATAAATGAACTGCATGTGACAAAGGCATAATCCTTAGGCATGTCCTTATCCACTCTGTATTGTATTTCTGCACGTTCGGTGGCTGTTGCTGAATGTACCAAATATCCATAATTAATTGTTTTCACTATCTTTTTTAACTTTATACTGTATTTAAAACCATTTTGATAATGTTCTATTAAATGTGCTGCAAGGTTAGTTAACGTCAGGTCATTTACATTGATCATATCATTGGGTCATATTGACTCTCGTCTCCTGCCAACTCTGTTATCTTTCTGCTGCATTTAAAACGGCTGTTACTTACCGTACATATTTTGTTTCTTACTAATTATTGCTGAGCGATTAAATGAAATTTAGTTTTCCCCCATTATTAAACAACTAATTGACCGACGTAGGTTCAATTACTTGAATTCCATTTAGTTTCGTTTTTTTTGTCAGTTCAACGCACCGTTTCTCTAGAGATAAATAAAAACAAGCAAGAGAGAAATCAGATCAAGAACAAACAGATGCTACAGGAAGTTTCTCCAACAGAAAAATATTCAACCTAGTTCAGCGCAGAAAAGTAGTAATTAACTACAATGCCCATAATCCATTGCGCCTGTACTGCCTGCCCTGTTACTCCCGGCCATATGCATGAGAGAGGCATGTACACAACACCGACAAGAGGGATAGAGACAGTTGGTGAGGTAGCTCTACCCGATTGACAGTTGTAGTATTTGGTAATTAGCAGTCTTGAAAGTGATTTTTTCATACAGCTCTACAGCATAGGCCGCTAGCTACTAGCCTAGCTACTGCCTGAGCAGAGATGAGATGTTGACTAACAAATGAAATAATAGGTAGTCATTAAAAATAAAAAGTAATAAGACAATAGAATGTTTTCAATGTTTTGACAATTGGATGTTCTCAATAGTTGGCTTTGGAATATTCATTAAAAAGCTTTAGAATTATTTTAAGGTTATCATTTAATGTATTTTTCTTTTTTAAACAAAAAATCAAAAACCTAAAAAAACACTAATCGCTCAGCTCTATTACTTCCACCATATCAGAGATACTCTAGTAAACTACTGTATATTTATAAAGACAAATAAAACCAACATATTGAAAAACAAAAATACTCCTGTCCTTTGTATTCTTTGCCAAGGAACAACCGACTAACTGGGCTAATGATCTAATGCCATCTAAGCAGGATTAGGCAATGCTTTACCAACCACATGTCATCACACCCCTGGCCTATAACATTTACATTTACATTTACGTAATTTAGCAGACGCTCTTAAACTCAACAGTTGAGTCTGATCTGCCCACAATGCTGACAACACTCCTGAAACATTCAACATTATTTGCATTAACTATCTTATGCAAGTGAGAGGCCAATATACAGTACACTCAACATAGTGAGTACGCTGCCTTTGCTACTGTACCCAGATCTACTGTACCGCTTATCCAATCAACATGTATGTAAATGTACATAGGTAAATAAACTTCAGAGCTCACAGCGTTTTCTACCACAGAATTAGGAATTAGAATACTAGAATGGACATGAACCTTCTTATGACAGCATAAAAGGTCAGCCATTTTGGTGAGTAGGTGAACCATAGTCAGCCAGTGCTGTGATAAGATAGTGTAAAACAATGCATTTGAAGATTATCTGCACTGTATGTTTGTTAGCTAGCTAGCCAGACAGGTTTAGTGGAATGATTGCAGTAGTTCTTCAAATTACAGTGAGGGAGAAAAGTATTTGATCCCCTGCTGATTTTGTACATTTGCCCACTGACAAAGAAATAATTAGTCTATAATTTTAATGGTAGGTTTATTTGAACAGTGAGAGACAGAATAACAACAAAATAATCCAGAAAAACGCATGTCAAAAATGTTATAAATTGATTTGCATTTTAATGAGGGAAATAAGTATTTGACCCCCTCTCAATCAGAAAGATTTCTGGCTCCCAGGTGTCTTTTATACAGGTAACGAGCTGAGATTAGGAGCACACTCTTAAAGGGAGTGCTCCTAATCTCAGCTTGTTACCTGTATAAAAGACACCTGTCCACTGAAGCAATCAATCAATCAGATTCCAAACTCTCCACCATGGCCAAGACCAAAGAGCTCTCCAAGGATGTCAGGGACAAGATTGTAGACCTACACAAGGCTGGAATGGGCTACAAGACCATCGCCAAGCAGCTTGGTGAGAAGGTGACAACAGTTGGTGCGATTATTCGCAAATGGAAGAAACACAAAATAACTGTCAATCTCCCTCGGCCTGGGGCTCCATGCAAGATCTCACCTCGTGGAATGATCATGAGAACGGTGAGGAATCAGCCCAGAACTACACGGGAGGATCTTGTCAATGATCTCAAGGCAGCTGGGACCATAGTCACCAAGAAAACAATTGGTAACACACTACGCCGTGAAGGACTGAAATCCTGCAGAGCCCGCAAGGTTCCCCTGCTCAAGAAAGCACATATACAGGCACGTCTGAAGTTTGCCAATGAACATCTGAATGATTCAGAGGAGAACTGGGTGAAAGTGTTGTGGTCAGATGAGACCAAAATCGAGCTCTTTGGCATCAACTCAACTCGCCGTGTTTGGAGGAGGAGGAATGATGCCTATGACCCCAAGAACACCATCCCCACCGTCAAACATGGAGGTGGAAACATTATGCTTTGGGGGTGTTTTTCTGCTAAGGGGACAGGACAACTTCACTGCATCAAAGGGACGATGGACGGGGCCATGTACCGTCAAATCTTGGGCAAGAACCTCCTTCCCTCAGCCAGGGCATTGAAAATGGGTCGTGGATGGGTATTCCAGCATGACAATGACCCAAAACACACGGCCAAGGCAACAAAGGAGTGGCTCAAGAAGGAGCACATTAAGGTTCTGGAGTGGCCTAGCCAGTCTCCAGACCTTAATCCCATAGAAAATCTGTGGAGGGAGCTGAATGTTCGAGTTGCCAAACGTCAGCCTCGAAACCTTAATGACTTGGAGAAGATCTGCAAAGCAACAAAATAACTAGGGCTTTACAATGACGGTGAAACCATTTTTTTTTGGAGTAAGTGGGTTGAAAGCTTGCTATTAGAGACTCGGGTTGACAGAGGGGAAAATGCAGAATTTTTGCACTTTGGCAAACCTCTCCATGTGGTCTACAATAAAGGGCACTTATAAAAAATCTATATTGGTGCATAAGTTCTACGTAAAATATCAAAGGGACGCAAAAGGGACTTTTCGTGGAACGAACCATATGACAATAACTATTACACGATTTCTGATATATCCCATTTTACTTTTATTTTCCTGCATAAGTAAAGGCAGGAAATGCATCACCTATGACTATCATTCATTCCAATTAGAATGGTTTGGATTTCTCCCTGACCAAAATGGCTGCCATTACCAAACCATTCTGGAACTTTGAGGGTTTATGATATAGCCCCTCTAGAAGTGTAATGTGATCTCTATGATTTGTACTCCATCAATCTCCTTAACCAGGAAGTCTGCAGAGCCACTAAAGCAGAGTTACTAAAGCTGGCAGGAGCTCAGTCTAGGAAGGCCCTGACTGCTATCAGTAGACAAACAAGGCCTCAGGGCAGGTGAAGTGGCCATGTCAACACAACCTCTGATAAGGGCCCTCTCATTCTTTCCTTCTTTCTATCCTTTTTTCTCTCGCTTCCCCCCTCCCTCCCTCCATCCCGCTCTCTCTCATTCCCTCGTCTCGCTCCATGCCACCACAGTGGCTGATAAGAGCCCTCTCTCTCCCTCTCTTCATCTCTTTATCACTCCATCTCTCTCTTTCGCCATGTCAACACAGCGTCTGATAACAGTCCTCTCTCCTTGACTAAAATAGCAGCAGGGCTCAGGAGGTCACTCAACAAGGCCGCGTGCAGTTAGTCAGTTGATCAGGCAGTCACACGGGACATGGGGTGATGTTACAGAGTGTTACATGTTCAACCTGATGCCCCATGGCTAGGGGGAAAGCTTAATAACAACAGGAAGGCCTGTAGGTTGTGTGTTGTACTGCTCTGTTACAGCACAACACAGATGAAAGCAAGACACAGAGTGGAAGGGAGAAAGACTGTTTGGTTCCTCTGTGTCCTCCAGGCTCCAGTGTGTGTGATCAGAACAGTCAGATGGAAATACACAGTCTCAAAAACAGGAAGGACTTCATGCGTGTCACATTCCCCTTGAGGACTAGGAATGACATCAACCTGTCAGGAATATATGTCAATGCCCTGTAGGTGGTATTGGATTATAAAATGTAAGCCCTCTTGCAAACTTCCGCCGTACCTTACTTCATTGTTAAACTACAGACTTTTGAGTCACCAGACCTGATCACAGGGATGGCCAACTCCAGAAGTCCCGTTGAACTCTACGGAATGATGTAACTTTGCATTCAGTGTTTTTGCGCCCTGTGTATGGAATGAAATGCAGAGGTCTCTGCATCTTGATGCTCCATTACCTATAGGGCAGTTCATGTTGTTGATAGAGGACCTCCATGTTGAGGAATGTGATGGCTTTTCTTAAATTGCTTGTAAATACTGTATGTTTTTATTGCATTGTATTTGTAAATGCTGTATTTGTATGACTTGTGTACATGCAGGGCTCCCTTGAAAAAGAGGCATTTCCCTGCTAAAATAAAGGTTAAATAAATATCCATGCATGTCATCTTGTTATATTGCAGTGGTGTTACAGTTGGTTACGTTGCCTGCTGGTTGGCAGAGTTGTTTTTCAATACACATAGCTGGTGTTGCGTAATGCTAAGTAATGTACAGTGCATTCGGAAAGTATTCAGACCCCTTGACTTTTTCCACATTTTGTTACGTTACAGCCTGATTCAAAAAATGTTTTTACTGATCTACACACGCTATCCCATAATGACAAAGCAAAAACAGGTTTTTAGAAATTGTTCCAAATTTATAGAAAAAAAGAAGTATTCAGACCCTTTACTCAGTACTTTATTGAAGCACCTTTAGCAGCGATTACAGCTTCAAGTCTTTTTGGGTATGACGCTACAAGCTTGGCACACCTGTATTTGGGGAGTTTCTCCCATTCTTCTCTGCAGATCCTCTAAAGCTCTGTCAGGTTGGATGGGGAGCATCGCCGCACAGCTATTTTCAGGTCTCTCCAGAGATGTTCGATCGGGTTCAAGTCCAGGCTCTGGCTGGGCCACTCAAGGACATTCAGAGACTTATTCCGAAGCCACTCCTGCGTTGTCTTGGCTGTGTGCTTAGGGTCGTTATCCTGTTGAAAGGTGAAGCTTCGCCCCAGTCTGAGGTCCTGAGAGCTCTGCGCAGGTTTTCATCAAGGATCTCGCTGTACTTTGCTCTGTTCATCTTGCCCTCGATCGTGACTAGTCTCCCAGTCCCTGCCGCTGAAAAACATCCCCACAGCATGCTGCTCCCACCACCATGCTTCACCGTAGGGATGGTATTGGCCAGGTGATGAGCGGTGCCTGATTTCCTCCAGACGTGACGCTTGACATTCCGGCAAAAGAGTTCAATCTTGGTTTCATCAGACCAGAGAATCTTGTTTCATTGTCTGAAAGTCCTTTAGGTGCCTTTTGGCAAACTCCAAGCGGGCTGTCATGTGCCTTTTACTGTGGCTTCCATCTCGCCACTCTACCATAAAGGCCTGATTGGTGGAGTGCTGCAGAGATGGTTGTCCTTCTGGAAGGTTCTCCCATCTCCACAGAGGAACTCTGAAGCTCTGTCAGAGTGACCTTCAGGTTCTTGGTCACCACCCTGACCAAGGCCCTTCTCCCCCGTTTGCGCAGTTTGGCCGGACAGCCAGCTCTAGGAAGAGTCTTGGTGGTTCCAAACTTCTTCCATTTAAGACTGATGGAGGCCACTGTGTTCTTGGGGACCTTCAATGCTGCAGAAATGTTTTTTACATTTACATTTTAGTCATTTAGCAGACGCTCTTATCCAGAGCGACTTACAGTTAGTGAATACATATTTTTTTTATACTGGCCCCCCGTGGGAATCGAACCCACAACCCTGGCGTTGCAAACGCCATGCTCTATCAACTGAGCTACATCCCTGCCGGCCATTCCCTCCCCTACCCTGGACGACGCTGGGCCAATTGTGTGCCGCCCATGTTTTGGTACCCTTCCCCAGATCTGTGACTTGACACAATCAAAATAATATCCAAACAATTGAATTTACCACAGGTGGACTCCAATCAAGTTGTAGAAACATCAAGGATGATAAATGGAGACAGGATGTACCTGAGCTCAATTTCGAGTCTCATAGCAAAGGGTCTGAATACTTATGTAAATAAGGTTTCTGTTTTTTTATACATTTGCAAAACATTCTAAAAACCTGTTTTAGATTTGTCATTATGGGGGATTGTGTGGAGATTAATGATATATATATACAGTGGGGAGAACAAGTATTTGATACACTGCCGATTTTGCAGGTTTTCCTACTTACAAAGCATGTAGAGGTCTGACATTTTTATCATAGGTACAACTTCAACTGTGAGAGACGGAATCTAAAACAAAAATCCAGAAAATCACATTGTATGATTTTTAAGTAATTAATTTGCATTTTATTGCATGACATAAGTATTTGATCACCTACCAACCAGTAAGAATTCCGGCTCTCACAGACCTGTTAGTTTTTCTTTAAGAAGCCCTCCTGTTCTCCACTCATTACCTGTATTAACTGCACCTGTTTGAACTCGTTACCTGTATAAAAGACACCTGTCCACACACTCAATCAAACAGACTCCAACCTCTCCACAATGGCCAAGACCAGAGAGCTGTGTAAGGACATCAGGGATAAAATTGTAGACCTGCACAAGGCTGGGATGGGCTACAGGACAATAGGCAAGCAGCTTGGTGAGAAGGCAACAACTGTTGGCGCAATTATTAGAAAATGGAAGAAGTTCAAGATAACGGTCAATCACACTCGGTCTGGGGCTCCATGCAAGATCTCACCTCGTGGGGCATCAATGATCATGAGGAAGGTGAGGGATCAGCCCAGAACTACATGGCAGTACCTGGTCAATGACCTGAAGAGAGCTGGGACCACAGTCTCAAAGAAAACCATTAGTAACACACTACGCCGTCATGGATTAAAATCCTGCAGCGCACGCAAGGTCCCCCTGCTCAAGCCAGCGCATGTCCAGGCCCGTCTGAAGTTTGCCAATGACCATCTGGATGATCCAGAGGAGGAATGGGAGAAGGTCATGTGGTCTGATGAGACAAAAATAGAGCTTTTTGGTCTAAACTCCACTCGCCGTGTTTGGAGGAAGAAGAAGGATGAGTACAAACCCAAGAACACCTTCCCAACCATGAAGCATGGAGGTGGAAACATCATTCTTTGGGGATGCTTTTCTGCAAAGGGGACAGGACGACTGCACCGTATTGAGGGGAGGATGGATGGGGCCATGTATCGCGAGATCTTGGCCAACAACCTCCTTCCCTCAGTAAGAGCATTGAAGATGGGTCGTGGCTGGGTCTTCCAGCATGACAACGACCCGAAACACACAGCCTGGGCAACTAAGGAGTGGCTCCGTAAGAAGCATCTCAAGGTCCTGGAGTGGCCTAGCCAGTCTCCAGACCTGAACCCAATAGAAAATCTTTGGAGGAAGCTGAAAGTCCGTATTGCCCAGCGACAGCCCCGAAACCTGAAGGATCTGGAGAAGGTCTGTATGGAGGAGTGGGCCAAAATCCCTGCTGCAGTGTGTGCAAACCTGGTCAAGACCTACAGGAAACGTATGATCTCTGTAATTGCAAACAAAGGTTTCTGTACCAAATATTAAGTTCTGCTTTTCTGATTAATCAAATACTTATGTCATGCAATAAAATGCAAATTAATTACTTAAAAATCATACAATGTGATTCTCTGGATTTTTGTTTTAGATTCCGTCTCTCACAGTTGAAGTGTACCTATGATAAAAATTACAGACCTCTACATGCTTTGTAAGTAGGAAAACCTGCAAAATCGGCAGTGTATCAAATACTTGTTCTCCCCACTGTATATATTTTTAAATCAATTTTAGAACAAGGCTTTAACATAAAGTGTGGGGGAAAAGTTGAGGGGTCTGAATACTCTCCGAATGTACTGTAAGTGGTATTGTTTCATTACCTGTAGGTGGTGTTGGGTAATGCAAGCTAGGTAATGTATAGTAAGTGGTATTATTTCATTACCTGTAGGTGGTGTTGGTTAATGCTAGCTAGGTAATGTAAGTGGTATTGTTTCATTACCTGTAGGTGGTGTTTGGTACGTAGACGTCCCTGGGCGGGAACTCCAGTATCTCCCTGGTGGGGCGGACCCTGCCGTCTGGGTAGGGCTTGACCTGCTGGAGGTCAGGGGTCAAGCAGTAGTGGGGGTTCTCTGGGGCCGGGGAGATGTCAATCTTCAGCTGGGCTGGAGGGAACAAGACAGGGTAAACAACATCACACACAGAGCTCTACACCTCAATGAATGTCTAAGCCTAACGGACTGATATGGCAGTGGTGCTCTCTCAGTGGAAGTCATATGTTCCACACAGAAATGTAGAGGATTATGTAAATCAGAGGGGCGCCAGAGTGTGGGGCGCCAGAGAGTTTCAGTGGAGGCGTGAAAGGAAAGTCAAACTGTATTCTGTTCTCTAATAATGAATAAATATTAGGCCTGTCTCTATCTACCATCGCAGGGAAAACACACAATTTAAAGCAGATTTGATGGGTACATTTAAAAAGAGGGGTGTCCCAGCTTTCCAGTGCTACCACATTTATTTCTCAACTCCTAAAATTGTGCACATGGCATCATAAAAATGATTCATATACAACCAGTTTGTAGCATGGTTAGGCTAAACTGCGCAACAGAGCTCTTAAAGGGGCAGCGGCATTTTAAAAATACCAGACATACTTTGTAATAGAAACCAAAATACTTTTTTTTTTCAGATTAAATTATAATTACCTGGATATTCTGAAAGCACTTTTAATGATTTCCTTTTTAATAGGTCCGTTGCATGTTAATTAAGTTGTGCAGACTATGATGTATCTCCTACGCTGGTGTGTTTTGGACTTCTAACCCCTTTACAACACATACTTCTGTGTTTTACCATTGGATTTGTCTATTTGTTCTGCATCCATTGATACCAACCATTAGTCTGTGTGATGAATGGATGCTGAGCTAGAGCAGTGTTGGTGAGACAAGGGCAAATCCAGAAGGGACCAGGGGCCGGGCCTTTTTACAAAAACGTGTTTAGAGTTCGAATGGTTTGAGCTACAAACTATTAAAAGTGATCTATGAAGAGCCGAGACACTCATGAACAAGTAACATGTTTTGCTCTATGGCGCTCACAAGCTACACAAGAGTCGTTAGAAGGTAAGGGTTTCTTCTACATAGATCATAGGAAATCCCAGGACATAGTGTCTATAATACTGTAAGGGTTTCTTCTACATAGAAGATCATAGGAAATCCCAGGACATAGTGTCTATAATACTGTAAGGGTTTCTTCTACATAGATCATAGGAAATCCCAGGACATAGTGTCTATAATACTGTAAGGGTTTCTTCTACATAGAAGATCATAGGAAATCCCAGGACATAGTGTCTATAATACTGTAAGGGTTTCTTCTACATAGAAGATCATAGGAAATCCCAGGACATAGTGTCTATAATACTGTAAGGGTTTCTTCTACATAGAAGATCATAGGAAATCCCAGGACATAGTGTCTATAATACTGTAAGGGTTTCTTCTACATAGAAGATCATAGGAAATCCCAGGACATAGTGTCTATAATACTGTAAGGGTTTCTTCTACATAGAAGATCATAGGAAATCCCAGGACATAGTGTCTATAATACTGTAAGGGTTTCTTCTACATAGATCATAGGAAATCCCAGGACATAGTGTCTATAATACTGTAAGGGTTTCTTCTACATAGAAGATCATAGGAAATCCCAGGACATAGTGTCTATAATACTGTAAGGGTTTCTTCTACATAGATGATCATAGGAAATCCCAGGACATAGTGTCTATAATACTGTAAGGGTTTCTTCTACATAGAAGATCATAGGAAATCCCAGGACATAGTGTCTATAATACTGTAAGGGTTTCTTCTACATAGAAGATCATAGGAAATCCCAGGACATAGTGTCTATAATACTGTAAGGGGTTCTTCTACATAGAAGATCATAGGAAATCCCAGGACATAGTGTCTATAATACTGTAATAAGCTCACATAGTTGCTGTCAAACTCCAAACAGTTGTCACCGACTAGTTCGATATTAATTTCCCACTGAGCAAACAATTTCTCAAAGAATACATTTCTGTACATATAAATTCATTTTTTTTAAATCAGGTTTTTGCTTTGGAAAAACTTTTTTTATAATTTGTTGACATTTGTCAATAATAATCATGAATGTAACTTATGTCAAATTATTTTGTGTTCTGCTTGTAGACCTGGCTGTCCTGAAAATAAAATGGTAAAACACTTAATTGTGAGGCTAAATATAAGTACTGGAAAGTCAGATAAATAAAAAGCCAATTTTTGCTGGGGTCTCGGGATTAATTACTTCAATCAGGACAGTGTCCACTTATAAATGTAGTTCTCCAACAGTTTAATTGCAACTACTGGATTTATTTTAGAAATTAATAGAATATATTTTTCTGTCTCAGACTTTGAAAAAGCCTGACGTAAGTAATTAGGTGTGCTTGCTGAAAGCAGAGGCACAACTTTAGAAACTGTTCATATTATTATTATTATTATTATTATTATGATTATTGTTGTTGCGCTGGAACCTCTAGCACTAAAACTGTAAAAGCTACCAACACCAAAACAACTTTAAAATGTGCAGACTGGCACTGGTCAGTGTGCTTGAATAAATACTGGCACTGGTCAGTGTGCTTTTAGATACTACTTATACTTTTCACACTACAACCATATTTGCATAAATCCCAATGCATTTCAATGGCCATAGACTTCAACAGGAAACATTCCAGTCGTAACCAGCCTTCCACCTTTTCAGCTAGAAACGCCATTCATACTTTAATGAGCGGTCGGGAATAGGTTGTATACAGCTTTATGATACCATTTGAATTATAACTGTTGTATTTTTTATTTCACTTTTCTTTATTCAGGGAAAACCAATGGAGACCAGTGTCTCATTCTCAATGGTGTAATGAGAACAAACAATTCACAAATCAACAATATAATTCAATAAAACAGCAAAAAAAGAAACTACAAGATACATTACAACACAAATAAATTATTACAAATCAACCAAAACACTCGCAAACCTCAGTGAATTCATTCCTTATCAGCATTCTAAAACCGCCCTATTGGCACCATCGATTCAAGACATAATGAGGATTGTAAATAATTCCAAACATGGGGGGCGTTAAAACTAAAGGCTGATTTACCTAGGTTGGTAGAGACACGAGGGACCTCAAGAGTTAACCAAACCTCTGAGCGGGTTTGGTGCCTCTTAGTTTATTACTTTAACAGAAAAGTGAGACATGTTGGAAGCTTGTACAGCAGAGCTTTGTAAACCAAAAGGGAGCAATGAAGTGATCTACGGGAATTTAGAGAGGTCCAGCCGACCTTTTGATAAAGGATGCAGTGATGAGTATTAAACCTGTCACCTGTGATAAAGCGAAGGGCTCTATGGTACACTGCATCCAAGGGTTTTAGAGTAGTGGCTGCTGCATTCTGATAAATGGTGCCACCATTAATCAAGAACTGGCAGGAAAGTTGACTGTACAACCTGTTTCCTGCTGTTTTGGGAGAGGCATGATCAATTTCTATTAAAGAAGCCTACTTTAAAATCTCCCGTTCTTAACTAGCTCATCCGTATGTTTTTTTTAAACATCACATTTTTATAAATCAAAAAGCCCAGATATTTATGGGTGGGAACCTGCTCGATGAGAGAACCATCCAATGCATAAATGTGTAAACCAACAACATATTTCGTTTTTCCCGCATTAAGTACCAATTTTAAAATCAACAAGGGCTTTCTACAAGGCAACAAAATCAGATTGCAGCTCTAACATAGACTGGTCAGCAATAGCGTACATAAAGAGTGTCATCTGCATGAGACTAAAATTATTTATATATACAGTGCATTCGGAAAGTATTCAGACCCCTTGACTTTTTCCACATTTTGTTAAATTACAGCCTTATTCTAAAATGGATGAAATCGTTATTTTTCCTCATCAAACTACACCCCATAATGACAAAGCAAAAACAGTTTTTTGAAATTTTAGCAAATGTATAAATTTTTTTACTGGCACACCTGTATTTGGGGAGTTTCTCCCGTTCTTCTCTGTAGATCCTCTCAAGCTCTATCACCTTGGATGGGGAGCGTCGCTGCACAGCTATTTTCAGGTCTTTCCAGAGATGTTCAATGGGGTTCAAGTCTGGGCTCTGGCTGGGCCACTCAGAGACATTCAGATATTAGTCCCGAAACCACTCCTGCGTTGTCTTGGCTGTGTGCTTAGGGTTGTTGTCCTGTTGGAAGGTGAACCTTCGCCCCAGTCTGAGGTCCTGAGTGCTGTGGAGCAGGTTTTCTTCAAGGATCTCGCTGTACTTCGCTCCGTTCATCTTTCCCTCAATCCTGACTAGTCTCCCAGTCTCTGCCGCTGAAAAACATCCCCCACAGCATGATGCTGCCACCCCCATGCTTCACCGTAGGGGTGCCAGGTTTCCGCCAGACGTGACGCTTTCAGGCCAAAGAGTTCAATCTTGGAGTCCTTTAGGTGCCTTCTCGCAAACTCCAAGCAGGCTGTCATGTGCCTTTTACTGAGGAGTGGCTTCCATCAGGCCACTCTACCATAAAGGACTGATTGGTGGAGTGCTGCAGAGATGGTTGTCCTTCTGGAAGGTTCTCCCATCTCCACACAGGAACTCTGGAGCTCTGTAAGAGCGACCATCAACTCCCTGACCAAGGCCCTTCTCCCCCGATTGCTCAGTTTGGCTGGGCGGCCAGCTCTAGGAAGAGTCTTGGTGGTTCCAAACTTTTTCCATGTAAGAATGATGTAGGCCACTGTTATTCATGACTTTCAATGCTGCAAAATTTTTTTGGTACCCTTCCCCAGATCTGTGCCTCGACACAATCCTGTCTCGGAGCTCTACGGACAATTCCTTTGACCTCATGGTTTGGTTTTTGCTCTGACATGGACTGTCAACTGTGGGACCTTATATAGACAAGTGTGCCTTTCCAAATCATGTCCAAACAATTGAATTTACCACAGGTGGACGCCAATCAAGCTGTAGAAACATCTCAAGGATGATCAATGGAAACAGGATGCACCCGAGCTCAATTTCGAGTCTCATAGCAAAGGGTCTTAATACTTGTGTAAATAAGGTATCTGTTTTTAATTTTTACTAAATGTGGAAAAAATTATACAACCTGTTTTCACTTTGTCATTATGGGGTATTGTGTGTAGATTGATGGAATAAAAAAGTATTTAACCAATTTTAGAACAAGGCTGTAACGTAACAAAGTGGAAAAACTCAAGGGGTCTGAATACTTTCCGAATGCACTGTAAATAGTAAAGAGGACAGGTCACAAAATCGACCACTGCGGGACACCTTTAGTAATACCGAGGTAACTTGACTTGAAACCATCAGAAAGCACACATTGTGTCCTGTTTGACAGTTCCCAAACCACTTGCAAGACGATTGGTCGAAACCCATTTCAGACAACCTTTGAATGAGTAGGGGATGGTCAACAGTACCAAAAGGCATTGGATAGGTCTATAAATATGGCAGCACAGTAATTCCTATGATCTAAGCAACTTAACACAATTTAAGACAAGCGTAGCTGTTGAAAAGGTGCTATATCCAGGTCTAAAACCAGACTGGTGCACATTAAGAATATAATTTGAAGTAAAAAAAGTATTATCTTTTTTGCCACCGATTGTAATATTTTTGCAAGGCAAGATACAGTAGCTTAGAAATTGGGCAGCAGTTATCTAGGTCAGAAGGATCCCCCCTTTGTGAAGGGGGAGGATATGCGCCGCCTTCCAGATCTTAGGGATAGCACCAGAAGCAATAGCTAAATAAAAAATGGTTCTACAATGAGGAAGGCAGAAAGCTGCAGTAAAAAAGGATCAAGCGAATCAGCTCCTGTGGATTATTTTACATACATTTGTTGTATATCATTGACATAAAATTGTTCAAATGAAGAAATAAAAATGACTGCCTAGAAGTGCATCATTCTCTACTATCTGTTTAGAGGTTAATAAAGGACTCCCTCTAGTGCAGGGATGGGTAACTTTGATGGGAGTGGGGACCACACAAAATCTAAACTCATCATGATGGGACACAGTGGCTTGCGGGTCTGCATACCCACATCCATACAGAGCCGGCCATAGCCTTTTGGGGGCCCTACGTGACATTTTGTTGGATATATAATTAATATTTTTGGGGGGGTTGCATGCTACGCTACTGCTTATAACTATAAGTTAAGTATAACTACATCCAAGATGTGTCAAATAAATTATATTCAGCTAAGGGCTTTAGCTATGCATTTGGTTTGCTAACTTGCTAGCTAAGAGGCTAGATGTCAAGATCAAGCTTCTTGGTTACAGCAGAGACATTCAATCCCCTCCTGGATCAAGATCCCTGTTGCCTACATTTTTTTGTACGTAAAAATTAAATAAAATAAATATTATTGTTATTATATTTATTTTTTTGTTAAAATTGCACACCTTGTGTGCACTACCGGTAATACCATATACCACGGTATGGTACAGAAACAGTTTGAAAATCTGGAAACCACCCAACCGTAGTATATTTCATGAATTCTTTTAGACAATTCATGCATGAACCATCGGTTAGATCTGTCCTTTACCCTTAATCATGTATATGGGGCATGCTTATCTGCAACAGAGTTAAACAGAGAGATAAAACATTTAAGGGCCTGATCTGAATCAGCGAGAGGACACACCCTCCCAATAAAACAACCCCCAGGCCATACAGGAAATGTTCATTGAAAGTTCTAAAATGTATCTTTGTAATAATGCGTGAAAGTGATTTAGGTAGCTTAGTATCTCTAATGGAGGCAATGGGACAGTGGTCACTGAGCACGTTAGCAAAAATTCCATTGGCTGCATACTTACGAAGGGTGTTTGTCAGAATGATATCCAAAATAGTTGATTTTTCAGGGTGTTTTAAGTTGGGGCGGGTGGGTTTAGTTTAGTCAAATTTAGCTCAGTATAAATATCTTTCAGTCTATCTGATACCGGCATCAACCAATCCAGGTTACGATCACCCAATATTAATAATTCAGATTTAGCAGTTAGACAGCAAGTCAAATAATTTGCTAAGAGCAATTGGGAGGGCGATAAACTCACTAACGTTAGTTGGGCATTATTACCAAGGCCCACATTTAGGACAAGACGTTCAAATCGTTTGGGGACAGAGGTGGTAATACACACAGCAACATTCAAATAGTTCTTTATGAATGTGGCGACACCCCCACCACTGCCAGCTTTATAAACATTTGATCCATTCAGAGACACATCAGAGTCTGGCACAATTCTTTTGAACTAAGTCTCAATAATTATCAAAATGTCTGCGTTGGTTTGAGAAGCCAGAACTACAATAAGATCAATTTTCTAAATCAAACTTTAGACATTTACATGAAACAGTCCAAGGCCACAGCTGCGGGATTTCAGATCAGACAGAGTCTCTAACACAAACACGCTATGATCAGTAGGTAACCCTCTATATAAAATAGCCCTGTGGTTGGCTTGAAATGGTAAAGATACAAGATTGCTTAGAACAGTGCCATTTGTAAATGTGCATAAAAGCTCCATAAACTTGAATGGGAAGTATTTGGATTCGCCACAGCTTTTGAACTGTTTGTAGCTCAGTTGGTAGAGCATGGCGCTTCTAACACCAGGGTAGTGGGTTCGATTCCCAGGACCACCCATATTTAAAATGTATGCATGCATGACTAATTCGCTTTGGATAAAAGCGCCTGCTAAATGTCATATATTATGATTATTAAAGCTACAAACACTAAACCAACGTTGACATGTACACACTGACTCAACTGCTATTTGTACTTTTTGAACTATAACCGTTTTAAATTTGCATAAAAGCGCCATAGACTTCAAAAGGCAAAACGTGGATTCACCACTACTCTTGATACAAACACCATCCCAACGTTGACATGTGCAGACTGACTCAACTTAGTTGGCTTGAACACTTTTTTTCCTACCATTCCTATATCATAAACTATAATGCATGTTGTATCCCCACATATTTCAATGGCGAAATGCAGGCTTCAACATTCTGAATTGAAATCACTACCACAAAACTTCCAGATTGTTCAAACGAAAACATTTTGAGAGCTTCAAAACACATTATATGACTTGATGATATACACTGAGTGGACAAAACATTAGGAACATCTTCCTAATTTTATTTTATTTTATTTAACCTTTATTTAACCAGGTAAGCCAGTTGAGAACAAGTTCTCATTTACAACTGCGACCTGGCCAAGATAAAGCAAAGTAGTGCGATAAAAACAACCACACAGAGTTACATATGGGGTAAAAAAAACAAAGTCAAAAAAATAATACAACAGAAAATATATATACAGTGTGTGCAAATGTAGCAAGTTATGGAGGTAAGGCAATAAATAGGCTATAGTGCAAAAATAATTACAATTAGTATTAACACTGGAATGCTAGATGTGCAAGAGATGATGTGCAAATAGAGATACTGGGGTGCAAAAGAGCAAAATAAATAACAATATAGGGATGAGGTAGTTGGGTAGGCTAATTTCAGATGGGCTGTGTACAGGTGCAGTGATCGGTAAGGTGCTCTGACAACTGATGCTTAAAGTTAGTGAGGGAGATAAGAGTCTCCAGCTTCAGAGATTTTTGCAATTCGTTCCAGTCATTGGCAGCAGAGAACTGGAAGGAATGGCGGCCAAAGGAGGTGTTGGCTTTGGGGATGACCAGTGAGATATACCTGCTGGAGCGCAGACTACGGGTTGGTGCTGCTATGGTGACCAATGAGCTAAGATAAGGCGGGGATTTGCCTAGCAGTGATTTATAGATGGCCTGGAGCCAGTGGGTTTGACGACGAACATGTAGTGAGGACCAGCCAACAAGAGCGTACAGGTCACAGTGGTGGGTAGTGTATGGGGCTTTGGAGACAAAACGGATGGCACTGTGATAGACTACATCCAATTTGCTGAGTAGAGTGTTGGAGGCTATTTTGTAAATGACATCGCCGAAGTCAAGGATCAGTAGGATAGTCAGTTTTACGAGGGCATGTTTGGCAGCATGAGTGAAGGAGGCTTTGTTGCGGAATAGGAAGCCGATTCTAGATTTAACTTTGGATTGGAGATTCTTAATGTGAGTCTGGAAGGAGAGTTTACAGTCTAACCAGACACCTAGATATTTGTAGTTGTCCACATACTCTAGGTCAGACCCGTCGAGAGTAGTGATTCTAGTCGGGTGGGCGGGTGCCAGCAGCGTTCGATTGAAGAGCATGCATTTAGTTTTACTAGTGTTTAAGAGCAGTTGGAGGCTACTGAAGGAGTGTTGTATGGCATTGAAGCTCGTTTGGAGGTTTGTTAACACAGTGTCCAATGAAGGGCCAGATGTATACAAAATGGTGTCGTCTGCGTAGAGGTGGATCTGAGAGTCACCAGCAGCAAGAGCGACATCATTGATATACACGGAGAAAAGAGTCGGCCTAAGAATTGAACCCTGTGGCACCCCCATAGAGACTGCCATAGGTCCAGACAACAGGCCCTCCGATTTGACACATTGAACTCTATCTGAGAAGTAGTTGGTGAACCAGGCGAGGCAGTCATTTGAGAAACCAAGGCTATTTAGTCTGCCAATAAGAATGCGGTGGTTGACAGAGTCGAAAGCCTTGGCCAGGTCGATGAAGACGGCTGCACAGTACTGTCTATTATCGATCGCGGTTATAATCTCGTTTAGGACCTTGAGCGTGGCTGAAGTGCACCCATGACCAGCTCGGAAACCGGATTGCATAGCGGAGAAGGTACGGTGGGATTCGAAATGGTCGGTGATCTGTTTGTTAACTTGGCTTTCAAATACTTTCGAAAGGCAGGGCAGGATGGATATAGGTCTGTAACAGTTTGGATCTAGAGTGTCACCCCCTTTGAAGAGGGGGATGACCGCGGCAGCTTTCCAATCTCTGGGGATCTCAGACGTTATGAAAGAGAGGTTGAACAGGCTAGTAATAGGGGTTGCGACAATTTCGGCGGCTAGTTTTAGAAAGAAAGGGTCCAGATTGTCTAGCCCAGCTGATTTGTAGGGGTCCAGATTTTGCAGCTCTTCCAAAACATCAGCTGTCTGAATTTGTGTGAAGGAGAAGCGGGGGGGGCATGGGCAAGTTGCAGCGGAGGGTGCAGAGTTGGTGGCCGGGGTAGTGGTAGCCAGGTGGAAAGCATGGCCAGCCGTAGCAAAATGCTTGTTGAAATTCTCGATTATTGTAGATTTATCGGTGGTGATAGTGTTTCCTAGCCTCAGTGCAGTTGGCAGCTGGGAGGAAGTGCTCTTATTCTCCATGGACTTTACAGTGTCCCAAAACTTTTTGGAGTTAGTGCTACAGGATGCAAATTTCTGTTTGAAAAAGTTAGCCTTTGCTTTCCTGACTGCTTGTGTATATTGGTTCCTAACTTCCCTGAAAAGTTGCATATCGCGGGGGCTATTTGATGCTAATGCAGTACGCCACAGGATGTTTTTGTGCTGGTCAAGCGCAGTCAAGTCTGAGGAGAACCAGGGGCTATATCTGTTCTTAGTTCTGTATTTTTTGAATGGGGCATGTTTATTTAGGATTGAGAGGAAATTACTTTTAAAGAACAACCAGGCATCCTCTACTGACGGAATGAGATCTATATCCATCCAGGATACCTGGGCCAGGTCAATTAGGAAGGCCTGCTCGCTAAAGTGTTTTAGGGAGCGTTTGACAGTGATGAGGGGTGGTCGTTTGACCGCGGACCCGTTACGGACGCAGGCAATAAGGCAGTGATCGCTGAGATCCTGGTTGAAGACAGCGGAGGTGTATTTAGAGGGTAAGTTAGTCAGGATGATATCTATGAGGGTACCCATGTTTACGGATTTAGGGTTGTACCTGGTAGGTTCGTTGATAATTTGTGTGAGATTGAGGGCATCTAGTTTGGATTGTAGGATGGCCGGGGTGTTAAGCATATCCCAATTTAGGTCACCAAGCAGTACGAACTCTGAGAATAAATGGGGGGCAATCAATTCACATATGGTGTCCAGGGCACAGCTGGGGGCTGAGGGGGGTCTGTAGCAAGCGGCAACAGTGAGAGACTTATTTCTGGAAAGGTGGATTTTTAGAAGTAGAAGCTCAAACTGTTTGGGCACAGACCTGGATAGTATGATAGAGCTCTGCAGGCTAACTCCACCCCCTTTGGCAGTTCTATCTAAACGGAAAATGTTATAGTTGGGGATGGAAATTTCAGAATTTTTGGTGGCCTTCCTAAGCCAGGATTCAGACACTGCTAGAACATCAGGGTTGGCGGAGTGTGCTAACGCAGTGAATAACTAAAACTTAGGAAGGAGGCTTCGGATATTAACGTGCAAGAATCCAAGGCTTTTACGATTACAGAAGTCAACAAATGATAACGCCTGGGGAGTCGGAGTGATACTGAGGGCTGCAGGGCCTGGGTTAGCCTCTACATCACCAGAGGATCAGAGGAGGACTAGAATAAGGATACGGCTAAAGGCTTTAAGAACTGGTCTTCTAGTGCGTTGGGTACATAGAATAAAGGGGGCAGATTTCCGGGCGTTGTAGAAAAGATTCAGGGCATTATGTACAGACAAGGATATGGAAGGATATGAGTAAAGTGGAGGTAAACCTAAGCGTTGGGTAACAATGAAAGAGATAGCATCACTGGAGGCACCAATTGAGTCGGTCTCCGCGTGTATGGGGGGTGGGACAAAGGAGCTATCTAAGGCAGGTTTAGCTGGGCTGGGGGATCTACAGTGAAATAGTACAATTAGAAATAACCGAAACAACAATAAGCTAACCATATTGACAAGGGAGAGAGGCGTAAAGCAATCACAGGTGTAATTTGAGAGAGCTAAGACAACAGCTGGTAATGACGACACAGTTTGGGCTGAGGCTAAACATAAACAGGATGCGGTACCGTAAAAAGGAACAGTCCAGCAGGCATCAGCTCTATAGCTGAGTTATCATAAGGTCCGGTGAACAGCAATAGGATAGTTCGGGGGCTGCTAAAGCACTAGCGTGCAAGAGGCCACGGCTAGCGTGTGCTAGCGGGCCGGGGCTAGCAGATGGAATCTTCGTGGTCGACGTCGTAACGGGAAGCCTGTTGTAACCACATCACACGATTTCGTCAGCAGACCAGTCGTGTAGGATCGGCGGGGCTCCGTGTCAACAGTAGGTGGTCCCGTCCGGTTGACAGAGAGGTAGATAGCCGGGAGATGGGCCTAGCTCAGGATGATTAGCCAAACCACAACGTCCATTTTGTTGCAACTAGCTGGTAGCGATGAATCCAGAGTTAAAGGTCCAGTGATTCAGTGATTCCAGCAGAAAAACTGATATATTCTGGGTCGATAACGCGCTGTGCAGACAGTGCAGACTGGCCGAATAATAGTCCAGGCTAGAGCTGGCTGGTAGGTGGTGCAGGCCACGGACAATGGTGAAAAACCGATAACGGTAGCTGATAGCAAGTAGCTAGTTAGCTGGCTACTTCCTTCCAGTAGACCGAGAGGTAGATAGCCGGGATATGGGCCTGGCTCTAGGCTAGCTCGAGGCTAATTGGTGCTTGCATCGGGGGCAGTGGTGATTAGCCAAACAGCAACATCCATTCGGTTGCGGCTAGCTAGTTGCGATCCGGTGATTAATGTCCAGTGATTAAATTATTCCGGCAGAAAAATCCAATGTTCTGGGTGAAATACCGCTAACTGTGGCTAATAGCAAGTAGCTAGTTAGCTGGCTAGCTAGTTTCAACTGGAGATTTTAGATAAAAGGTAAGTCAATAATAGAATCCGTTCCACATTGAGTGAGGCGGGTTGCAGGAAAGTAGTATTGAGTTGCACCCCCTTTTGCCCTTTTGCCCTCAGAACAGCCTCAATTTGTTCCAATTCATTCTACAGGGATGCTGGCCCATGTTGACTTCAATGCTTCCCACAGTTGTGTCAAGTTGGCTGGATGTCCTTTGGGTGGTGGACCATTCTTGATACACACTAGATAGTGTTGAGCATGAAAAACCCAGCAGCATTGCAGTTCTTGACACACTCAAACCGGTGCACCTGGCACCTACTACCATACCCACGTTCAAAGGCACTTAAATCTTTTGTCTTGCACATTCACCCTCAATAGCACACAATCCATGTCTCAATTGTCTCAAGGCTTAAAAAACTTTCTTTAACTTCACTCCTCCACTTCATCTACACTGATTGAAGTGGATTTAACAAGTGACATCAATAAGGGATCATAGCTTTCATCCGGATTCACCTGGTCAGTCTGTCATGGAAAGCGCCGGTGTTCCTAATGTTTTGTACACTCAGTGTAGTACTCACTCTAGCCTACTATATTATCCGACTATAACACACTATAATAACTCCACACCTACAAACCACCCCAAAATAGGTCACTATAACTAACACATAGCCTATGAAAACTCTATTACTACCTACAACTACTACCATTACTACTGCCGTCACTACCACTACTAATACTATCTCACAACCAGAAATACTTCAAGACTAGCAAGCACACCACATTTACTTCAGGAAATGTCCTTTTCTAGTTAATGGATTGATATGGTGATTTAATTCAAACGATTGTGTTTATTGACGCAGTGAGTAGTGCTGATGATGGTGGTGGTGTTGGTGTTACTGTACCTGTGATAGGTCTCAGTCTCCTCAGTACAGAAGACGGCCTCCTCATGTCAGCTAAAAACTTATACAGGTCCTCATCACTCAACCTGTCCCCCTCCTGTTTAAATAAGTTGGTGACGGTGAGGGTAGCAGGTCTGAAGCTGCTCAGACTACACGACTCGTCTCCACTGGTGGTCCTCTCTAGGGAGCGCCGGCCCGCAATGCTTGAGTTCCTCCTCTCCGACCATGAACCTTTCCTCTCTGGGGGGGGGCAACAGAAAGCCACAGCCAGGGTCAGAGTTACAGAATCATCATTGCATCACAAGGTCAAAGGTAATCATATAGACAAGCCTCTACATTCATATGATAAAAAAGTTTAAGTTAACAATTGATGAAAAGCGGCGTAGACTTGATCCCCCCCCACCACCCCCTGTATATAAAACCTCTCCATCAGCAACCTTACCCCCAGTATGACTAATGTCCACCTGATGCCTCATATAGACAAACTGCACGGCCCTGTTCTGTTCTCAGCTGACACTGACATCCAGGAAGAACTGGCCGTCCTCTGTGGTGTTCAAATCAACTGCACAACTTTATTGATCCCCAAGCGTTCTGACCTGGCAGTCCCATCTCCAGCTCAGTGTCTCTCTCCAGGCTACCGGCGCTGTTCACGATGTTCATCAGGTGGATGGCTGTCCAGGCGAAGGGCATCCGGTACCGACCCAGACGTGTGCAGAACTGCTCCGACTGGCTCCGCAACTTGTCCAACTTCTCTTTGTTCTATATATGGAAGGAGACAATACATCTACCTCCATCGGTTTGGAGATCTACACCACAAAGATTACCATTACTTTGAGTCTATTGCTTATTTGCTTATTACCTTGGCTGTGTCAGACTCTTTGAAGACCATGTAGGGCTCTGCACACTCGCCTATATCTCCCTGCTGCAACACCTTCTCCAGCTGGGGACAGACAAAACACAGGAGGGAAGTTATCAGTCACTACTCACACACATATTGGCAGATCCAATGTACAGGAAGTGATTAATGTCACAAAAGTTACATTTGCAAAAATTCCCTGGTTTTTCAGAAATCGCTGTTGAAGGATTCCCTTACATCTTATTCCCTTCTGATCCCAGAAATTTGGATTTAAAAAATAAACATTTAGGGAATTTTGCAACTCTAGAAATGTGCGTGATGCTGACCTGTATGACGAGGAAGACGTCCTGGGGGGGGTATGTGATGGAGAAGATGGCTGAGCGGGCCAGGGTGGAGATGGCTGCTGTCTGAATGTGGGAGTGCAGCATCCCTTTAGTCTGCTCTGAGTTCAGGTCGAAGAAGAAGTTCTCTGATATCTGATGGGAGAGAGACACGTGAGATTTTGGATAAACAGTGTAAAAAGATAGGAGACTAGTCTGATATTGATATCAGTTAGTGCAATGTATTTCTCAATCCATTACCAATACTTAATCTGACAACACAGAAGTTTCTAAAAACTCTAAAATATTTGTTCACTGTAAATTGACTGAGCATGGAAGAGGGGCTTGAAGTGACTTTATTTTATAATGGTTACTGCTTCCCTCTAGTGTTTGTTGCGTATGGGCAATGATTGAGTGTTACCCATATAGATACATGGTATGATTTAAAGAGCATTCACACAAGGATAACAGGTCTCATACGAAAACTTTTATAGCCCAGTCATCTAGTTCATGTTGGACTCCAACCACTTTTAATGATTTCTCAGAGACGGACCCAACAACTCAGGGCCGAGTGGCATGGAGGAAAACATAACAGCTTACCTTTTTATTTTCCTTGACATCGTATAAGGCCAAAATGGCGAATATGGGCTCGATTTCGATCTCAAACCTTCAATGGGGAAAAAGGATTGGGTCAGCAAAAAGCAGAAGGCAGTTAAAAAGAGTGCAGCTAAAATGTGTCGGTGTGTCCTCCCACTTACTTCAAGGACAAGCACTTGACGAGTAACCTCTGGCCAAAGTGTTCCGTAGGGACGTCAGGCACACAGTGGCGCTCTATGGCTTCCTCCTGAGGATGCAGAGAATATTTAATCATTATAATTATAATAATAATAGGAAAAACATGAATATAATAACAAACGTTTTTGTATGGTACATTATGTATTGGAATATGCTGTGTATAAGCACTATATCTGAGGAAACGCATTTTCACACTCAAGTGTGAAACCAGTAGCGTCTACTTCGTGACTTTTGGCCGCTTTAAAAAGCTATGTTAGATGTGACTGTGGTGACAACATTATCATCGACAGGGTTGCCAGGTCTAGCTAAAAGTTATAGCCCAATGATTACTCAAAACCCGCCCACAAGGCCTGAAAACTAGCCCTTTTTCAATAACGTTATTGAGTGAATTAAGAAGGAATATCGACTTAACTTCTAACAACCTAAGAAGCAAAATTTGGTTTTCCATCAAAATAATAATCGTGAACTAATGTGACTAATAAAGGAATTTGAATATGTAGCAAGAGAAAAGATAATTCACCGTTATTAAACTTCAAAAAAACTAATGTTAGGCTATTTTCTGCCGATTATACCGTTATTATGTGCCAGATGTTAAGACTACAAATCGTTATAAATGGCCTATTTGCGAGACCGACTTGTCATTCAACAGGAATAGGCTAGGCCTGGGTCTGGGTTTATGATTGTAATTCAACTTTGCCATGGTTTGGTTAGCTAGATGTAGGTAGCCTATAGCCCCTGATAGGCCTACATCTCATTTCAGATAGCCTAACGTAGTCTAGGCAAGATGTAGGAAAGATGTAAAATGAACGATTTAGCAGCTTGCTTAGTTCAAATTGACAGACTAATATATTCAACATGAATAGCGAGGCGATTTCGAGGTAAGAAGTGCTTCCGATGCCCAATAGCCTATTATTATATTAATAATATGGATATTAACTGAATATCCCCATAACAGAAGAACGCAAGGTAGTTCCATAACTCCCATTTCAAATTCCCACTCGTGCTCGAGACCCAAGAACCGAGCATGAGTAAAACCCTACGCTTCTATTCATTCAAGGGTTTTTCTATATTTTTACTATGTTTTACATTGTAGAATAATAGTGAAGACATCAAACTATGAAATAACCCATATGGAATTATGTAGTAACCAAAATAGTATTAAACAAATCAAAATATATTTTATATTTGAGATTCTTCAAATAGCCACCCTTTGCCTTGTTGACAGCTTTGCAAACTCTTGGCATTCTCTCAACCAGGAGGTCCCACATATGCTGAGCACTTTTTGGCTGCTTTTCCATTCACTCTGCGGTCTGACTCATCCCAAACCATCTCAAATTGGGTTGAGATCGGGTGATTATGGAGGCCAGGTCATCTGATGCAGCACTCCATCACTCTCCTTCTTGGACAAATAGCCCTTACACAGCCTGGAGGTGTGTTGGGTCATTGTCCTTTTGAAAAACAAATGATAGTCCCACTAAGCCCAAACCAGATGGGATGGCGTATCACTGCAGAATGCTGTGGTAGCCATGCTGGTTAAGTGTGCTTTGAATTCTAAATAAATCACAGACAGTGTCATCAGCAAAGCACCCCCACACCTCCTCCTACATGCCTCATGGTGGGAACCACACATGCGGAGATCATATTTTCACCTACTCAGCATCTCACAAACCGACGGCGGTTGGAACCAAAAATCTCAAATTTGGACTCATCAGTCCAAAAGACATATTTCCACCGGTCTAATGTCCATTGCTCGTGTTTCTTGGCCCAAGCAAGTCTCTTCTTATTATTAGTGTCCTTTAGTAGTTATTTATTTGCAGCAATTCGACCATGAAGGCCTGATTCACGCAGTCTCCTCTGAACAGTTGATGTTGAGATGTGTCTGTGACTTGAACTCTATGAGGCTGGTAACTCTAATGAACTTATCCTCTGCAGCAGAGGTACAGTGGGGAAAAAAGTATTTAGTCAGCCACCAATTGTGCAAGTTCTCCCACTTAAAAAGATGAGAGGCCTGTAATTTTCATCATAGGTACACGTCAACTATGACAGACAAATTGAGAAAAAAAAATCCAGAAAATCACATTGTAGGATTTTTTATGAATTTATTTGCAAATTATGGTGGAAAATAAGTATTTGGTCACCTACAAACAAGCACGATTTCTGGCTCTCATAGACCTGTAACAACTTCTTTAAGAGGCTCCTCTGTCCTCCACTCGCTACCTGTATTAATGGCACCTGTTTTAACTTGTTATCAGTATAAAAGACACCTGTCCACAACCTCAAAACAGTCACACTCCAAACTCCACTATGGCCAAGACCAAAGAGCTGTCAAAGGACACCAGAAACAAAATTGTAGACCTGCACCAGGCTGGGAAGACTGAATCTGCAATAGGTAAGCAGCTTGGTTTGAAGAAATCAACTGTGGGAGCAATTATTAGATGGAAGACATACAAGACCACTGATAATCTCCCTCGATCTGGGGCTCCACGCAAGATCTCACCCCGTGGGGTCAAAATGATCACAAGAACGGTGAGCAAAAATCCCAGAACCATACGGGGGGACCTTGTGAATGACCTGCAGAGAGCTGGGACCAAAGTAACAAAGCCTACCATCAGTAACACACTACGCCGCCAGGGACTTAAATCCTGCAGTGCCAGACGTGTCCCTCTGCTTAAGCCAGTACATGTCCAGGCCCGTCTGAAGTTTGCTAGAGTGCATTTGGATGATCCAGAAGAGGATTGGGAGAATGTCATATGGTCAGATGAAAAAAAAACTCAACTCGTCGTGTTTGGAGGACAAAGAATGCTGAGTTGCATCCAAAGAACACCATACCTACTGTGAAGCATGGGGGTGGAAACATCATGCTTTGGGGCTGTTTTTCTGCAAAGGGACCAGGACGACTGATCCGTGTAAAGGAAAGAATGAATGGGGCCATGTATCGTGATATTTTGAGTGAAAACCTCCTTCCATCAGCAAGGGCATTGAAGATGAAACGTGGCTGGGTCTTTCAGCATGACAATGATCCCAAACACACCGCCCGGGCAACGAAGGAGTGGCTTCGTAAGAAGCATTTCAAGGTCCTGGAGTGGCCTAGCCAGTCTCCAGATCTCAACCCCATAGAAAATCTTTGGAGGGAGTTGAAAGTCTGTGTTGCCCAGCGACAGCCCCAAAACATCACTGCTCTAGAGGAGATCTGCATGGAGGAATGGGCCAAAATACCAGCAACAGTGTGTGAAAACCTTGTGAAGACTTACAGAAAACGTTTGACCTGTGTCATTGCCAACAAAGGGTATATAACAAAGTATTGAGAAACTTTTGTTATTGACCAAATACTTATTTTCCACCATAATCTGCAAATAAATTCATTAAAAATCCTACAATGTGATTTTCTGGAATTTTCTTTCTCATTTTGTCTGTCATAGTTGACGTGTACCTATGATGAAACTTACAGGCCTCTCTCATCTTTTTAAGTGGGAGAACTTGCACAATTGGTGGCTGACTAAATACTTTTTTCCCCCACTGTAACTCTGGGTCATCCTTTCCTGTGGCAGTCCTCATGAGAGCCAGTTTCATCATAGCGCTTGATGATTTTTGCGACTGCACTTGAAGAAACTTTTGACTGGTACTGCATATACACTGCAAAAAAAAATAAAGGGAACACTTAAACAACACAATGTAACTCCAAGTCAATCACACTTCTGTGAAATCAAACTGTCCACTTAGGAAGCAACACTGATTGACAATAAATTGCACATGCTGTTGTGCAAATGGAATAGACAACAGGTGGAAATTATAGGCAATTAGCAAGACACCCCCAATAAAGGAGTGGTTCTGCAGGTGGTGACCACAGACCACTTCTCAGTTCCTATGCTTCCTGGCTGATGTTTTGGTCACTTTTGAATGCTGGCGGTGCTTTCACTCTAGTGGTAGCATGAGACGGAGTCTACAACCCACACAAGTGGCTCAGGTAGTGCAGCTCATCCAGGATGGCACATTAATGCGAGCTGTGGCAAGAAGGTTTGCTGTGTCTGTCAGCGTAGTGTCGAGAGCATGGAGGCGCTACCAGGAGACAGGCCAGTACATCAGGAGACGTGGAGGAGGCCGTAGGAGGGTAACAACCCAGCAGCAGGACTGCTACCTCCGCCTTTGTGCAAGGAGGAGCAGGAGGAGCACTGCCAGAGCCCTGCAAAATGACCTCCAGCAGGCCACAAATGTGCATGTGTCTGCTCAAACGGTCAGAAACAGACTCCATGAGGGTGGTATGAGGGCCCGACGTCCACAGGTGGGGGTTGTGCTTACAGCCCAACACCGTGTAGGACGTTTGGCATTTGCCAGAGAACACCAAGATTGGCAAATTCGCCACTGGCGCCCTGTGCTCTTCACAGATGAAAGCAGGTTCACACTGAGCACGTGACAGAGTCTGGAGACGCCGTGGAGAACGTTCTGCTGCCTGCAACATCCTCCAGCATGACCGGTTTGGCGGTGGGTCAGTCATGGTGTGGGGTGGCATTTCTTTGGGGGGCCGCACAGCCCTCCATGTGCTCGCCAGAGGTAGCCTGACTGCCATTAGGTACCGAGATGAGATCCTCAGACCCCTTGTGAGACCATATGCTGGTGCGGTTGGCCCTGGGTTCCTCCTAATGCAAGACAATGCTAGACCTCATGTGGCTGGAGTGTGTCAGCAGTTCCTGCAAGAGGAAGGCATTGATGCTATGGACTGGCCCGCCCGTTCCCCAGACCTGAATCCAATTGAGCACATCTGGGACATCATGTCTCGCTCCATCCACCAACGCCACGTTACACCACAGACTGTCCAGGAGTTGGCGGATGCTTTAGTCCAGGTCTGGGAGGAGATCCCTCAGGAGACCATCCGCCACCTCATCAGGAGCATGCCCAGGCGTTGTAGGGAGGTCATACAGGCACGTGGAGGCCACACACACTACTGAGCCTCATTTTGACTTGTTTTAAGGACATTACATCAAAGTTGGATCAGCCTGTAGTGTGGTTTTCCACTTTAATTTTGAGTGTGACTCCAAATCCAGACCTCCATGGGTTGATAAATTTGATTTCCATTGATAATTTTTGTGTGATTTTGTTGTCAGCACATTCAACCATGTAAAGAAAAAATATTTAATAAGATTATTTCATTCATTCAGATCTAGGATGTGTTATTTTAGTGTTCCCTTTATTTCTTTGAGCAGTGTATTTAATAAATTGCCATGGAGGCCGAAGTGCAATTTAGAAGTGGCCAAAAACCCGCAACCAATACATTTGCACCCGCCACATCATTTTCAAAATAGCCCAATTTACGGGAAAAGCACAGGACATGGCAACCCTGATCATGGATGATGATATACATTAATGTGAAGAGACAGACATGCACAAGTCCCTGACAAACCAAGCGCTGGCCTGACACGGCAAAAGGCACTCAAGTCTCTATGGAGAAATACAGCAGTGTGTGTGTGTGTCTGTCTCTGTCCCAACCTCGTCGAGGGCGGGGTGCAGGGCGAAGAGCTCGCGATGGCGGTTGGACTTGCGGTGCTCCCCATTGTGCCGGTCGATCTCCTCGTTGGGGGCTCGGTCCAGCAAATGGGGCAGGAGGGCATCGGGGACAGAGTTCTTCAGGTCAAAGATACTGCAGGCCCAGCTGCCACGCGGAGTATCGTCTATGGACATGGACCTACGCTTCAGGTCATCCTGGGGTAGGACAAACACGCAGGTTAGGGAGGGCCTATGAAAGCGTAAGATGACCGCCCCGTTGCTATGGGTTACCTAGTCGCCTGCTCCATTGCTATGGGTTACCTGGTTGTCCTGGTAAGTGCTAAAGTCTGGCATCTCATCAGCCTCAAACACCTGTTTGGGCAGGCCTTTCTGCCTGTCCTTCTGCTTGTCCAGGGAGTTAGGGTTAAACCCAGTACCAAGCTTATGGTATCTGTTGAAATAAGTAGACCAGAATACGAGCGTTGAGGTGTAATAAATAACTAGCTGCTAGACGTAATTGTAAAAATTTGTAAAATATAAGGGTTAAAATGTGGGTGTTACGATGTAATGAATAGGTCTTATAAAAGGAAACGCTTCCTAAATAATAGAGAGGAGCCTTACTTTCTGTTGACAATGGCCCAGTCCTCAGTGTAGGACCTGACACAGTCTCTGACGTGGGCGTCATTGTCCCTGGAACACAAAGCGATACCGCAAATTACAGTCAAAGTCTCCTCCTCAACACCAGATGTGTTCAGTGACTTTTAACATTCATACAGCGGGGAGAACAAGTGTTTGATACACTGCCGATTTTGCAGGTTTTCCTACTTACAAAGCATGTAGAGGTCTGTAATTTTTATCATAGGTACACTTCAACTGTGAGAGACAGAATCTCAAACGAAAATCCAGAAAAACACATTGTATGATTTTTAAGTAATTAATTTGCATTTTATTGCATGACATAAGTATTTGATCACCTACCAACCAGTAAGAATTCCGACTCTCACAGACCTGTTAGTTTTTCTTTAAGAAGCCCTCCTGTTCTCCACTCATTACCTGTATTAACTGCACCTGTTTGAACTCGTTACCTGTATAAAAGACACCTGTCCACACAATCAAACAGACTCCAACCTCTCCACAATGGCCAAGACCAGAGAGCTGTGTAAGGACATCAGGGATAAAATTGTAGACCTGCACAAGGCTGGGATGGGCTACAGGACAATAGGCAAGCAGCTTGGTGAGAAGGCAACAACTGTTGGCGCAATTATTAGAAAATGTAAGAAGTTCAAGATGATGGTCAATCACCCTCGGTCTGGGGCTCCATGCAAGATCTCACCTCGTGGGGCATCAATGATCATGAGGAAGGTGAAGGATCAGCCCAGAACTACATGGCAGGACCTGGTCAATGACCTGAAGAGAGCTGGGACCACAGTCTCAAAGAAAACCATTAGTAACACACTACGCCGTCATGGATTAAAATCCTGCAGCGCACGCAAGGTCCCCCTACCTAAGTGTCCAGGCCCGTCTGAAGTTTGCCAATGACTATCTGGATGATCCAGAGGAGGAATGGGAGAAGGTCATGTGGTCTGATGAGACAAAAATAGAGCTTTTTGGTCTAAACTCCACTCGCCGTGTTTGGAGGAAGAAGAAGTTTGAGTACAACCCCAAGAACACCATCCCAACCGTGAAGCATGGAGGTGGAAACATCATTCTTTGGGGATGCTTTTCTGCAAAGTGGACAGGACGACTGCACCTTATTGAGGGGAGGATGGTTGGGGCCATGTATCGCGAGATCTTGGCCAACAACCTCCTTCCCTCAGTAAGAGCATTGAAGATGGGTCGTGGCTGGGTCTTCCAGCATGACAACGACCCGAAACACACAGCCAGGGCAACTAAGGAGTGGCTCCGTAAGAAGCATCTCAAGGTCCTGGAGTGGCCTAGCCAGTCTCCAGACCTGAACCCAATAGAACATCTTTGGAGGGAGCTGAAAGTCCGTATTGCCCAGCGACAGCCCAGAAACCTGAAGGATCTGGAGAAGGTCTGTATGGAGTAGTGGCCCAAATTCCCTGCTGCAGTGTGTGCAAACCTGGTCAAGACCTACAGGAAACGTATATAATATAATGATAATATGCCATTTAGCAGACGCTTTTATCCAAAGCGACTTACAGTCATGCGTGCATACATTTTTTTTTTTTTTTTGTGTATGGGGTGGTCCCGGGGATCGAACCCACTACCTTGGCGTTACAAGCGCCGTGCTCTACCAGCTGAGCTACAGAGGACCACATTTATTTATTTTTTTGTGTATGGGTGGTCCCGGGGATCGAACCCACTACCTTGGCGTTACAAGCGCCTTGGTAGAGCACGTATGATCTCTGTAATTGCAAACAAAGGTTTCTGTACCATATATTAAGTTCTGCTTTTCTGGTGTATCAAATACTTATGTCATGCAATAAAATGCAAATTAATTACTTAAAAATCATACAATGTGATTTTCTGGATTTTTGTTTTAGATTCCGTCTCTCACAGTTGAAGTGTACCTATGATACAAATTACAGACCTCTACATGCTTTGTAAGTAGGAAAACCTGCAAAATCGGCAGTGTATCAAATACTTGTTCTCCCCACTGTATATACACACACACACACACACACACATCCTTTTTAAAATTATATTTCCCTTCATTACTTTCCAACCCCACCACCCCTTCCCCAATTGGAGTAAACTAGTGAACAACAACGCTTAGGCCTCTACTTCCAGCCCATACATACTATATACATTTTATGGAAATTCTACAATAATTATATTTTGTTTGTTTTTACTCCTGAACTTCCTCTGATGATTTTCATGATGTCCATCTGGTTTGCTTCGATATGCCATATTTTTCTAACTGTGCTCTTTCACAAAAGCTATCAACCTATAACCTATATACTTATTATGGACACAGTATGCTTTACATTAGTTATCTTGTTGTTATTAGTTGTTGTTATTAGTCCCATCCTTCAGCTCCATTCAACACCTCCCATCTATCTCTTAACACCATCCATATTGGATTTCTATTTGCCATATATTTTTCAACTGTACTGTGATGTTTTACAAAAGTTCTGAACCTTTCTATTCTCATTGTTTCTACAGATCGTAAATTGAAAATAAACATATTTGCTAAAAGTATTATTATATTATTCATCGATTGACTATGACTTTTCAGATCACCCAGTAGTGCTATCTGCAGGGTTAGCTTCAGGTAAATATTGCAATCCTTTAGCCATTCCTGGACCTGTGTCCAAAAACAAGCTACAAATGGACAGAACCAAAACAAATGATCTAATGATTCTGTCTCTTCGCAGCAAAATCTGCAGAGCTGGGAAGATTGTATCCCCCATATAAATAACATTATATTGGTAGCAAGAATTTTATATAATCATTTAAATAGAAAAATTATAAGTTTTGAATCCGGCGTCGTTTTGCATATCAGTTCATAAACACTATGCCATGGAATCGCTACGTCAAAAATCTCTTCCCAACTATTTTGCAATCTATATGGACCGGCTGTCAATCCTTTGGTCCTTAAATGAAACTGGTATACTTTATTTATCACAATTTTCTTTAACCAATTATATTCTTTAATGCAAGGTCGACAGACAAGTTCCTTACTTATTCCCCCTTCCACTTTCCTTTTCCATTTTTGCGGTAATGCTGCAATTATTTGTTTGTAATTTTGGGTAGAGCAGACATTTCCATATGTTTTTGTTAGCTGCATGTGCGACATAACTCCAGCAGTCCTACCGATTATATAATTTACGAAGATTATACTTATTTTTTTTTTTTTTAAGGTTTTTTATCAATTAGTATATTTTAGTTTAACCACAATATTTATTGCATTATTTGTTCTGTCATTTCTGGAGGATTAAATTGAAATTGCAACCAACTTTCTATGGCTTGTTTTAGAAATAGTGATATTTGGGAGATTATTTCCTTTTCAAATAACAAAGTGAGAGGTTGTATAAAGGGAAAAAGGCCATTCTTGAACATTGGGTGAGACAATCTTACTAATTTGCTAGAGAACCATTTCGGATTTAAGTATAACTTCTGTATGACTGAAGCTTTTAGTGATAGGTCTAATGCTTTAATATTTAATAATTTCTGTCCTCCGAATTCATATTCATTATATAAATAGGCCCGTTTCATTTTGTCTGGCTTGCCGTTCCAAATAAAATGGAATATTTTTTTCTCATATAATTTAAAAAACTGTTCGCTAGGCGTAGGCAAGACCATAAGGAAATAGGTAAACTGGGATAATACTAAAAAAAAAGAGTTAAATCAGGGTGATTTTTCCACAAATTGACAGGTATTTACCTTTCCATGGTAGCAACATCTTATCTATATTTGCTAACTTTCTATTAAAATGTATTGAAGTGAGATCATTTAGTTCATTTAGGATATGTATTCCGAGTATATCAACATCACTCTCCTTCTTGGTCAAATAGCCTTTACTCAGCCTGGAGGTGTGTTTTGGGTCATTGTCCTGTTGAAAAACAAATGATAGTCCGAGATGGGATGACGTATCGCTGCAGAATGCTGTGGTAGCCATGCTGGTTAAGTGTGCCTTGAATACTATTTCCACCAGTCTAATGTCCATTGCTCGTGTTTCTTGGCCCAAGCAAGTCTCTTCTTCTTATTGGTGTACTTTAGTAGTGGTTTCTTTGCACAATTCGACCAAGGCGGCCTGATTCACGCATTTATTTGTGCTACAATTTCTGAGGCTGGTAAATAATGAACTTATCCTCCGCAGCAGAGTTAACTCTGGGTCTTCCTTTCCTGTAGCGGTCCTCATGAGAGCCAGTTTCATCATAGCGCTTGATGGTTTTTGCGACTACACTTGAAGAAACTTTCAAAGTTCTTGAAGTTTTCCAGATTGACTGACCTTCATGTCTTAAAGTAATGATGGACTGTCATTTCTCTTTGCTTATTTGAGCTGTTCTTGCCATAATATGGACTTGGTCTTTTACCAAATAGGGCTATCTTCTGTATACCAACCCTACCTTGTCACAACACAACTGATTGGCTCAAACGCATTAAGAAGGAAAGAAATTCCACAAATGAACTTTTAACAAGGCACACCTGTTAATTGAAATGCATTCCAGGTGACTACCTCATGAAGCTGGTTGAGAGAATGCCAAGTGTGCAAAGCTGTCATCAAGGCAAAGGGTGGCTACTTTGAAGAATCGTTTAACACTTTTTTGGTTACTACATGATTCCATACGTGTTATTTCATAGTTTTGATGTCTTCAGTATTATTCTACAATGTAGAAAATAGTAAAAATAAAGAAAAACCCTTGAATGAGTAGGTGTGTCCAAACGTTTGAATTGTACTGTACATTCCAACTACGCTACAGCTGGTTTACAGATGACTTTGCAGTAGGCTGTACATTGTAACTGTTGATATAAAAGGCTTTAAATACATTTGATTGATTGATCTGATTGAGTTCCTCAGTACCAACTCTAACCCAGCCAGTCAGTATTCTCCCAGTCCAGCACCTACCCTTCCTCAGGCACGGCCTGTCCCACTGTGCGACACTCTCTGGGGGTGTAGACCACCTCGATGTCGTCCGGGGGGAACTCGATCAGGTCCCTCACGGGGCCCGACTCGATGATAGGTGGGTGAGTGATGAGGTACTCCTCAAAATCCACCGGCTCCACTGCCTCTGTGAGAGGCACCTGGCAACAGAGAGGATAGGCTTTGTTAGAGTGAGTACAAAATCAGAGAATATATCTGAAAAAGGCCTACCTGAAGGCCTACCGAACTGGGTTAGCCGCCAAAAATCCTCCCCAAAAAGTCCAGCTGTATTACTAGCAAAGAAATATCAACGCTTAGCTGTCAGCAAACCCCGTGCCTTGATAAATGTAGAGACAAATTCTAGCCTGAGAACGTTTCAAAACCAGTTCTCAGGAAACTGCATTTTTTATATTGGTAGACAGCAGTAGAGGCTCCTCAGAGGAGGACCATTCTCCTCAGTGAATTGCATAAAAATAGTGAAAGTAATTTTTTGATAAAACTATACTAAATATATTCACGTCACCAAATAATTTATTAAAAACACACTGTTTTGCAATGATGGTCTACAGTAGCCTCAACAGCACTCTAAGGTTGCACCATGGTGTAAACAGAGAACAGCTAGTTTCCATCCACCTCTGGGTACATTGACTTCAATTCAAAATCTAGGAGGCTCATGGTTCTCACCCCCTTCCATAGATGTCCTCCAACCTATCAGAGCTCTTGCCACATGAACTGACATTTTGTCCACCCAATCAAAGGATCAGAGAATGAATCTAGTACTGAAAGCATAAGCTACAGCTAGCTAGCACTGCAGTGCATAATATGTGGTGAGTAGTTGACTCAGAGAGAGAAAGACAATAGTTGAACAGTTTTGAACAAATACATTTCTTCAAAAATGAAGGAGAAGCAAGAGAGGAGAGAGAGAGTGCGAGCTAGCTATATTTCGAAGTATTTTTCAACTTTCAATTTTTACTTAACTAGCTTAGCTAGTTTACTAGTTTAGCCTACTCAAACACCCGACTCAAACAGAGAGGGATGCTATGTTAGCTAGCTGGCTATGGCTATCCAACACTGGAACTCTTCCAAGTCAAGGTAAGCTTTTGATTTTGTAAATGTATTGCCCCTGTTCAAGTATGGCCTTTTTTCCTTTATTCCGATTATAACCTCTCACTTTCGGTTATTTGAAAATTAAATCTCCAAAATATATAGCTATTTTTAAAACAAGACATAGAAAGTTGGTTGCAATTTCAGTTTAATCCACCAGAAAAGATAGAATAAATATTACAACAAATAATGGTTCAACTCAAAATATATAAATTGATAAAAACAAAAATTTGGAAAACAAAATGTAAAACGGTATAATCTTTGTAAATTATACCATAAATAGGACTGGTGGAGTTGTGTCACACATGCAGCTAACAAAAATATATGGACATTTCTGCTCTATCCAAAATTACAACCAACTAATTGCGGCATTACCGCAAAAAAAGGAGTGGAAGGGGGACTACCTCATGGGGCGGCAGGTAGCTTAGTGGTTAAGAGCGTTGTGCCAGTAACCGAAAGGTCGCTGGTTCTAATCCCCAAACCGACTAGGTAAAAAATCTGTCGAGGTGCCCTTGAGCAAGGCACTTAACCCTAATTGCTCCTGTAAGTCGCTCTGGATAAATGTAATGAAGCTGGTTGAGAGAATGCCAAGAGTGTGCAAAGCTGTCATCAAGGCAAAGGGTGCCTACTTTGAAGAATCTCAAATATAAAATATATTTTCATTTGTTTAACACTTTTTTGGTTACTACATGATTCCATATGTGTTATTTCATAGTTTTGAGGTCTTCACTATTATTCTACAGTGTAAAAAAAATAGTAAAAATAAAGAAAAACCCTTGAATGAGTAGGTGTCCCCGAAGTTTTGACTGGTACTGTAAAATATTGCTACCGGGGCCCGCCGGTGTCACTGCTAAATTGCTTGCTGACTGTACTGCATGATTGTAGAGGGTTTACTATTGTGCCGGTTCTATTAGCTACGTTGACTATGACGTTAGATATGGTGAAAACGATGTAGTCCGTACGTAGCGGTTAGCGGTTATGATATGAAGGTTTGGGTTGGAAAGGTTTTTTCGACCCTAGTCACAGACAGCTGAAGTGTTGTGCACTGAAGTCCACAAACAAAGGGAAAAGGTGAGAGGAGGAGAGCGCGTACATGCGAGATGGAATTACAACGAGCAAAGTGATCATGCTGTTTGTATGTGGCTGCTATGAAAGTGAACTGTGTTTGCGTGTGATCAGGGAAGTATTCATTCTGCCGATTCTGTTGAAAAAAGTTTCTTAAATGGAAGCAAACAGAACAAAACGGGGATAAACATACCTGAATTTGTCCAATAGAAACTGTAGTTTGCAACTGTTGGACTAATGATTTCACCCTAGATAAGCTAGTTACAGGCAAGAGTCTACAAGGCAGTATTGAATATGTCACTGTGTCACCTTGATTACAAAAAATGTCTCTCAGCCTGTGCACCTCTGTTGTAAACTTTTCATAGGCTAGGTTGTAGCAACGTCATGATGGGTATAGGGAAAATTCAAATACCATGTAGTAGCTAAAAACCTATCAATGTTACATTGAGCTGGGTGAATGGAATATGAATGACAGTCATCCAATATGCTGTAATACAAATAAGGCCATGCTTATAAAAAAAGTTAGCGCCCTCCCTAATCTTAAACGGCACCACCGCCACTGGCAGACAGACACTTTGTTGAGGAAATGCTAACAAGCCGACATAACTGGAAAAGCAAGTCCTGGCAAACGAACCACCTCAGGCCTAGTGTGATGATTTTATAGGCTTGCTTCTTTCTATTTCTAAAACTAAGCACCCAGGGGGACTCTAATTCCTCACTAAGTTCAGTTAAAGTTTTGGGGGGGAATTTAGAACAAACACCATACGTTCACAGTTGAATTAAACAGTCAGATTTAGCCTAATTAAGGATGGTTATTTGCTCCTTTAGCTCAGCGGTGGGGACTGGCAAGAGGACGCCATCAGGGATTTATTATTTTGGCAGTCAATGGGCAGCCTCAGCAAACACTATTACTGGTGAGAGGAGCCAGGCAGTGTTATCACTGACCACACCATAGGGGCGAGAGAGGATGTGAAGAATGGACCTGTTAATTGTTAGCTGATACACTCAAACCCTCCCTCCTTCCTTCCTCTCTCCATTTACCTCTACCTCTCCCTCTGCAAAAACACCAAGATGCACTGTGGTTAGGTGCTTACTGTGTTGCCTGCCGCGGCACCCACGTTGAGGTTCTTGAGGAGCTGTGGGGAGCCCCCATACTGACCAGAAATCTGCTTTCTCACCTCAGCTGCTACAGTCCTGTAGAGAGGAGAGGAGAGAGAAGCTTAGCAGTGATTATCAAACCGTTAAGTTAACAGGTTAAACACAACACAGATCATGGCTATAGGCTACATTCTTTGCTTCAACAAATGGCAACCCTTCAGTCCAGACAGAGGATAGCCACCAGACAGTAATCTATTCAATCTAGGCTTTGCTTATGGAAAACACAGTCAGAAGTTGCCTCCAGGCCGCTTACAGTCAAAGATGTCTCACATACACACTTGGGTTGGAAAAGTGGAAAAGAAAGTGTGTAAGCGTAATAAGTTAACAGATAAGGCCAGTTCATTTACTGCAGTAGTCTGGTCACTCTGAAGGACAGGCACAGTATAGTCAAGGGCAGCAGTTCTGTTGTGGGCCAAACATTACTATTATGGTCCCTGCTGTGATCTGAGGGCTCTCACTCCCAGGCCCTGGCCATCATGGTGGCCTTACTGTCATTACTGTTCCCTCTGACACTGCAGTATATCACACAACAGAACAAATAGGGAAGCAGTTCTCTTGTGGGCCAAACATTACTATTATGGTCAGTGAAGGCTCGCTCTCCCTGGCCATGGCCATGCTGGTGGCCTTACGGTCCTTACTGTTCCCTCTGACACTATTATGGTCCCTGCTGTGGCCTGGTCCCTGGCCGGACTGGGCCTGGTCCAGAGTAAGCAGAATGTCCAGAACTGCCAACTCGTTGAAGTAGAAATCTTCATCCAAATCGAGGTAAGTGATCGCTGTTCTGATGTCCAGAAAACGTTTTCGGTCATAGGAAATCGGAGCTATTATGTACAAAATAAGTCAAAATCAGCGTAAAATGGCCGCTATCCACTGCAGCACCATTTCGGAGCAGAAGTCCCATTTACATAAGTATTCACACCCAAGTCAATACTAGTGCTAAGTGATTCACCGAAATTGACCTAGGTCAGTTCAGTTATTTGAATTCCATTTTGTTCGTTTTTTTTTACAAGAAACGTCTGACCTCTGTGATTGCCAACAAGGGTTTTGCCACCAAGCACTAAGTCATGTTTTGCAGAGGGGTCAAATACTTATTTCCCTCATTAAAATGCATATCAATTTATAACATTTTTGACATGCATTTTTCTGGATTTTTTCGTTGTTATTCTGTCTCTCACTGTTCAAATAAACCTACCATTAAAATGATAGACTGATCATGTCTTTGTCAGTGGGCAAACGTACAAAATCAGCAGGGGATCAAATACTTTTTTCCCCTCACTGTAACATAACTTTGCATTGAGGACAAAAGGTTCATTGATTGACACTGTTTTTTCACAGAAACATTTTGCACAAACACAGTCCTTACAACGTTATGTCCTGAATGTGACCAGTTTATTTTTGGATGTAATGTTCAGACATTCACAGAAGTAGCGACAGCATAACACAATCATCCAAATGTAGGCGACATTAGTCCTAGCGCTAAAGGAGTAAAGATTGACGTAACACAAGCAGTCATATTTAGCTAACTCTCGGCTGACAGAAACCATAATATGAATGCGCTAATAGCAATTACTATTTACAATTCATCACATCACGGGTGAGCTCACCATTGATCGAAATAATTGAGTAAAACACTTTATAAAAATCTAAAGTAATCCAACGATGGGTAGTTTGTGCACGCCACCATTGTTTTTTTGTTGTTGCGTCAACCAAAGATAGGAAGAGGAGACAAGATGAGTTTGGTCTGTTTGCAGTATGCATGTTAAAGTGGGAGTGTCGTCTACCATCATTCACTTCCCTTCATTGACTTCCAGAAGTTTACTCGAAAGATGAGTGAGCCATCCCTTCACCTCATTTTGTTACATCATCTTTGGTCTAACAGACGTTTACGTGACACCCAAAATGCATTGTATAATGTCAACAAACATGGCGCCACACATAGCTGGCAAACAGCTTAGCATTAGCTCATCATTGTCAGTACAACGTTCAAAAAAGTATTTTACATACAGTGAGGGAAAAAAGTATTTGATCCCCTGCTGATTTTGTACGTTTGCCCACTGACAAAGAAATGATCAGTCTATAATTTTAATGGTAGGTTTATTTGAACAGTGAGAGACAGAATAACAACAAAATAATCCAGAAAAACGCATGTAAAAAATGTTATAAATTGATTTGCATTTTAATGAGGGAAATAAGTATTTGACCCCCTCTCAATCAGAAAGATTTCTGGCTCCCAGGTGTCTTTTATACAGGTAACGAGCTGAGATTAGGAGCACACTCTTAAAGGGAGTGCTCCTAATCTCAGTTTGTTACCGGTATAAAAGACACCTGTCCACAGAAGCAATCAATCAATCAGATTCCAAACTCTCCACCATGGCCAATACCAAAGAGCTCTCCAAGGATGTCAGGGACAAGATTGTAGACCTAAACAAGGCTGGAATGGGCTACAAGACCATCGCCAAGCAGCTTTGTGAGAAGGTGACAACAGTTGGTGCGATTATTCGCAAATGGAAGAAACACAAAAGAACTGTCAATCTCCCTCGGCCTGGGGCTCCATGCAAGATCTCACCTCAAGGAGTTGCAATGATCATGAGAACGGTGAGGAATCAGCCCAGAACTACACGGGAGATCTTGTCGATCTCAAGGCAGCTGGGACCATAGTCACCAAGAAAACAATTGGTAACACACTACGCTGTGAACGACTGAAATCCTGCAGCGCCTGCAAGGTCCCCCTGCTCAAGAAAGCACATATACATGCCCGTCTGAAGTTTGCCAATGAACATCTGAATGATTCAGAGGAGAACTGGGTGAAAGTGTTGTGGTCAGATGAGACCAAAATGGAGCTCTTTGGCATCAACTCAACTCGCCGTGTTTGGAGGAGGAGGAATGCTGCCTATGACCCAAAGAACACCATCCCCACCGTCAAACATGGAGGTGGAAACATTATGCTATGGGGGTGATTTTCTGCTAAGGGGACAGGACAACTTCACCGCATCAAAGGGACGATGGACAGGGCCATGTACCGTCAAATCTTGGGTGAGAACCTCCTTCCCTCAGCCAGGGCATTGAAAATGGGTCGTGGATGGGTATTCCAGCATGACAATGACCCAAAACACATGGCCAAGGCAACAAAGGAGTGGCTCAAGAAGAAGCACATTAAGGTCCTGGAGTGTCCTAGCCAGTCTCCAGACCTTAATCCCATAGAAAATCTGTGGAGGGAGCTGAAGTTTCGAGTTGCCAAACGTCAGCCTCGAAACCTTAATGACTTGGAGAAGATCTAAATTGACATGCGTTTTTCTTGATTTTGTTGTTGTTATTCTGTCTCTCACTGTTCAAATAAACCTACCATTAAAATTATAGACTGATCATTTCTTTGTCAGTGGGCAAACGTACAAAATCAGCAGGGGATCAAATACTTTTTTCCCTCACTGTACATCATGTGTCCATTACAATGTATGCAAGAATCGGAATGCATGATTTGTCACCCGTACTTGAAAACGTGAATAAAACAGTAAATACATTATGCTCCATACATACGGTATGATACAGTAGAAACGACAACACAATATACAGAAAATAAGGCAAAGCTGTCATCAAGGCAAAGGGTGGCTACTTTGAAGAATCTCAAATATAAAATATTTTGATTTGTTTAATTGAGGAACAACAGGAAAGTAATTGTGCTTTGAAAGTTGATAAACTTGTAACCCCACTTTTGAGAAAATGACCCTTGAATGTTTTAGTACACCTACTGGAGAGTTCTTCTTTGTCTACACCCATTCAGCATTGTTCACACCCTCTTACGACTTAGCCCCACCCATCTAAGGATTCACATGAGGCCATGTGGTAAACACACGCTATATCAAATAAAATCTAAGTTTATTTGTCACATGCACAGGATACAGAAGTTGTAAACGATACAGTGAAGTTGTTACTTGCATAGTACCAATATCAAAAACAGAAAGTGTCTAGATAAAAAGATTTGATCATTATTAGATGACACCTGCTTGACACACTTGTCTAAATTGATTGGACATGTGCAGGAAATGCTATAACCACCCCCCAACCACATCTAGCTTAGTGGATTGGTCACTATTGTCTAGACGTGTACATATGTTCATGAAATACAATAGATGGCCGTAATCACCCACAGACACACCTGGCTAATTTGATGGGTCATGTAATAATCCGGCCGAAGTGTCTTTTGGGTTAGGCATGTAGCTAGCTAGGTAGCTAGCTAGCTAAACAATGAACCGGCATAATCCCAACTCATACTACTACCAATACAAACACTGTCATAGCTGTAGTTTGAAATTGCAGGTATGTAAAGTTAACAAACTAGGTTCAATGTTAGCTAACTAACATTAGGATATAACTAGCAATGCAAATTGATTTCTGATTAGAATAATATTACTACACAGATCATACATGTAACATTAGCTAGCGAGCCAGCAAACTAACGTTTGCTAGCTAACTAACAGCATGCTTTAACTTGCAACAAAAACAGCTGTCTGACTAAATTAGAAACAGATATCTGAAAATGTAGCTAGACTCTTACCCGTATACATGGATGAACGCTTCACGGCAGAGTGGAACCATTTAACTTTGTTTTGTTTGTAGCTACATCTTGTTTGGCCAGCGTTGTGTCAAGTCACTCCAGTTCACACTGACCGTGGCGTGTGCAGAAAGTAGCCCATCACTTTTTCCAACTGATCTGTCAATAGCATCTGCTAAATTCAGGGCATCAATGTTGTTGAGAAAAGTAGCAAAACTTTTGTAGTTCTCTATGGCTAACGTTATATCTTTCAAAAATGGTGTGGTAGAAAGGACTGTCAACACATACTGAACAGCTCACATTATAGACCAATCCAAACTCATCTCCCGGCATGTCCAGCCCATCCATTATCACTGCCAATCATGGCTAGTGGGGAAGGTCCCTGTCATTTTCCGTGGCTAAACCAACTAGGCTCGTAATTTAACAATTGTATTTATGGATGGAATACAAGTTTGTTATTAAGGCACACGAAAGTTCACGTTCCAAAAAACTAATTTTGATCAAAAATAAATGTTTACGTTCAAATGCTGCTCCTGTGAAGTAGTGTCGTGCTACATACGCATAGTTTCCTGAAACGAGTCACATAGTTAACCCCTTTTTTTGGGTAGGCACAAAACTACCTCCATACTTCCATTAAACATTTTCAGACGAGTCCCATGGCACTTGTGGGGGTCGTAGAGCAAAACGGAGAACACTATCGTGTTAGTGATTGTCTCATCTTTTTAGGCCAAACTGTTCGGACGATACAGCCGTTTTTGTGAGAAGACCAATTTTCGGGATGTCTCATGGTCTGACAAACACCGCTGTAGCTCAGCCACCTTCCACCGCAGATGCGGAAGGTCGCCATAGGCGATATCTAGCTTAAACTGACAGATTTTGACTGGGATTTTTTTATTATGTTACTTATATTGACGCAAATATGCTAAACTATCGTTTGGACAACATGATGTTGTCACTATTGACGATGACTGTCAAACATCGTCGATAGACGATGCAATCGCAAAATCGCCCAACCCTAGCGTGCATATCCAGATTAGTGACCAGAAAGCAATGGTTTCATTTTCTCCGGTTTTGCCTGGCAAAAACAGAGAACGTTTAGATTATCCATATTAAATACATTTTAGCAATTTGCTACGGACGCATCTTTACCATAATAATAGTAAACCTGGTGATTTCATTGATCATTTTCATATTTAAAGTAGTTTGGGTGGCTAGTACTGGCTATATGTCCAAAGATAGCTGTAACATCGCACTGCCTTCAATACTTATGGGTAGTGACGGGGGGACGGGGACGGGGGGGAATCTATACATTTACATTTCGGGATATTATTTTTGACGATGTATCGTTTTGATAATATCGCAATATTATTTTTTTGCTAGTTGGCTGTACCTGCACCAAAACTTCTGTATTTTTCCTACATAGCTTGTTCTCCATCTTCTTAAATAGGGAGCCAATTTGTTTTCAGCACTTTTTAATAAAAACTAGTTTTTTCATGGCTCTCTCTTGTCACTCTGCAGCAGACATATGGTGAGCAATGTTTAGAACATCGAATCGCATGAAAATCGCAATATCGAATCGCAATACATAGAGAATTGTGAGAATCACAATACATATCGTATTGGCACCTAAGTATCATGATATCTTTCGTGAGGTCCCTGGCAATTCCCAGCCCTACTTATGGAATGTTTGAGAAAAAGTCTACGGACAGACCATGCTTTCCATCCAATCCTGCAACCTCCTCTGCATACAGGTAGGCCGTATGATCCTGCTCGCCAGAGAAGTGACAGGACTCCAGAGAAGTGACATGATAGTCTATCCCCAGTTGATATTGGCTGCTAATATGATTGACTTTCAGCTCAAAATGCAGGTGCAAAACACTGTTTATTTCTGTAACTTGCGTTTTGAAAATGCATCACCGTTTATGGCTGAAATGACAGGCTACATTTGTGCAGCGATTGTGCGCTCGTGAAAGCATGTGCATGCATATATGTGCATGCGCGAGGGGTCGCAAGCTTTGAACCACTCCTTTTTGGGGGTCGTGGGTCAAAGAGATTGAGAACCACAGGTTTATTAAATGAAAAACACAATCAGACATTGTTTTTGCCTGACTTCAGGAGAAAGAACTGAACCTCAGTCTCAACTACAAAGATTTTTATTTCTGCGGAATTGGTCAGCTGCTCGATTAAGTTCTGGGTCCATTCGTGTTAAGAGAATGGATCAAGAGACGCTAGAACGAGGAACAATGAACACCACCCTCTCTCTTTGCAAGTTACAGGCCGAATATCCCCTCCCATTCCGAAATTTGAAAGATGCTAACACCTGCGAAATCGTGATTTGTCCATGGACATTTCCATCAAAAAGGACCCCATGAGCATTAACGTGAAGTTCATAAGAGCATGTTAAATTGGGTGTCAAATTAAAGCTAAGAATCTATATTTTTGGGAAATGAAGGCATAGCTACAATCTTCTACAATTATCCATCTTAAAAATGTGGCATAAGTAAAGGCTTTGATTTCTGGATAAACAGATGGAAAAGAGGTCTTAGAAAATATCTACCTACCAGAAAAATTCTTTAAAAAGGTATCAGAAATACATCAAAACACAATAAGATTGACGTAAAGACGCCTGCTAACTAATATCAACACATATTTTGTTTTGGAGAAACCCACACAGCTTTAAGATATTTCTAATTTCTCTCCCTCATGAAGAGGGAGGATAATGAAAGTTCACAGAAGTAACAATTAATTGTAGACCTATCAATTAGTTATAGTGATTTTACTGATATCAATTTTGTTTATTAAATGATGTAAGGGATAATCAACAAGAGGCTATGCATTCTATGGAAAATAATGAAAGACATGGAAGGTGTGCATTATTTTCCAGAGAACGCATAGAGCCACGAGTTGATAATCCCTTTTATACCATGGCTATAATTTAACACATTAGCTGCTAGAAATGTGTTCATTTGCCTCTAGAAATGTGTTCAACAGCCACTGAACTACATAGAGACAGTAGTTGCCTTCGTAACCAAAAAAACAGACTTGCTAGTTTAGCTAACCAAAGCATCAGTCCTAGCTTGCTATTGCGAAAATCGAATTCAACAATGCCAATGTTTTCAATTCGACTTTTGCTTTCAAAAGCAGCTCAAACATTGAACATGTAAGAATGAACTATAGCCACTGAATTCTACCATGCAAATATACTGTGCGTTATAGGGAACTAATGCACGCTCTAGAATGCCCTTCAATTAAAAAATAAATAATGTTTTGCTCTTATCCAGAGCGACTTACATGAGCAATTAGGGTTAAGTGCTTTGCTCAAGGGCACATCGGCAGAGTCGGCTCAAGGATTCGAACCAGCGACCTTTCGCTAACTGGCCCAACGCTCTTAACAGCTAAGCTACTTGCTGCCAAGCCAATCAGAAACGAGTATTCAACAATGCCATGATATAATATGTGATTAAAACTTGTAGTTGCAATGAAGTTTTACCAAAAAACTGGCTACAATGGGAAAATCAAACAGTCATAAACCACAGTTGGTTCACCTCCTACTGTCCTCCCTTCCACTGGCATACTGTTATGTTGAGCTCATAACTTTTGTTTGTCTTTCTGTTGTCTGGGGGTCAAACCATGAGTGTAAAACAGAGTCTCTCTCTGCATCCTCACCCACTGAGCATCAACCGACACCGGACGATGAAAAGTAGTTCACATTAGATCAGTCCATCCTGGCCTTGATGTTAACGTCCACAGACGGACCGGACTGGACCAATTCTCAACCCAGACGCATGGTTCACAAGTTTGGATAGCACAGTAAAGAAAAGCAGAATACTCAGAATATTGTAATGTACTCTACTGAACTGTACTCCAGTGGTTCCCAACCAGGGGTACTAGGAACCTTGGAGGTACTTGGCCTATTCACAGGGGGTACTTGAGAGGACTCATGAGATCATAGGCCTACTGATAAAATGCATGAGGGGGTACTTTAGGGGTACTCCAGGCAGAGCAAACTTCAGTTGGTGGTACAGTAAGGTTGGGAACCACTGCTGTACTCTACTGCACTGTACTGAACTCTGCTGTATTGTACTGCACTGTACTCCGCTGTATTGTACTGCACTGTACACCGCTGTATTGTACTGCACTGTACACCGCTGTATTGTACTGCACTGTACACCGCTGTGCTGCGATGTCCAAACTTGTGAAACATGAAGAGCATGACATTCATATCCATAATTATGTATTTCTGTGTACTACAGATCAGGGACCCATGATGTAATTATGTTACCATAATGCCTTTACTGGGTGTAAATCCACTTCACTTACTATAGTTCAATAACCAAAATAGATTTGTTCAAACTCAAGGTGTCATTTCATAGCTGACACCCCATTTTTTTCTGCAGACATCTTTTAATCTTAATTCGGAGCAGATATTTAACATTTTTTGGAAAACCTGGTCGCATAAAAACCTGAGGGAGATTTTACCATCATTTCGTTAAAGTTTCCATCTGCACAGTTCTTCCGCTAAATTAGTTTTTGTGCATTTTTCAGTGGAAATTCTTAAAAGTAGTAATTGTGCATAGACTTGTATGGTTTGTTAAACTTTGAAATCAATGGTTTTCATTTGGCATACATTTTAAAGTGAAAAAACTGAGACAAAGTGTAATTCTGTCACCGTGGAATTTCCCCCAAATAACCTGTGACGAAAAAACCCAAACATCGGAACTACTGCTGCTTGTTATCCCACACATCTCATTCCTTCCCGACAAATTCTACAGTACCAGTTGTTTACGTAAATCTGTCCACGAGAGATAAGTCTATCCCAATAGGTTGAGACTTTCTGAAAATACTTTACAGAAATAACACACTCACAGTCAGACTCAAACCAACAACATAGAACATGAGGGATAAATTGTCCGCTATTCTCATAGCCTCATTCTGTCAGTGATTTCTAAAAATACCAGAAGATGTCAACAGATTGCTTTTACCCATCTGCATTCTGCTCTGATGTGACTGATTCCTTTGGGGTGGTGAGTGATGCTTCCATCATCAAGCACGGAGGTCTGAACTAAACCATAACGTGCGTGTGTGTGCGCTATAGAAGGGTTATGTTCTGTCATCTGGAAAATCTATTTAATTTCTCTCTTCTTCGTTTGTTGTTCTGCTTCATATCCTCCTCTTTACACTCATCGCTTGGCAAGTGACAACAATACTGCAGACACTATTCACACTGAAACCAACACCACATTATGACTAGGCCTATAATTTGCCTACTGGCACAGACACCTCTATTGTACTGTAAAACATTTGAAGGGTGGCATAAATACTGTTTAAAGGTATATTATTCATTTTGATCTACCACTGTATATGGTTTTAGTGTGATTTGGACAGCAATCTGGCTAGCTACTCTTATGATGTTTTGGCAGTTTCAGTTTGACAGCTTGACAATTTCAATCTACAGGTGGATGTTGTGATTGGTTACCCCCTGTTATGATAATGCTATTTTTTGTATGTGAGATATTACCAATTTTCCACACCAATGCAATGCATTGTTTTACATCCAGCTTTAATTCCACTGGCATGAACAGCAAGCAACTGAAATTGACACAAAGCTTTTTGTTTTGTTCCTTTCAATAGACTTATTAGATCTGAATGCATTACCTTTAACTGTGGCTGACATAACTTTGAATGTTTGGGCTTTTTCTGGTAAACTACCACTGTCCTTGACGATGTTAGTTAACGTTACTGTATAGCCGATTAAACTCAACTCCACGATTTAGGATGGAGTTGGGCACAGAATTGCCAACTTAGCGACTTTGTCGCTATATTTAGCGAGTTTTCAGAGCCCTCTAGCGAAACATTTTCAAAAAAACGACTAGCGACAAATATAGCGACTTTTTCTGGTGTTATTGGAGACTGACGTGAAAGAACATATCGTTCTTACTCTTCTCAACGAGCAGCGGGTGCTTTGTTACCCCCGTCCCAAAGCACTCACAGTCCTCGCGCAGCAGTCCCTCCCAGCTGCAGTCAGAGCAGGAGATGTTCACCCCTCCGGGTCCAGACTGCAAATGAATCGCGCATGTGGGAAGCCGCTGCTGGCTGATCCCGGGCGGGATGTAAATGTAGGGTGGTTTTTTTACTCACTTTTTGTCTCTACCATAAAGTTATTCCTCTCTCCTACAGCATCCATCACAATTACATGCACATGGCCAATTGGCGACTTCTAGGACACCCAATAGCTACTTCCTTACTGAGGAGTTGGCAACACTGGTTGGGCACGATTTAGGATGGAGTTGGGCGGCGACTAAGTGTGGGCATACTGGAGCTCCATCATATAATCGTTTTTCTCCAAAAACGACTGATTTCAGCACCCAAAGTCATTGTTCTGTGTAATTGCGCGCTATTCTTTGGGTACTGAAATCAGCACGTACTGTAAAGAGCTCCACTTCGGAGCTCCATTTCGCCCACATTAGTCGCCGCTCAACTGGCATCGTTGAATTTTGTTGGCTAGCTACTGTGTTGCTTGCTCTCGTGTCTCGCGGATGTGTCAGTGTTACCCAGCCGTGGCCACCAAGTTACCTCAACTGTCTACTACGGATTTTCTAGTCTAGTCAGTCCAATGAACGCTTAGCTAAATCGTTGTAAAGACAAATAGTGGTTGGGTTTCATAGTATGATAGATTTCAAACGTAGCTAAACTTCAAACCCGTATGCATTGCGAGAAACAGATCGCTGTTCTATATGGCGGGTCTATCTGTGACTGGCACTTGGGCATCTTTGATATGGCTAACGATAAATAGCTGGCTGGGCCTGATTTGGGGATGGCTTTGCCTTGAAACGGAGGGCAGAGGACGAAAGGTTTTTAAATATTGAAAACAGCGTAGCTTGAACGAGGGACTCTGTCAGTGCAATTAGTGTTAAAATTGGAAGTAACGCCCTTACCTGCTGATTTTTTGGGCGAATGCGCGGCGCTCAGCCATGGATGTAACCGCTGATGTGCTTGGGTTCCCAGACTTTCCGCTGCTTCCTCCCAAGGAAAAAATGAATCTGGAATAGCTACCGTAAAGATCATAAAGCAGGCGCACACGAACACACCCTGCCACAAGTCAGACAGACTGTTTTTGCATGACACCAAAAACGTAATTAGCCTAATACAAGTTTCATAATGCATTTTGGCACATATTTGCTGTTGAAAAAATTTAATTTTCAAATAGTTATTTCAAATCTCACTGGATTATCCATACACTGTCTGAATATACATTTATGGAAATGAAATGTTATGACACAATAAAACCATAAATAGATTATATTTCTATGATTGTAACTCGTAGATACATTTTAAAGTTATTATGACACCAACAACTTCATTGAATGAATGAATGTGCTTGTAGTAGCCATGTAGAATGTTGGCTTCTTAGTGTTCATAGCCATGGTTATCAACTGTACTGCAGAAATGGAAAGTAAATCACAGAAAATGGATGTTGTGGTGGCAGCTGCAGAGAAGTACTTGGGTGTACAAGATTTTATTGCATTTTAGGTGTGTTGAACGATAGTGTTCCGTCCTCCCAAGCTGCAGGCCTGGTGTAGGATCAAATAAGGCCAAGTAGTGGAATAGTGGTGAGGTTTTAATGGGTGTAGGGTTAGTTGGTAGGGCAATTTTTTCTTCCCTTTTCCCTGTCCCTTTTCCCTTCCATTTTTGTGTCACAAAGTGTGATGAATTCACACTCCAGAACAGTAGGCGGAAACACAGGGCTAGATAAGAGACTATAGATGAATAGGGAGGCCGTGACCAGCCTCACACTCCAGTACAGTGGGTGGCGGTGTATGCACCTTTCAGTTGGTTGCGAGCTTCCAATAAAACTTTTAAGAAGCAATGCAGGTCCATGGATCTCATTCTCAGGTGAGGAGAGACAACCCGAGGTGAAAGGTCGGTGAGAAAGGTCGGTCGCACATGGTAGCAGTGTTTGTTAGTGAGCCTAGTTTTGCAGTGCATGAAGCTGTCCCTGTAAGGGGCTGTATCCCTGCAGGAAGTGGTCTGTCGGTAGGTTACACCACAATCATGCCAGAAAGGGGTAAAGAGGGGAAGGGAGATGGTTGGGAGGTAGCTAATCTAAAGAGTTTACTAAAGCGGAAAGAGAGGGAGAAGGAGAGTGGCAGTAACAGTGACCCAGGTGGCTCGAGTGGAAAGCTTATGAGGATTGAGGAAATTGTGAGGGGGGGTGGGAGTTTAAGGTTATTGTGAAGTTTAGGGGGAGAGAGACGAGCAGTAGCATTAACCCTCTTAAAGTATCAGATGCTTTGCGCAAAGAGATTGGAGACATTCTACATACGAAAATCCTGTCGAATGGGAACCTGCTAATCTTTTGCAAATCTGCAGCCCAACGGACCAAAGCCTTGAGACTGCAAACGCTGGGGGGAAAGGCAGTGGAGTGCTATGCCCCAGGACTGAACCAAAGAGCCAAGGGAGTCATTTATGGGGTATCGCTGGATATAACGAAGGATGAGTTGAGGAACAATCTGGAGGGGGCTCGAATCGTAGATGTCTTCCAGTTCAAAGGGACTCGAAATGGACAGAGAAGCGAGGAGATCTTGCCACAGAGAGTGAACCTTGGATTCCTGAGCTTCACTGTCAAGCCATATGTGCAGCCTTCCCTGCGGTGCTATAAGTGCCAGAGGTATGGGCATGTGGCAGCGGTGTGCAGGAAGACAAGAAGATGTGGAAAATGTGGAGGTGATCATGAGTGCTAAGAGTGTGCAGGAGGAGAGCCGAAGTGTTGTAATTGTGGGGGAAACCATGTGGCAGCATTTCGAGGTTGTGAACACACCATGGTCGAGCTGAGCAGGTACAGAAGATTTGAGTGGAGGAGGGAGTATCGTACGAAGAGGCGGCAAAACGAGTAGTGGGCAGCGCTGCTGCGCAGATGGAGGTGAGCGTGCCGCTGGTAGTAGGGGTTCCAAGGATGACCCCTCTGCCAGCACCAGTGATTCCAGCTGACTTGTACTTGATCAAGAAGAAGGAGTTCTTGGCCTTTATGGTGGAAGTGTTGTGGGTAGCGAGACAGGTGAACATGTCATCCGGCCTGAAAGAAGCAGTGATTAAGCAAGCAGGGGCATTCTTAGAGATCAAGGATCAATCAGTGGTGAGTTTGCACTCCTATATACAGGTAGTGAGGAGAGATGGGTCTCAGGAGGACGGCGGGGTTGGGGAAGTGTCAGAATCGGATGATATGGAATGATGTTTATGATAGTGACGTGGAATGCGAGAAGTGTCATCTTTAATGGGCAAGAATCTAAGAGGTTTTTGGATGTACAGTACCAGTCAAAAGTTTGGACACAGGGTTTTCTTTATTTTTACTATTTTCTACACTGTAGAATAATAGTGAAGACCTCAAAACTATGAAATAACACATATGGAATCATGTAGTAACCAAAAAAGTGTTAAACAAATCAAAATATATTTTATATTTGAGATTCTTCAAATAGCCACCCTTTGCCTTGATGACAGCTTTGCACAATCTTGGCATTCTCTCAACCAGCTTCACCTGGAATGCTTTTCCAACAGTCTTGAAGGAGTTCCCACATATGCTGAGCACTTGTTGGCTGCTTTTCCTTCAATTGGGTTGAGGTCGGGGGATTGTGGAGGCCAGGTCATCTGATGCAGCACTCCATCACTCTGCTTCTTGGTCAAATAGCCCTTACACAGCCTGGAGGTGTGTTAGGTCATTGTCCTGTTAAAAAACAAATGATAGTCCCACTAAGCCCAAACCAGATGGGATGGCATTTCGCTGCAGAATGCTGTGGTAGCCATGCTGGCTAAGTGTGCCTTGAATTCTAAATAAATCACAGACAGTGTCACCAGTAAAGCAGCTCCACACCATAACACCTCCTCCTCCGTGCTGTACAATGGGAACTACACATGTGGAGATCATCAGTTCAAATCAAATCAAATTGTATTTGTCACATACACGTGTTTAGCAGATGTTATTGCGGGTGTAGCGAAATGCTTGTGCTTCTAGCTCCGACAGTGCAGTAATATCTAACAAGTAATATCTAACAATTTCACAACATATACCCAAACACACAAATCTAGTAAGGAATGGAATTTAAGAATATATACATATATGGACAAGCAATGACAGAGCGGCATGGACTAAGATACAGTATAATATTATAGAATAGAACACAGTATATACATATGAGATGAGTAGTTCAAGATATGTAAACATTATTAAAATTACTAGTGTTCCTTTTCTTAAAGTGGCCAGTGATTTCAATAGGCGGCAGTATCCTCTAATGTGCTAGTGATGGCTATTTAACAGACTGATGGCCTTGAGATAGAAGCAGTTTTTCATTCTCTCGGTCCCAGCTTTGATGCACCTGTACTGACCTCGCCTTCTGGATGATAGCAGGGTGAACAGGCAGTGGCTCGGGTGGTTGATGTCCTTGATGATCTTTTTAGCCTTCCTGTGACATCGGGTGCTGTAGGTGTCTTGGAGGGCGGGTAGTTTGCCCCCGGTAATGCGTTCGGCAGACCGCACCACCCTCTGGAGAGCCCTGCGGTTGTGGGCGGTGCAGTTGCCGTACCAGGCAGTGATACAGCCCGACAGGATGCTCTCAATTGTGCATCTGTAAAAGTTTGTGAGGGTTTTAGGTGCCAAGCCCAATTTCTTCAGCCTCCTGAGGTTGAAGAGGCTCTGTTGCGCCTTCTTCACCACACTGTCTGCGTGGGTGGACCATTTCAGTTTGTCAGTGATGTGTACGCCAAGGAACTTGAAGCTTTCCACCTTCTCCACTGCGGTCCCATCAATGTGGATAGGGGGGTGCACCCTCTGTTGTTTCCTGAAGTCTACGATCATCTCCTTTGTTTTGTTGACATTGAGGTTATTTTTCCTGGCACCACACTCCCACAGCCCTCACCTCCTCCCTGTATGCAGTCTCGTCATTGTTGGTAATCAAGCCTACTACTGTTGTGTCATCTGTAAACTTGATGATTGAGTTGGAGGCATGCTTGGCCACGCAGTCATGGGTGAACAGGGAGTACAGGAGGGGGCTGAGCACGCACCCTTGTGGGGCCCCAGTGTTGAGGATCAGCGAAGTGGAGATGTTGTTTCCTACCTTCACCACCTGGGGGCGGCCCGTCAGGAAGTCCAGGACCCAGTTGCACAGGGCGGGGTTCAGACCCAGGACCTCGAGCTTAATGATGAGCTTGGAGGGTACTATGGTGTTGAATGCTGAGCTATAGTCAATGAACAGCATTCTTACATAGGTATTCCTCTTGTCCAGATGGGATAGGACAGTGTGCAGTGTGATGGCGATTGCATCGTCTGTGGATCTATTGGGGCGGTAAGCAAATTGAAGTGGGTCTAGGGTGACAGGTAAGGTAGAGGTGATATGATCGTTGACTAGTCTCTCAAAGCACTTCATGATGACAGAGGTGAGTGCTACAGGGCGATAGTCATTTAGTTCAGTTACATTTGCTTTCTTGGGTACAGGAAAAATGATGGCCATCTTGAACATTGAGGGAACAGCAGACTGGGAAAGGGAGAGATTGAATATGTCCGTAAACACACCAGCCAGCTGGTCTGTGCATGCTCTGAGGACGTGGCTAGGGATGCTGTCTGGGCCGGCAGCCTTGCAAGGGTTAACACGCTTGAATGTCTTACTCACGTCAGCCATGGAGAAGGAGAGGCCACAGATAGTGGGCCTCGTCGGTGGCGCTGTGTTATTCTCAAAGCGGGCGAAGAAAGTGTTTAGCTTGTCTAGAAGCGAGATGTCGGTGTCGGCGATGTGGCTGGTTTTCCTTTTGTAGTCTGTAGACTCTGCCACATACGTCTCGTGTCTGAGCCGTTGAATTGCCACTCCACTTTGTCTCTATACTGATGTTTGCCAGTTTAATTGCCTTGCGGAGTGAGTAGCGACAGTGTTTGTATTCTGCCATATTCCCAGTCACCTTGCCATGGTTAAATGCGGTGGTTCACGCTTTCAGTTTTGCGTGAATGCTGCCATCTATCCACGGTTTCTGGTTAGGGTAGGTTTTAATAGTCACAGTTGGCACAACATCACCTATACACTTCCTGATAAACTCAGTCACCGTTTCAGTGTATTCGTCAAAATTATTTTCACAAGCTACCCAGAACATATCCCAGTCCGTGTGATCAAAGCAATCTTGAAGCGTGGATTCTGATTGGTCAGACCAGCGTTGAAAAGTCCTTAGCACAGGTATTTCCTGTTTGAGTTTCTGCCTATAGGAAGGGAGGAGCAAAATGGAGTCGTGGTCAGATTTGCCGAAAGGAGAATGGTGGAGGGCGTTATAACCATCCCGGAAGTTCGAATAGCAGTGGTCGAGGATTTTAGCAGCGCAAGTACAACAGTCGATATGTTGATAGAACTTCGGCAGTCTAGTCCTCAAATTTGCTTTGTTAAAGTCTCCGGCTACAATAAATGCAGCCTCAGGATATGTGGTTGTCACGATCGTCTGACGAATGAGTCGACCAAAGCGCAGCGCGTTGAGCGAACATGACTTTATTTAATTAAAGCCTGGAACAAAAACAACAAATAAAGAACGATTCGTGAAGTCCTCTGTAACACTGACAGAACATGGAACAAAAACCCACAAACACAAGGTGAACACAGACAGTTTAAATATGGCTCCCAATCAGAGATAACGAGCCGACAGCTGACACTCGTTACCTCCGATTGGGAGTCATTTGACCAAACAAGGAAAACACAACCAATGACAACCCAACCAAACAAAACACAACCAAAACGAACACACCCTGGCTCAAAATACAAAGTCCCGGAGCCAGAGCGTGACAGTACCCCCCCCTAAAGGCGCGGACTGCGACCGCGCCTCAAAACCCCAAATAGGGGAGGGCTGGGTGGGTGTTGCTCCTCGGAGGCGGCTCCGGCTCCGGGCTTGACCACCACCCTACTTCAATCCCCCCGTAATGGCCCCGATCCGATCTGACCCAGCTGGCTGGATCAGGACTGACGACGCGCACCCCTGGCTTAGCGCGTGAGGCAGGAACGGACCGGACCTGGCTGACGATACGCACCCTAGGCTTGGTGCGTGGAGCCGGAACGGACCTCACCAGGCTGACGACTCGCATCCCTGGCTTGGTGCGAGTAGCAGGAATGGGCCGGACCAGGCTGACGACTCGCACCCTTGGCTTGGTGCGAGTAGCAGGAACAGGCTGGACCAGGCTGACGACTCGCACCCTTGGCTCGGCGCGTGAGGCAGGAACGGACCGGACCTGGCTGACGATACGCACCCTTGGCTTGGTGCGTGGAGCCGGAACGGACCTCACCAGGCTGACGACTCGCATCCTTGGCTTGGTGCGAGTAGCAGGGACAGGCCGGGCCGGGCTGACGACGCACCCCGTAGGCTTAGTGCGTGGAGCAGGAACAGGCCGGACAGGGCTGGCGACGCACACCGTAGGTTTGGTGCGTGGAGCAGGGACAGGCCGGGCCGGGCTGACGACGCACCCCGTAGGCTTGGTGCGTGGAGCAGGAACAGGCCGGGCTGGGCTGGCGACGCACACCGTAGGCTTCGTGCGTGGAGCAGGAACAGGCCGGGCTGGGCTGGCGACGCACACCGTAGGTTTGGTGCGTGGAGCAGGGACAGGCCGGGCCGGGCTGACGACGCACCCCGGAGGCTTGGTGCGTGGAGCAGGGACAGGCCGGGCTGGGCTGGCGACGCACACCGTAGGCTTAGTGCGAGGAGCAGGAACAGGCCGGGCAGGGCTGTCGACGCACACCGTAGACTTGGTGCGAGGAGCAGGAACAGGCCGGGCAGGGCTGTCGACGCACACCGTAGACTTGGTGCGTGGAGCAGGAACAGGCCGGGCAGGGCTGTCGACGCACACCGTAGACTTGGTGCGTGGAGCAGGAACAGGCCGGGCAGGGCTGGCGACGCACACCGTAGGTTTGATGCGTGGAGCAGGGACAGGCCGGGCTGGGCTGGCGACGCACACCGTAGGTTTGGTGCGTGGAGCAGGGACAGGCCGGACCGTACTGGGAACACACACCACTGGCTTTAAACGGGGATCAGGAACGGGCCGGACCGGACTGGCAATCCACCTCAGTCCCTCTCGCCGTGCCTCTACGAACTCCTTCCCTCCTCTCGCCAATGGCTCCCGTAACCCGGTGGCCTTCTCTCCTCTTCTCCTATTTCGCCCTGTGGCAGCCTCCTGCTGCCCAGTCGCCCATGCCGTGTGCCCCCCCCTAAAAAATTATTGGGGGTGCCTCTCGTCCGTCCGACGATGGCACTGCTGACGCCGCTGCTCCTCTCTCGCCAGGGCCTTGATCCTACCCCAAGGCCCCTTGCCCCCGAGCATGTCCTCCCAGGACCACACTTTGCCCACCTGGGCCATCGCCAGCCTCTCCATCTCCTTGCCTGGCGCTTCCTCCCATGACCAGGCTGCCTGCTCCTGGACACGCTGCTTGGTCTTTGTATGGTGGGTTTTTCTGTCACGATCGTCTGACGAATGAGTCGACCAAAGCGCAGCGCGTTGAGCGAACATGACTTTATTTAATTAAAGCCTTGAACAAAAACAACAAATAAAGAACGATTCGTGAAGTCCTCTGTAACACTGACAGAACATGGAACAAAAACCCACAAACACAAGGTGAACACAGACAGTTTAAATATGGCTCCCAATCAGAGATAACGAGCCGACAGCTGACACTCGTTACCTCCGATTGGGAGTCATTTGACCAAACAAGGAAAACACAACCAATGACAACCCAACCAAACAAAACACAACCAAAACGAACACACCCTGGCTCAAAATACAAAGTCCCGGAGCCAGAGCGTGACAGTGGTTTCCAGTTTACATCAAGTCCAGTGAAGTTATTTGAGGGCCGTCGTGGTATTGGCTTGAGGGGGGATATACACGGCCGTGACTATAACCAAATAAAATTATCTTGGGAGATAATACGGTCGGCATTTGATTGTGAGGTATTCTAGGTCGGGTGAACAAAATAACTTTAGTTCCTGTATGTTACTACAATTACACCATGAGTCGTTAATCATGAAACGCACACCTCCGCCCTTCTGCTTCCTGGAGAGATTTTTATTCCTGTCTGCGCGATGAACTGAGAACCCATCTGGCTGGACCGATTTCGACAGAATATCCCCAGAGAGCCATGTTTCCGTGAAACAAAGTATGTTACAGGCCTTGATGTCTCTCTGGAAATAAATCCTTGCCCGGAGCTCGTCGAGCTTGTTAACCAGAGACTGAACATTAGCGAGTAGTATACTTGGAAGTGGTGGGTGGTGTGCGCGCCTCCTAAGTCGAACCAGCAGGCCGCTCCGAGTGCTTCTCCTCCACCGGCGATGTTTTGGGTCAGCCGCTGGAATCAGTTCAATTGCCCTGGGGAGAGCACACAAAGGATCTGCTTCGGGAAAGTCGTATTCCTGGTCGTAATGCTGGTGAGTTACCGCCACTCTGATATCAAATCGTTTTTCCCAGCTGTATGTAATGATACAAAACACTTTCTGAGCTAATAATGTAAAAAATAATATATAAAAAACAAAATACCGCAAAGTTTCCTAAGTTCTTGAAATGTTCCATATTGACTGACCTTCATGTCTTAAAGTTATGATGGACTGTCATTTCTCTTTGCTTATTTGAGATGTTCTTGCCATAATATGGATTGGTCTTTTACCAAATAGGGCTATCTTCTGTATACCCCCCCCTACCTTGTCACAACACAACTGATTGGCTCAAACGTATTAAGAAGGAAATAAATTCCACAAATTAACTTTTAAGAAGGCACACCTGTTAATTGAAATGCATTCCAGGTGACTACCTCATGAAGCTGGTTGAGAGAATGCCAAGAGTGTGCAAAGCTGTTGTCACGGATTCTGCCGAGACTGCTCCTCCTCCTGGTTCGGGCAGGCTTCGGCGTTCGCCGTCCCCGGAGTACTAGCTGCCACCGCTCTATGTTTCGTTATTTGATTGCTTTTGTCTGTCTGTTACACCTGTGTCCATTTGTGTGTTGATTACGTGTCTTATAAGTTCCTTGTTTTTGCACTAGACTGATTGTGTGTTGTTATTGCTGCCACTTTGTCAGAGCTACGTGTTTGCACTCTGTTTTGTTTCGTGTTTAGTGTTTACGCGTGTGTGTATTTTCCCTCGCCTCTTGGTGTTAATCGAGGTCGGGTTTTTTTCCTCATATTCTTTAGACTATTAAAGTCTGTTGGACTTAACCTCTGTGTCCTGCGCCTGACTCCTCCACCACATCCACATCGGTTCTAGTGACAGAACAACACACCCACCATGGAGTCAGCAGGAACGGGGGCGGCACCCGAATCCCTGGAAGACCGGATCAACTACCAGGACACCATGATCCGGCAACTCGGGGCCGCCATGGACGAGGTGTCCAACACTCTGCGCCGATTGGTGAATCGAGAGGTGCCCACGCACTCTTACAACATCCCATCACCAACGGCCAGTCCTCCTCTCTCAGCACCGGAACCCAGTGGCATTCGGCTCTCGCTCCCGAGGGCATATGACGGTTCTGCAGCCGGGTGTCAGGGATTCCTCCTGCAGGTGGAACTTTACCTTGCCACCATACACCCGGCGCCCTCGGGATACGAGAGCGTCTCCGCCCTCATCTCCTGTCTCTCCGGCAAGGTGTTGGAGTGGGCCAACGCCGAATGGAGGGGAATAGACGCCGCAACCATCACCTACGCGGAGTTCTCCCGCCGCTTCAGGGCTGTCTTCGATCATCCACCTGAGGGGAAAGCGGCGGGAGAGCGTCTATTCCACCTCCGACAGGGGAAGAGGAGCGCACAGGAGTTCGCACTGGAGTTTCGGACACTAGCGGCGGATGCGGGGTGGAATGAGAGGGCCCTCATCGACCACTACCGGTGTAGCCTACGAGAGGACGTTCGTCGTGAGCTGGCCTGCAGGGACACCAACCTGTCGTTTGACCAGTTGGTGGACATTTCCATCCGTCTAGACACCCTGCTGGCTACCCGCGGACGTCCCGAGTGGGGGTCGTCCATTCCACCCTCCAGCACCTCCGAGCCGATTCCCATGGAGCTCGGGGGTGCTGGCGCTAGAGAGAGGAGGAGAGGGAACCCGAGGGGGGCCATCCCCTGCACCACCTGTGGTCGTGGAGGACACACCGCGGCCAGGTGCTGGGGAGGGTCTCCTGGGAGAGGTGACAACAGGCCACGCACTGGGGAGTCATTTCAGGTGAGTAGGCGCCCCACTTACCCAGAGCTTTCTGTTGGTCACATGAGTATTCCTGTGAGGTTTCCAATGGTGGCACCTCATTCCCAGCATAAGGCGCTAGTAGATTCAGGCGCAGCTGGGAACTTTATTGATCGGGCATTTTGCTGTAGGTTAGGAATTCCCCTTCGGCCGGTAGAAGCTCCATTTCCTGTCCACGCATTAGACAGCCGGCCGTTGGGGTCGGGCCTGATCAGGGAGGTCACAGCACCACTGACGATGACGACGCAGGGGGGTCATGAGGAGATCATTCAGTTTTATCTGATTGACTCTCCTGCGTACCCCGTGGTGTTGGGCCTTCCCTGGTTAAGCACCCATGATCCTACCATAGCGTGGCAACAGAGGGCTCTTATGGAGTGGTCTGCCCAGTGTGTAGGGAGATGTCTAGGTGTTTCCGTAGGGGCGACCTCGGTAGAGAGTCCGAACCAAGTGCCCGCACTGCGCATTCCCCCTGAGTATGAGGATTTAGCACTCGTGTTCAGCAAATCGAGGGCAACACGGCTACCTCCTCATAGACAGGGGGACTGTGCGATAAATCTCCAAACAGGAGCGGCTCTGCCACGGAGTCGTGTGTATCCCCTGTCTCAAGAGGAAACAGCGGCTATGGAGACTTACATAGCCGAGTCCTTGGCACAGGGATACATACGGTCCTCCACTTCCCCGGTCTCCTCGAGTTTCTTCTTTGTGAAGAAGAAGGACGGGGGATTGCGCCCGTGTATTGATTACCGTAGTCTCAATCAGATCACAGTTAAATACAGTTACCCACTTCCACTGATTGCGACGATGACGGAATCATTACGCGGAGCGCGGTTCTTCACAAAGTTGGATCTCAGGAGCGCGTACAATCTGGTGCGCATTAGGGAGGGGGATGAATGGAAAACAGCATTTAGCACCACCTCGGGTCATTACGAGTATCTCGTCATGCCATACGGGTTAATGAATGCTCCTTCTTCCAATCCTTTGTTGACGAGATTTTCCGGGACATGCATGGGCAGGGTGTAGTAGTTTACATCGACGACATCCTAGTGTACTCTTCTACACGAGCCGAGGATGTAGCCCAGGTGCGCCGAGTGTTGAGAAGACTGTTGGAACATGACTTGTATGTCAAGGCAGAGAAATGCCTGTTCTTCCAGGAGTCCGTCTCCTTTTTGGGTTATCGGTTGTCCGCGTCTGGTGTGGAGATAGAGGTAGACCGGGTATCGGCCGTGCGTAATTGGCAAACTCCAACCACTGTAAAAGAGGTGCAGCAGTTCTTGGGTTTTGCTAATTACTACCGGAGGTTTATTCTGGGTTTTGGACAGGTTGCAGCTCCCATTACGTCCCTGCTAAAGGGGGGTCCGGTTCGTTTGCAGTGGTCGGCTGAGGCGGACAGGGCATTTGTCAAACTTAAGAACCTGTTCACCTCGGCTCCGGTGCTGGCGCATCCGGATCCCTCTTTACCATTCCAAGTAGAGGTAGACGCGTCCGAGACCGGTATTGGGGCAGTCCTGTCACAACGGTCCGGCACGCCACCTAAACTCCGCCCCTGTGCGTTCTACTCCAAGAAGCTCAGCTCGGCGGAGCGCAACTATGACGTTGGGGACAGGGAGCTGTTAGTCGTAGTCCAGGCCCTAAAGGTGTGGAGGCATTGGCTTGAGGGGGCCCTTTCCTCATTCTGACTGATCACCGTAACCTGGAGTACATCCGGGCAGCTAGGAGATTGAACCCTCGTCAGGCTAGGTGGAATATGTTCCTAACCCGGTTTTGTTTTTAAGATCACATACATCCCAGGGTCCCAGAATGGTAAGGCAGACGCCCTGTCCCGGCAGTATGACACAGAGGAGAGGTCCAACGAGCCTACTTCCATATTGCCGGAGTCTTGTTTGGTGGCTCCGGTGGTATGGGAGGTCGATGCGGAAATCGAGCGGGCACTGCGTACCGACCCTACTCCCCCCGAGTGTCCTGTGGGGCGGACGTACGTTCCGCTCGAGGTTCGTGATCGTCTTATTTATTGGGCTCATACATCACCCTCCTCTGGACATCCAGGTATTGGCCGGACCGTGCACTGTCTTAGCATGAAATACTGGTGGCCAACGTTAGCTAGGGATGTGAGGGTTTATGTCTCCTCCTGCTCGGTGTGTGCCCAGTGTAAGGCGCCTAGACATTTGCCCAGGGGTAAGCTACATCCCCTGCCCGTTCCACAACGACCATGGTCCCACCTATCGGTGGATTTCGTAACCGACCTACCCCCCTCCCAGGGGAATACCACCATTTTGGTCGTTGTGGATCGGTTTTCCAAGGCCTGTCGACTCCTTCCAATGCCGGGTCTCCCTACTGCCCTACAAACTGCTGAGGCCCTATTTACCCATGTGTTCCGGCACTATGGGGTCCCCGAGGATATTGTGTCTGACCGAGGTCCCCAGTTCACCTCCAGAGTTTGGGGAGCGTTCATGGAACGGTTGGGGGTCTCGGTAAGCCTTACCTCGGGGTACCACCCAGAGAGCAATGGGCAGGTGGAACGTGTCAACCAGGATGTGGGTAGGTTTTTGAGGTCCTATTGCCGGGACCGGCCGGAGGAGTGGTCTAGGTTCATCCCCTGGGCAGAGATGGCCCAGAACTCTCTCCGCCACTCCTCCACCAATTTAACACCTTTCCAGTGTGTTTTAGGTTATCAGCCGGTCCTGGCACCATGGCACGAGAGCCAGATCGAGGCCCCTGCGGTGGACGAGTGGATTCGGCGCTCGGAGGAGACGTGGGATGCTGCCCATGTCCATCTGCAGCGTGCCATCCGTCAACAAAAGGCGAGCGCCGATCGCCACCGCAGTGAGGGACCGGTGTACGCACCGGGAGATCGAGTCTGGCTCTCGACTCGAAACCTGCCCCTCCGCCTACCCTGCCGGAAGCTGGGTCGGCGGTTTGTGGGGCCCTTCAAAGTCCTGAGAAGATTGAACGAGGTGTGTTACAGGTTACAACTGCCTATAGAGTATAAAAATATTAACCCCTCGTTCCATGTGTCTCTTCTCAGGCCGGTGGTAGCTGGCCCACTCCAAGAAGATGAGATAGGAGAGACCCCTCCGCCCCCTTTGGACATCGAGGGGGCCCCGGCGTACAGGGTCCGGACCATCTTGGACTCGAGGCGCCGGATGAGTGGTCTCCAGTATCTCGTGGAGTGGGAGGGGTACGGTCCGGAGGAACAGTGCTGGGTGCCCAGGAGGGACATACTCGATCCATCCCTCCTGACTGAGTTCCACCGTGGGCATCCCACGCGCCCGGGTCCGCGTCCTCCTGGCCGTCCCCGAGGCCGGGGTCGGCGCACGGCTGGAGCCGCGCGTCAAGGGGGGGGGTACTGTCACGGATTCTGCCGAGACTGCTCCTCCTCCTGGTTCGGGCAGGCTTCGGCGTTCGCCGTCCCCGGAGTACTAGCTGCCACCGCTCTATGTTTCGTTATTTGATTGCTTTTGTCTGTCTGTTACACCTGTGTCCATTTGTGTGTTGATTACGTGTCTTATAAGTTCCTTGTTTTTGCACTAGACTGATTGTGTGTTGTTATTGCTGCCACTTTGTCAGAGCTACGTGTTTGCACTCTGTTTTGTTTCGTGTTTAGTGTTTACGCGTGTGTGTATTTTCCCTCGCCTCTTGGTGTTATTCGAGGTCGGGTTTTTTTCCTCATATTCTTTAGACTATTAAAGTCTGTTGGACTTAACCTCTGTGTCCTGCGCCTGACTCCTCCACCACATCCACATCGGTTCTAGTGACAGCTGTCATCAAGGCAAAGGGTGGCTATTTGAAGAATCTCAAATATGAAATACATTTTGATTTGTTTAACACTTTTCTGTTTACTTCATGATTCCATATATGTTATTTCATAGTTGTGATGTCTTCACTATTATTCTACAATGTAGAAAATAGTAAAAATAAAGAAAAACCCTTGAATGAGTAGGTGTGTCCAAACTTTTGACCGGTAGTGTATTTAAGGATAAGCCTGAGACAGTCTGCGCAAGAAACGTGGTTGAAACCATTTTGGGGTTTGGTTTTGCCTGGGTATGTGGCCGCACGGGCAGATCGGGAAGAGTGACTGGGGGGTGGCTGTGCGATGTTTCTGAAACTAGGTGTACAGTATGGAAGAGTAATGTTGAGAACTGAGTTGGAATGTATAGCGGTTGAAGTGTGGAGTGTCCAGTGTAGAATTACAGTACTTAACTTTTACAACCCATGACTCCCGCTGGAGATTGGAGGCGCTTGATGAGATAATGGCTGCTGTAAAGGCTCCTGTGATATGGGTGGGGGATTTGAATGCCCACTGTGGGGCTTTGGGGTAACACGAAGATGGATAGGAACAGGGAAGTTATTGAAGAATTCCTCGATAACCACAGATTAGTCTGCATAATCGATGGATGCCCAATGAGATTTCATATTTGGAGGGCAACTATGTCATGCATTGATCTGACGCTGGCATCGGGGGATCTGGCCAGAAGAGGGGATTGGGATATAATGGACCGGTATACTGTACAATTGAGAGCGACCTTTTCCCAATTCTGAGCTGGTTTGGCTGAAAACTGTTGGTTGAAGTGGATGAAAGACATAGACCCCCGGACTTTGGAAAAGCTTGATGGGAGAAATTTGCAGAGAAATGTGCAGAATGTTTCAGTAAGGTTCATAGTGTGTCAAGAATGCTGTAGGTGGGTGTAGTGGTGGAATCAAGCGCAGGACACCGAAGTATAGTCCAAAAGACTTTAGTTCAAATTCCAACAAGGAAAATACGAACAAAACTTGCCCGAAGGCGAAACTACGCACGAAGGCGACACAAACAAAAGGCGCACTAAACATGTGCGTAAACGCTCCAACACAGTGGAGTGAAGCTCAACCGAGCGAAAGCAAAACAAGCACAACACACGACAGAAATAATCACACACAAACACAGACACACCCAACGAGACTTAAATAGAACACTAATGAGGACTAACTAGACACAGGTGTACAACATCAAGACCAAACCAAACGAACATGAAACATAGATCGGTGGCAGCTAGTACTCCGGGGACGACGACCGCCGATGCCTGCCCGAACCAGGAGGAGGAGCAGCCTCGGCCGAAACCGTGACAGTACCCCCCCCTTGACGCGCGGCTCCAGCCGTGCGCCGACCCCGGCCTCGGGGACGACCAGGAGGACGCGGAGCAGGGCGCGCGGGATGGTCCCTGTGGAACTCCGACAGGAGAGATGGGTCTAGGATGTCCCTCCGCGGCACCCAGCACCGCTCCTCCGGGCCGTACCCCTCCCACTCCACGAGATACTGGAGACCCCCCATCCGGCGTCTGGAGTCCAAGATGGACCGAACGGTGTACGCCGGAGCCCCCTCAATGTCCAATGGGGGCGGAGGAGTCTCTCCTATCTCATTGTCCTGGAGTGGACCAGCTACCACCGGCCTGAGAAGAGACACATGGAACGAGGGGTTAATATTCTTATATTCAACAGGTAGATGTAACTTATAACACACCTCGTTCAATCTTCTCAGGACTTTAAAGGGCCCCACAAACCGCCGACCCAGCTTCCGGCAGGGCAGGCGGAGGGGTAGGTTTCTGGTAGAGAGCCAGACTCGATCTCCGGGTGCGTACACCGGCCCCTCACTGCGGTGGAGATCGGCGCTCGCCTTGTGACGACGGACGGCCCGCTGCAGGTGGACGTGGGCAGCGTTCCACGTCTCTTCCGAGCGCCTCATCCAATCATCCACCGCAGGGGCCTCGATCTGGCTCTGCTGCCACGGTGCCAGAACCGGCTGGTAACCTAATACACATTGGAAAGGGGTTAGGTTGGTAGAGGAGTGGCGGAGAGAATTCTGGGCCATCTCGGCCCAGGGAATGTAACGCGCCCACTCCTCAGGCCGGTCCTGGCAATACGACCTCAGAAACCTACCCACATCCTGGTTAACACGTTCTACCTGCCCGTTACTCTCCGGGTGGTACCCCGAAGTAAGGCTAACCGAGACCCCCAAACGCTCCATAAACGCTCTCCACACCCGGGAGGTAAACTGGGGGCCTCGATCAGACACTATATCCTCGGGGACCCCGTAATGCCGGAAGACGTGGGTAAATAGGGCCTCAGCAGTCTGTAGGGCAGTAGGAAGACCCGACATAGGGAGAAGACGACAGGCCCTAGAGAACCGGTCCACAACGACCAGGATGGTGGTATTCCCCTGAGAGAGGGGAAGGTCTGTTACAAAATCCACCGAGAGGTGGGACCATGGTCGTTGTGGAACGGGTAGGGGCTGTAACATACCCCTGGGCAGATGTCGGGGAGCCTTACACTGGGCGCACACCGAGCAGGAGGAGACGTAAACCCTCACATCCCTAGCCAAAGTAGGCCACCAGTATTTAGTGCTAAGGCAATGCACTGTCCGGCCAATACCCAGATGTCCAGAGGAGGGTGACGTGTGAGCCCAGTAGATGAGTCGATCCCGAATCTCGAGCGGAACGTACTTCCGACCCTCAGGACATTGTGGAGGGCTGGGGTCTGTACGCAATGCTCGCTCGATCTCGGCATCGACCTCCCACACCACCGGTGCCACAAGGCAAGACTCCGGTAGTATGGGAGTAGGCTCAACGGACCTCTCCTCCGTGTCATACCGCCGGGACAGTGCATCTGCCTTACCATTCTGGGACCCAGGGATGTACGTGATTTTAAATACGAACCTGGTGAGAAACATACTCCATCGAGCCTGGCGAGGGTTCAGTCTCCTCGCTGCCCGGATGTACTCCAGGTTCCGATGGTCAGTCAAAATGAGGAAAGGGTGTTGAGCCCCCTCAAGCCAATGCCTCCACACCTTAAGGGCTTGAACTACAGCTAACAGCTCCCTGTCCCCAACGTCATAGTTACGCTCCGCCGGGCTGAGCTTTTTGGAGTAAAAAGCACAGGGGCGGAGTTTAGGTGGCGAGCCGGACCGTTGAGAGAGAACGGCCCCTATACCAGCCTCAGACGCGTCCACCTCAACCTGAAATGGAATTGTGGGATCCGGATGCGCCAGCACCGGAGCCGACGTAAACAGGTCCTTCAGTCTCCCAAAGGCCCTGTCCGCATCAGCTGACCACTGCAGGCGCACCGGACCCCCCTTCAGAAGGGACGTGATGGGAGCTGCCACCTGTCCAAAACCCCGGATAAACCTCCGGTAGTAATTCGCAAAGCCCAAGAACTGCTGCACCTCTTTTACAGTGGTTGGAGTTTGCCAATTACGCACAGCGGACACACGATCCACCTCCATTCTCACCCCTGACGCGGACAACCGATAACCCAAAAAGGAGACCGACTCCTGGAAAAACAGACATTTCTCTGCCTTGACATATAGGTCGTGCTCCAACAGCCTCCTCAATACACGTCGCACCAGGGTTATATGCTCGGCTCGGGTAGACGAGTACACCAGAATATCATCAATGTACACGACCACCCCTTGTCCCTGCATATCCCGTAAAATGTCATCTACGAAGGATTGGAAGACTGATGGAGCATTCATCAACCCATATGGCATGACAAGATACTCGAAATGACCTGACGTGGTACTAAACGCCGTTTTCCATTCATCGCCCTCCCTAATGCGCACCAAGTTATACGCGCTCCTGAGATCCAATTTTGTGAAAAACCGCGCCCCATGCAATGACTCCGTCATGGTCGCAATCAGAGGGAGTGGATAACTGTATTTCACAGTAATCTGATTGAGATCACGGTAATCAATGCACGGACGCAACCCTCCATCTTTCTTTTTCACAAAAAAGAAACTCGAAGAGGCGGGGGAAATGGAAGGCCGAATGTATCCCTGTCTCAAAGATTCGGCTATGTAAGTCTCCATAGCTTTCCTCTCCTCTTGAGACAAAGGATACACATGGCTCCGTGGGAGCGCTGCTCCTGCCTGGAGATCAATCGCACAATCCCCCTGTCTATGAGGAGGCAACTGCGTCGCCCTAGTTTTGCTAAACACAAGAGCTAAATCCCCATATTCAGGCGGAATGTGCAGTGCGGGCACTTGGTTTGGACTTTCCACCGATGTCGCCCCCACGGAAACACCCAGACATCGCCCCTCACACTGAGCAGACCACCCATCGAGAGCCCTCTGTTGCCACGAAATAGCAGGGTTATGGGTGCTTAACCAGGGAATCCCCAGCACCACTGGGTACGCAGGAGAGTCGATCAGATACAGCTGTATAGTCTCTTCATGACCCCCTTGCGCACACATCCTAAGTGGCGCTGTGACCTCCCTGATCAACCCCGACCCCAACGGGCGGCTATCTAAGGCATGTACGGGAAAAGGTTTGTCAACAGGTAGGAGAGGGATCCCTAACTCTAAACAAAACTTTCGATCAACAAAATTCCCAGCTGCGCCTGAATCTACTAGCGCCTTATGCTGGGAATGAGGTGCAACCTGTGGAAAACCAACAGGTATACAAAAGTGCGCAACAGAAAGCTCTGGGTAAGCGGGGCGTCTACTCACCTGGGAGGCCCCCCCAGTGCGTGGCCTGTTGTCCTCTCCCTCGGAGAACCCTCCCCAGCACCTGGCCGCAGTGTGCCCTCCACGACCGCACTTGGTGCAGGAGACAGGCCCCCTCGGGCTCTTCCTCCTCCGCTCTCTAGCGCCAGCGCCCCCGAGCTCCATGGGGCACGGCTCGGAGGCGCTGGAGGGTGAAATGGACGGACCCCCCTCGGAACGTCCGCGGGTAGCTAGCAGGTTATCCAGCCTGATGGACATGTCGACCAACTGGTCGAACGAGTGGCTGGTGTCCCTACAGGCCAGCTCCCGACGGACGTCCTCGCGAAGACTACATCTGTAGTGATCGACGAGAGTCCGCTCATTCCACCCTGCATCTGCCGCTAGAGTACGGAATTCTAGGGCGAACTCCTGGGCACTCCTCCTCCCCTGCCGGAGGAAGACCAGACGCTCCCCCGCCGCTTTCCCCTCCGGGGGATGGTCAAACACCGCCCTGAAGCGGCGGGAGAACTCGTCGTAGGTGATGGTATCCGCGTCGATCCTCCTCCACTCCGCGTTGGCCCATTCCAACGCCTTCCCGGAAAGGCAGGAGATCAGGGCGGACACGCTCTCATGTCCCGAGGGCGCCGGGTGCACGGTGGCCAGGTACAGCTCCACCTGGAGAAGGAATCCCTGACACCCGGCCACGGTCCCATCGTAGGCCCTCGGGAGCGAGAGTCGAACTCCTCGGGGTTCCGGAACGGGAATGGGCTGACTGGCCGATGGTGCTGGCAGGGAGGATGGCGGTGGAGGAGTCCCCCAGCCTCGGATGGTGGTGATCACCTCCTGCAGTGCGGACCCCATCTGCAGGATCTGGTCACTTTGTTCACGGACCTTGTCCTCCAGCGTCGCCTGGGCTGCTGCGGTTCCTGCTGATTCCATTCTTTATGGTGTGTGATTCTGTCAAGAATGCTGTAGGTGGGTGTAGTGGTGGAATCAAGCGCAGGACACCGAAGTATAGTCCAAAAGACTTTAGTTCAAATTCCAACAAGGAAAATACGAACAAAACTTGCCCGAAGGCGAAACTACGCACGAAGGCGACACAAACAAAAGGCGCACTAAACATGTGCGTAAACGCTCCAACGCAGTGGAGTGAAGCTCAACCGAGCGAAAGCAAAACAAGCACAACACACGACAGAAATAATCACACACAAACACAGACACACCCAACGAGACTTAAATAGAACACTAATGAGGACTAACTAGACACAGGTGTACAACATCAAGACCAAACCAAACGAACATGAAACATAGATCGGTGGCAGCTAGTACTCCGGGGACGACGACCGCCGATGCCTGCCCGAACCAGGAGGAGGAGCAGCCTCGGCCGAAACCGTGACATAGTGACTGATCAGTTGAAGAATGGAATGAATCCCTGTGTTCAATGATAATTCAAGCTTCTGCGCTTACTATCCCACATAAAAGGCCCCTAGGGCATGGATCAGTATGCCCTGGAGGAACAAGGTTTGTGATGCTGCAGTTGTGCTAGAAATTTGGCATACAGGGCCTTGAGACGATATCCAATGGAGAGTTCAGCGGTGGAGTATTAAAGCAAAGGGAGGTGAGGAAGGTCATTATGGGAGCTAAGTGGGAGTGTTGGCGAAATATTGCGGGAAATTGGGGGCTGATACATCAGTGGGGGAAGTGTGGGCTGTGATTTGGCAAATGTCGGGAAGTTACAGACGGTTGGGTATGCCGGTGTTGGAGGATGGAGAAGAGATCACCGTGAATTATAAAGATAAAGCTGACTTATGTGTCAAAATATTTCAGGCTATCCACAGTGTAGATAATGTTGGGGAGGAGGGAATTAAGACACAGACAGTAATGACGTCAGACATAGAGGATGAGCTTGAGCTCAACTATGACAATATTGAGCTGAGCAATTTTTTAATTTTTTACAATCACTGATCTGTGCCGGACGATACAAGGAGGAGGAAACACGGCCCGGGGTAAGGATGGGCTATGAACAACTTAAACAACTGGATGATTTGGTACTATAGGAGGTACTGGCATTAATGAATACAGTATGGGAGGAGGGGACGTTACCAGCAGCGTGGAAACATGCCATAGTGCCAATCGTGAAACCGGGAAAAAAAGCATCCCACCCAGGCTCATACCGACCCATAGAGTTGACCTCTGTACTGTGTAAAGTAATGGAAAGAATGGTCACAGACAAATTAGTACATACAGTGAGGGAAAAAAGTGTATGATCCCCTGCTGATTTTGTACGTTTGCCCACTGACAAGAAAATGATCAGTCTATAATTTTAATGGTAGGTTTATTTGAACAGTGAGAGACAGAATAACAACAAAATAATCCAGAGAAACCCATGTCAAAAATGTTATAAATTAATTTTCATTTTAATGAGGGAAATAAGTATTTGACCCCCTCTCAATCAGAAAGATTTCTGGCTCCCAGGTGTCTTTTATACAGGTAACAAGCTGAGATTAGGAGCACACTCTTAAAGGGAGTGCTCCTAATCCCAGTTTGTTACCTATATAAAAGACACCTGTCCACAGAAGCAATCAATCAATCAGATTCCAAACTCTTCACCATGGCCAAGACCAAAGAGCTCTCCAAGGATGTCAGGGACAAGATTGTAGATCTACACAAGGCTGGAATGGGCTACAAGACCATTGCCAAGCAGCTTGGTGAGAAGGTGACAACAGTTGGTGTGATTATTCGCAAATGGAAGAAACACAAAAGAACTGTCAATCTCCCTCGGCCTGGGTCTCCATGCAAGATCTCACCTCGTGGAGTTGCAATGATCATGAGAATGGTGAGGAATCAGCTCAGAACTACACGGGAGGATCTTGTCAATGATCTCAAGGCAGCTGGGACCATAGTCACCAAGAAAACAATTGGTAACACACTACGCCGTGAAGGACTGATATCCTGCAGCGCCCGCAAGGTCCCCCTGCTCAAGAAAGCACACATACAGGGCCGTCTGAAGTTTGCCAATGAACATCTGAATGATTCAGAGGAGAACTGGGTGAAAGTGTTGTGGTCAGATGAGACCAAAATCGAGCTCTTTGGCATCAACTCAACTCGCCGTGTTTGGAGGAGGAGGAATGCTTCCTATGACCCCAAGAACACCATCCCCACCGTCAAACATGGAGGTGGAAACATTATGCTTTGGGGGTATTTTTCTGCTAAGGGGACAGGATAACTTCACCGCATCAAAGGGACGATGGACGGGGCCATGTACCGTCAAATCTTGGGTGAGAACCTCCTTCCCTCAGCCAGGGCATTGAAAATGGGTCGTGGATGGGTATTCCAGCATGACAATGACCCAAAACACACGGCCAAGGCAACAAAGGAGTGGCTCAAGAAGAAGCACATTAAGGTTCTGGAGTGGCTTAGCCAGTCTCCAGACCTTAATCCCATAGAAAATCTGTGGAGGGAGCTGAAGGTTCGAGTTGCCAAACGTCAGCCTCGAAACCTTAATGACTTGGAGAAGATCTGCAAAGAGGAGTGGAACAAAATCCCTCCTGAGATATGTGCAAACCTGGTGGCCAACTACAAGAAACGTCTGACCTCTGTGATTGCCAACAAGGGTTTTGCCACCAAGTACTAAGTCATGTTTTGCAGAGGGGTCAAATACTTATTTCCCTCATTAAAATGCAAATCAATTTATAACATTTTTTACATGCATTTTCCTGGAGTTTTTTGTTGTTATTCTGTCTCTCACTGTTCAAATAAACCTACCATTAAAATTATAGACTGATCATGTCTTTGTCAGTGGGCAAACTTACAAAATCAGCAGGGGATCAAATACTTTTTTCCCTCACTGTATGTTTGAGAGTGAAGGTCTCTTTTCCCCATACCAGAGCGGATTAACGTTAGGACTTTGTACCATGGACTCTGTGCTAGCACTGGACTGAGATATAAAGAAGGCGCTGGCCAACAAGAAGGACGTGGTGGTGTTATTTCTAGACATTGAAAAGGCATACGACATGCTCTGGAAAGGGGGACTGCTGCTGAAGTTGCATGTTGCTGGGGTGCGGTGTCACCTGTTTAATTGGATTCAGGATTGTGCAACTTGGTCCTAGATTTGTGCAACTGGGTCCTAGACTTCCTGACAGGCAGCCAGGTGGTGAAGGTAGGCAACAACACCTCCGCCACGCTGATCCTTAACACGTGGATCCCACAGGGGTGCGTACTCAGCCCCCTCCTGTACTTGCATGTCTCCAACTCAAAAGTTTGCTTACGACATAACAGTGGTAGGCCTGATTACCAACAACGACGAGACAGCCTACAGGGAGGAGGTGAGAGCACTGCAAGAGTGGTGGCAGGAATATAACCTCAATGTCAACAAAACTAAGGTGCTGATCGTGAACTACAGGAGACAGCAGAGAGAGCACGCCCCCATCCACATCGACGGGGCTGCAGTGGAGAAGGTCAAAAGCTTCAAGTTCCTCGGCGTGTACATCACTGAGTACCTGAAATGGTCCCTCCACACCGACAGCGTGGTGAAGAAGGCACAATAGCGCCTCTTCAACCTTAGGAGGCTGAATAAATTAGTCTTGGCCCCTAAGACCCCCTCACAAACTTCCACAGATGCACCCTCAAGAGTATTCTGTTGGGCTGTATAATCACCTGGTACGGCAACTGCACCACCCGCACGGCTCTCCAGAGGGTGGTGGAGTCAGTCCAACGCATCACCGGGGGCACACTGCCTGACCTCCAGGACAGCTGCAGCTCACGGTGTCACAGGAAGGCCAACAAGATCATCAAAGACCTCAGCCACCCAAGCCTGTTCACCACGCTACCATCTACATTTAAGTCATTTAGCAGATGCTCTTATCCAGAGCGACTTACAGTTAGTGAGTGCATACATTTTATGTTTTTATTTTTCCATACTGGTCCCCCGTGGGAATCGAACCCACAACCCTGGCGTTGCAAGCGCCTTGCTCTACCAACTGAGCTACACAGGACTACATCTAGAAAGCGGAGACAGTACAGGTGAAGCAAAGCTGGGACCGAGAGACTGACAAACAGTTTTTATTTTCAGGCCATCAGACTGTTAAACAGTCACCACTACCTGGCCTACGCCCAGTACCATGCACTGTTACTAGCAAATCTGTGTATGCAACCAATAAACATTGATTTTATTTGATTTCTTGAAGAACCAGACTATCCAGGTCAGAGTTGGTGGGGCATATTCTGAGTCAGTGGGGATAGAGAATGGGACACCGCAGGGAAGTGTAATTAGTCCAGTTTTGTTTAATATAATGGTGAATGACATGTTCCAGGATGTCGGGCCTGGTTTTGGCCTCTCACTGTTTGTAGATTATGGGGCCAGGTCCGGCTCCCGGATGACATGCCTGAGGGGGGTATTTTATAAATCCATGGGGGGGGGGCACGACTATACTGAACAAAAATATAAACACAACATGCAACAATTTCAAAGTTTTACTGAGTTACAGTTCATAGAAGGAAATCAGTCAATTTAAATAAATTCAATAGGCCCTAATCTATGGATTTCATATGAATGGGCAGGGGCGCAGCCATGGGTGGGCCTGGGAGGGCATAGGCACACCCACTGGGGAGCCAGGCCCAGCCAATCAGAATGATTTCTTTCACCATAAAAGTGCTTTATTACAGACATGGCGTGGTTACACGTGGTCTGCGGTTGTGAGGCCGGATGGACGTACTGCCAAATTCTCTAAAACGACGTTGGAGGCGGCTTATGGTAGAGAAATGAACATTTAAGTCTCTGGCAATAGATCTGTTGGACATTCCTGCAGTCAGCATGCCAATTGCACACTCCCTCAAAACTTTAGACATCTGTGGCATTGTGTTGTATGACAAATCTGCATTTTTGAGTGGCCTTTTATTGTCCCCAGCACAGCACCTGTGTAATGATCATGCTGTTTAATCAGCTTCTTGATATGCCACAACTGTCAGGTGGATGGATTGTCTTTGCAAAGGAGAAATGCTCACTAACAGGGATGTAAACAAATTTGTGCAAAACATTTGAGATAAATAATATTTTTGTGTGTCTGGAAATTTTCTGGGATCTTTATTTCAGCTCATGAAACAGGGGAATAACACTTTACATGTTGCGTTTATGTTTAGTTTCAGTAATAGTATTGCTTTAGAGCCCTAATAAAACAAGGTAGATTGGTCCTACTGCTGTTGAAATCTACAAAAATGTATCTGAAATGTAGCTGTACACTTCAACAACCATTGTTTTATATAATAACACAAGAAAGATATGTGCCCCACAACCACACGAATAGAGAATGGAGGCCCTGCACTTTCCCGCCTGTCTGTTTTGTGGGCTACTTTGGTTTTATAGCGGAGTATTGCTTAATATGAGCAGCTGAGAAATAAATACAAGAACACTTATTTCACTCCATGCATCAACCACTGTTTGAGGAGCATGCTCTTGCTGCCCGACAGGTTATATTCTGCACAAACTCTGTATGCCATGGTCTGTCCAACCTTGGTCCTGCAGCTACCCAGTGCTTAATTTGGGAAACCAAGTGAAATCTGTTCTGGAACATCGATAGTAACATGTTTTCGTAATGAAACATATTTCACTAAACTGTTGGCAGCCCGTCTGTGCACTCGAGAAATAAATCAAGGAGAGAGAGGAGGAGATGGAAGAAAGATGGCGGAAGTGGCTGCTGAGTTCGAATCAAGCAGCGCGTCGAGCAAAGTTGGTAAAGACGAATGTTCTGAATGGACAACAGTAGTATCGAAAACCTGGAACAAAAAGGAAATTGTCTAAAATTGAAGTGGAGGATACTTGTATGAATGATAATGAATCGCTTCTTGTTGGGATGCGTTTGTTGAGTAAGGATGCATATGTGGGAGACCCGTTTGAGGTGTCGAAAATGGTGAAGGATGCGCTGGGAAAAGTGGAGTCGGTCAGAGTGACCAGGAGTGGTCTTATTTTGATTAATTGTATTTCTGAAGAACAGAGGAAGATTGCAGTGAGCCTCAAAATAATCCGGACAACAGAAGTTTTGTGTTTTGAACTTCGAAGTAGAGCACCCGTCAAAGGAGTCATCTCAGGGATGACGACTGATGTTCAGGTTGAGTACCTGAAGAGAATTCCTAGTGTGGTTGGTGCCCGGCGTCTGACCCTCTGTTTGAATGGAGAAAAATAAGAAAGTCTGTTGGTCCTGTTGTTTTTTGACAAAGAGCAAATACCTACGCATGTGAAAATTGGTTATGTAAGAGCTTTCGTCCCCAAACCGTTGCAGTGTAAGAGGATTTGGCCATGTTTCAAGTGTGTGCAAACAGACAGAGTATACTGAAGAACGGTGTGTAGATGGAAGATGGTGTTGTAATTGTGGTGATGATCATGATCCCGAGTTCCTGGAGTGCCCTTTAAGGGTGAAGGAGATTGAGGGGGCAAAAGTTAGAACGGTCAATCGAATCTCCTATGCGGAGGTGATTCAAAGAATTGAGAAAACAAGTGATACTAGTTAAGATATGGTAGTGGACGCACCACAGCCTGTTGTAAATGTTTGCTGCCAGTTAAAGATACCCTGGATTTTGTGGCTTTCATTGTCACAGTTATAAACTGTATGACACAAGTCTCAAAGAAGTCTAAGAAACTGTACATGATTGTGGCTGCGGCAGAAAAGTTTTTGGGACTTAAGGATTTTACATCTGAGGACTTGCAAGGGGTACTGGCGCTGGATGACCCGCCCTCCTAGGTTCCTGGTGAACCTGTGTAGGGATCAGATCTGTTTTATTTTTTAACAGAAACGTTATTTTATTTATTTTTTTAGTTAAGTTTTTGGAATCCTGTTTCCAGCCCGCACAGTAGGTGGCGGGATGCACATTAAATTGTACGATCGCCAATATACCATAGAAGAAGAAGAGAGGAGGAGATGGAAACACATGGTGGTGAGATATTCTGTATAGCTAAAGGTAATGTGTTACTCAATTAATTATGAAAATATAAAAAATTCCCTATTACTAGGCTACTTAAAATACAAATACACATTCACTAATTGTAGGCTAACTGTAAGCCACCCTGCACAATCAATGAACCAACAGCATCGCCTAGGGCTATACATTCTCTCCCAGACTCATGGATAGACATTTCGGAGCATAGCATAAGGTAACCAGTCCATCCAGTATGCATAACAATACAGTCCACACTCAAAGGCAATTACTCGGATTTGTCTAATTTTGGAGTATAGGCTAGACCAATTATGAACCAAATACAGTGGGGAAAATAAGTATTTAGTCAGCCACCAATTGTGCAAGTTCTCCCACTTAAAAAGATGAGAGAGGCCTGTAATTTTCATCATAGGTACACGTCAACTATGACAGACACATTGAGAAAAGAAAATCCAGAAAATCACATTGTAGGATTTTTAATGAATTTATTTGCAAATTATGGTGGAAAATAAGTATTTGGTCACCTACAAACAAGCAAGATTTCTGGCTCTCACAGACCTGTAACTTCTTCTTTAAGAGGCTCCTCTGTCCTCCACTCGTTACCTGTATTAATGGCACCTGTTTGAACTTGTTATCAGTATAAAAGACACCTGTCCACAACCTCAAACAGTCACACTTCAAACTCCACTATGGCCAAGACCAAAGAGCTGTCAAAGGACACCAGAAACAAAATTGTAGACCTGCACCAGGCTGGGAAGACTGAATCTGCAATAGGTAAGCAGCTTGGTTTGAAGAAATCAACTGTGGGAGCAATTATTAGGAAATGGAAGACATACAAGACCACTGATAATCTCCCTTGATCTGGGGCTCCACGCAAGATCTCACCCCGTGGGGTCAAAATGATCACAAGAACGGTGAGCAAAAATCCCAGAACCACACGGGGGGACCTAGTGAATGACCTGCAGAGAGCTGGGACCAAAGTAACAAAGCCTACCATCAGTAACACACTACGCCGCCAGGGACTCAAATCCTGCTGTGCCAGACGTGTCCCCCTGCTTAAGCCAGTACATGTCCAGGCCCGTCTGAAGTTTGCTAGAGTGCATTTGGATGATCCAGAAGAGGATTGGGAGAATGTCATATGGTCAGATGAAACCAAAATAGAACTTTTTGGTAAAAACTCAACTCGTCGTGTTTGGAGGACAAAGAATGGTGAGTTGCATCCAAAGAACACCATACCTACTGTGAAGCATGGGGGTGGAAACATCATGCTTTTGGGCTGTTTTTCTGCAAAGGGACCAGGACGACTGATCCGTGTAAAGGAAAGAATGAATGGGGCCATGTATCGTGAGATTTTGAGTGAAAACCTCCTTCCATCAGCAAGGGCATTGAAGATGAAACGTGGCTGGGTCTTTCAGCATGACAATGATCCCAAACACACCGCCCGGGCAACGAAGGAGTGGCTTCGTAAGAAGCATTTCAAGGTCCTGGAGTGGCCTAGCCAGTCTCCAGATCTCAACCCCATAGAAAATCTTTGGAGGGAGTTGAAAGTCTGTGTTGCCCAGCGACAGCCCCAAAACATCACTGCTCTAGAGGAGATCTGCATGGAGGAATGGGCCAAAATACCAGCAACAGTGTGTGAAAACCTTGTGAAGACTTACAGAAAACGTTTGACCTGTGTCATTGCCAACAAAGGGTATATAACAAAGTATTGAGAAACTTTTGTTATTGACCAAATACTTATTTTCCACCAAAATTTGCAAATATATTCATAAAAAATCCTACAATGTGATTTTCTGGATTTTATTTTCTCATTTTGTCTGTCATAGTTGACGTGTACCTATGATGAAAATTACAGGCCTCTCGCATATTTTTAAGTGGGAGAACTTGCACAATTGGTGGCTGACTAAAAAAAATTTTTCCCCACTGTACATCTTAAATCCGTTTTGTTTGATGTATCTGAAATGTAGCTGTACATCTTCCATGCGTAATATGCGGTATAATGGCACAATCATGATTTGTATTCCATTTTTTTTTTCAGACTTGGGCTCATAAGACTATGCATATGCATAAGCTCTAATACAGTGGCTTGTGAAAGTATTCACCCCCCTTGGCATTTTTCCTATTTTGTTGCCTTACAACCTGGAATTAAAATGGATTTTTTGGGAGTTTGTATAATTTGATTTACACAACATGCCTACCACTTTGAAGATGCAAAATATGTTTTATTGTGAAACAAACAAGAAATAAGACAAAAAAACTGAAAACGTAGGCGTGCATAACTATTCACCACCCCAAAGTCAATACTTTGTAGAGCTACCTTTTGCAGCAATTGCAGCTGCAAGTCTCTTGGGGTATGTCTCTATAAGCTTGGCATATCTAGCCACTGGGGTTTCTGCCCATTCTTCAAGGCAAGTTGGATGGGTTTCGCTGGTGTACAGCAATCTTTAAGTCATACCACAGATTCTCAATTGGATTGAGGTCTGGGCTTTGACTAGGCCATTCCAAGACATTTAAATGTTTCTCCTTAAACCACTCGAGTGTTGCTTTAGAAGTATGCTTAAGGTCATTGTCCTGCTGGAAGGTGAACCTCCATCCCAGTCTCAAATCTCTGGAAGTCTGAAACAGGTTTCCCTCAAGAATTTCCCTGTATTTAGCGCCATCCATCATTACTTCAATTCTGACCAGTTTTCCAGTCCCTGCCGATGAAAAACATCCCCACAGCATGATTCTGCCAACACCATGCTTCACAGTGGGGATGGTGTTCTCGGGGTGATGAGAGGTGTTGGGTTTGCGCCAGACATAGCGTTTTCCTTGATGGCCAGAGTACCTTCTTCCAAATGTTTGGGGAGTCTCCCACATGCCTTTTGGCGAACACCAAACGTGTTTGCTTATTTTTTTCTTAAAGCAATGGCTTTTTTTCTGGCCACTCTTCCGTAAAGCCCAGCTCTGTGGAGTGTACGGCTTAAAGTGGTCCTATGGACAGATACTCCAATCTCCACTGTGGAGCTTTGCAGCTCTTTCAGGGTTATCTTTGGTCTCTTTGTTGCTTCTCTGATTAATGCCCTCCTTGCCTGGTCCGTGAGTTTTGGTGGGCGGCCCTCTCTTGGCAGGTTTGTTGTGGTGCCATATTCTTTCCATTTTTTTATAATGGATTTAATGGTGCTCTGTGGGATGTTCAAAGTTTCGGATATTGTTTTATAACCCAACCCTGATCTGTACTTCTCCACAACTTTGTCCCTGACCTGTTTGGGAGCTCATTGGTCTTCATGGTGCCGCTTGCTTGGTGGTGCCCCTTGCTTAGTGGTGTTGCAGACTCTGGGGCCTTTCAGAACAGGTGTATGTATACTGAGGTCATGTGACAGATCATGTGACACTTAGATTGCACACAGGTGGACTTTATTTAACTAATTATGTGACTTCTGAAGGTAATTGGTTGCACCAGATCTTATTTAGGGGCTTCATAGCAAAGGGGGCGCAGCGGTCTAAGGCACTGCATCTCAGTGCTTGAGGCGTCACTACAGACCCCCTGATTCGATTAGAGGCTGTATCACAGCCGGCCGTGATTGGGAGTCCCGTAGGGCGGCGCACAATTGGCCCAGCGTCGTCAAGGTTTGGCCGGTGTAGGCCGTCATTGTAAATAAGAATTTGTTCTTAACTGACTTGCATAGTTAAATAAAGGTAAAATAAATAAAAAAGTAAAAAACAATTTATCATATGCACGCACCACTTTTACGTAATTTTTTTATTTTTATTATTTGAAACAAGTAATTTTTTTCATTTGACTTCACCAATTATGACTATTTTGTGTATGTCCATTACATGAAATCCAAATAAAAATCCATTTAAATTACAGGTTGTAATGTAACAAAATAGGAAGAACGCCAAGGGGAATTAATAGTTTTGCAAGCAAGGCACTGTATCAAAAGAACCCCTTTCGAAAAATATGTCTTGACACTTCTCTGTGAAGCATCTGACCCAAGGAGATATTGCGATATCTCGTTACATTCAATCAGCAAACCTGATTGACCAGTCCTTTCATGATTTCAAGCCAGCAGTCTCTGTGAATGAGCCACTTCACTCCTCCTTGGACTCATGCGATACTGTAGCTGAGATTAACTTATCTTGTCCTATGGACACTTGTCCTATGGATGCATCGACGTGCAGAGTGTACTCTGCTTCCAATGTTACATTTTCCGCTTTGAGGGGGACTGAAACCCCTTACAATGAAACTAACGGTGTCTGTCCCGCAACTGACCCGATGATTCCCACTGGTGAAATACTGTGCCATATCGAGCCTACGTGCAACACTGTATGAGGCCACCAGAGCAGGAAACAAATCTAGTTGTAAACTTCCCCATGACAACATAGAGCGGACAAGCTCCTCGATGGGGATAACCTTAGAACACATCTGAGATATCACTGAGGTGTACCACACTGGTCGTCAAATAACTCCAGTGGACTTTCCACCTCCAAATAAATGGCAACAATAATCATTCCTTGCCATGTGTAGTTTCAACTACAATGCAACTAGTAAAATGCTCTAATCATGTATTCCAGTAGGATAACATTTCAGAATAAATCGGTAGGATAGCTGGTCCCCTTGAGTACCAGTACCAATGCCAGCAACAGTCAGTCCAGCCACAATCAGTAAGAAGGTTAGAGACCTAACAAGTCAAATGGCCCTTGACAACAGCGACAGTGGAGTTAGTAGAAGTCATGAACCATGATCACACCGTGTACGACTGGTTCAGTGCTTATAGAGTACTTCCGTCGTGAGGTTAGCTCCTACGTGGATAACATAGCTATGAATAAGACTCTTTCATACCTATCGCCACTACAATGGTGTAAGACACATTGACTTGTAGTAAAACCACTACAGGCCCCCATGGCATATGGTTTGTGATTCTTACTGACCTTCTGTCATTGACATGGAAATTATCTGATGAAGTCAGACTCATTCTGAACAGGTTGCAGCCTACCAGGATAATTGGTTTTCTTTCCCTTGGTATGCGCGTTTGTGTAAGCATAAACGCACATGTACAACGGAACATTCAATGAGGATTTATGCTAGGATCACTTAAGGGTCCGAGCAAAACACCAGCCTTGGTAAAGTTACATTTACCCTGAGGCCTTTGATTCTACAGCCACTGTACTCACCAGTTTCTCCCCAGAAGTCCATAAGTCATCCCTGTAGACTGTCCGAAGCTAGTGCCTTACAAACTGTAGACTTATAGTTATCATCTTAGGATAGTGTCTAAGCAACACACCACTAAGTGGGAAAACCCTAGACATGACATTAGAGACAATGCCATGATAGTCATTTAGTCAAGACCATGGACATATATAGAATACAATCCAATTAGATGATTAAGGTGTGGTAACTATATTTTGTATCTCTTTAGTTTATGCTTTTATTCATTTTGTTTCATTTTCTCTGACGCGAGGTGATAGAGGAATAAACAAGTTCCCCATACAACCATCAGTTGGTGCCAAAACACCAAAATGTAATTATGTATTTCATGAGTGTGTGTGTGCGTTGTTAACATCTGCCTAAGGTACTGCCCAGATCTACCAGCCTGGACGACCGGACGACGGGTCCGGAATGGCGATGCCCAACCAGTACGCCCGCTGCCCATTCTTGTGATGGACTGCTCCGTTGGAAGAAAGCCTACCAGGGTAAACCACCAGAGTGGGACCGCAACGGCGATCCCCAACCAGGACATCCCCTGGCCATTCTTGTGGTGGCCTGCAGCTTGCAGAGATCCTCCAAAGGTAAACCACCAGAGGGGGACCGCAACGGTGATCCCAAACCAGGACATCCCCTGGCCATTCTTGTGGTGGCCTGCAGCTTTCAGAGATCCTCCCAAGGTAAACAACCAGAGGGGGACCGCAACAATAACCAACAACTAGGACATCCCATGGTAATTTTTATGGTTGGTTGCAACTTGCAGAATAACACCAAGATTGAACCACCAGAGGGGGAGTGTAATGACTTGCCCTCATGGGTTGAGGATCAAACATGCCGGCTAGGCAAAGGTTTGAACACCCCCTTTCCTGGGGGCCAGTTTTATGACCGGTCATAAATACCGTGCAGACATTCTCTTCAATGCCATGAAGTATTGGGAGAAAGGACCCCTTTGTTAACAAAGGAAGTCTTCCCGCCAAGACTCCACCATCAAAAGATTGGAGATTGGAACATTATTCCTGATCTCCAAGTGTTTGGAATGGTCTGTGAGGATCTGAAGAATAATCATGTCATATTGTTTATTATTTTGTGATGTCATTGGTATCAAGTAATAACTGTAACTCGGAAAGTGTACATATTCTATCTATCAAGTTTACATCTAAATGTTGGATTAAATATATGATTACGTATAAGAGTATTTTGGTGAAGAAAATAATGTGATTTCAGTCTTCTAATGAGATAATAGTTTTTCATATAAACTATGCACAGTGACTAGCCACACCCCGAGTGACATCAGTGATTGTGTCATCACGATGGAACGCCCCTTTTACCCAGAGGGCATAAAAAGCCTTGAAAAACAAATCAACCTTTAGACCAGCAGATGTGAAGCGAGAGCTAAACGTTGCAAATGGTTGAATTCTACCAGACCAGGTAGCCCAGAAAACGTGAGACGTTAGTCCACACGTTTGAAATGGAGAAACTCTGAAACGCTCAACCTCTACACGAGGTGGTGAAGAAGACAATGCACTAGACCTTATCATTTCAGTCTGCAGCTGGCATGAGGAGAGGATAATTCCTCTCAGACAACCGCTGGTACATCTGAAGTATCCATTCTAACCAGCACTACGACCAGAAACTCTACCAAGGACATTGAGATCTCAGGTGGGCAAACCAGAGTCCTACATCATCAACTCAACTATCGAGGACAGCTACACGTAAGTATATGTTGCATTTCTAATTTGAATGAGACTTTAGTGGGGTTTTAAGCATTTGTATTTCTGTGAGCATAGTTTCCAAAGTAACTACGATAGTTTGAATCTCTGTCTCTCCCTTACATTCTGACCCCTCCACTACCCAAGCATTCATGCTAATGTTAGTCCAGTCCACTAAGGACCTGTTTTCATTGTATTACGTTAGTAATCAATAACCTGTGTGTGTGTGTGTGTGTGTGTGTGTGTGTGTGTGTGTGTGTGTGTGTGTGTGTGTGTGTGTTTTTGTATTGTGTTATTATTTAGTTAGTTAGTAAATAAATAACTAAGCCAATTTGTGTATTGCTGATTCATCAATAAGGTTAGGGTTCTTGCAGGTTCAAGGATTATGCGACGTTCAGAATGAGACTGATGAGAGGTAATTATTTGATAAGTGACTGTTATCGATATATAACATATATATCTTCAAATAGTTTAATCCGGGAAATGTTAACTCGCTAAACAACTTCTTCCATGGTGCCCCAAATTCCTAATGAGTTAATTGTGAGAATTAAACATAGATAGGTGATTCGATAAATAACAGTCATACATTAAAGTAAGTCACGTCACGACACAAGGTTATGGCGATGTGACTCCAGATGGTATCTAGATACATGGAAGGGATAATCCGACGAGATACCGATCTGTCATTAACATGCCACTCGTGACAGTGTGAGACAGGGACAAACGGGGGCTGTGCTGAGAAAAGTTAATGCTGGAAATATAAGATGAATATACTGTATGTTAACGTTGGTAGTACATACAGTACATATATATATATTTCCCCCTGTCTGTAAATGTACATTCTGCCAGTGTCGGAGTGTGCTAAGTTGAGGGTCTTAAATTCGAGTGATAGACTCAACGTGAAGTACCAGGGACTGTTATTCTAAATTTGGGTTGGATAATTTATCAATAGTTGTAATTATTGATTTGGAAAGGCGAGAAGGAGAGACAGAGCGCTGCCCCTAAACTGTGAGGAGAGCACAAAGTGAGGGGAGGAGGCACTGCTCATCCTGCTGGTGGTTTCTGAAACAAATTAAATATTTGTAAGAATCCATTGAGTCTAGGGAGGGTTTCCTCCAAGGAAACCTTATCTTTTCGTGTCCTCCAAGTTGGAGGTTATCAGAAAACCCACTAGATTGTAGCTTGGGCTAACCATAATTGGGACGTTGATAGTAGGGGCTTTGTTTTACCATGCCATCAGAATCCTATTGTTAAAGCGCATTAATACATATGGCTTTCTGGACGATACAGACAAATTAATTATGTACAAGGCTCGGAGTCTGCGTCTTGCTTTGACAACCAAGGATGAGAAGGAAGGAGAGGATGCGAGTGAGCTGTCTCTGATGATCTGAAACCAATGGGGGAAGACTGGGTAAAAGTGAGATCGGATATCGTTGACCCTCCGGAGGACCTTGAACGGCCCCGCAAACTGGGGACTCAGCTTCTTACAGGGCAGGCGGAGCGGGAGGTTCCTGGTGGAGAGCCAGACTCGATCACCAGGATGGAACATAGGAGCCTCACTGCGGTGGTGATCCGCCTGCTCTTTCTGACGGCGGACGGCGCGCTGGAGTCTCACGTGGGCATCGTTCCATACCTCTTCTGCGCGCCTGAACCACTCGTCCACTGCAGGAGCTTCGGTCTGGCTTGGAGTCCACGGAGCCAGGGCTGGCTGATAACCCAGAACACACTGGAAGGGAGTAATCTCCATGGGTTCAGGCTCTGACTCAGAATGATCAACAGAGGAGGGAGAGAGGCGATGGGGGTACCGATGCTCCTGAAGAATGTTATCCAGACGGATGGCCATCGCGATGAGGGCATCCAAAGATAGGTTGTTGTCTCGGCACGCCAACTCTGTCTGGACCTCTTCGCGCAATTCTCTTCTGAATAGGGTGCGGAGCGCCGGCTCATTCCATCCGCTGGATGCTGCCACTGTCCAAAAGGTGAGCGCGTACTCCGCCGTGGTCTGGCCATCCTGCCGTAGTTGGAGTAGGCGCTCACCCCTCTCTCTGCCCTCTAGTGGATGGTCGAAGACCCACCTGAACAGAGCCATGAACCCCTCATAGGAACCCAGCTCTTCCTCTCCTCTCTCCCAGACGGCCGTGGCCCACTCCATCGCCCGCCCAGTCAGCAGAGAAATAACCATGGCAACCTTGGACCTCTCGGTGGTGGGGACTCCCATCTGATGTGCGAAATAGAGGGAACACTGGAGTAGAAAGCCACGGCATTTCAATGGAGTCCCGTCATATTTGTCCGGGAGGGACAATCGGGCATCGTTGACCAGGACGGACTGCTGGATGGGCTGGGGTACTGGCACGCTGGGTCGACTTGTGGTAGAGAATCAAATAAAATCAAATGTTATTTGTCACATGCGCCGAATACAACAGGTGTAGACCTTACCATGAAATGCTTACTTACAAGCCCTTAACCAACAATGCAGTTCAAGAAATAGAGTTAAGAAAATATTTCCAAAATAAAATTAAATAAAAAATTAAATAACAAGTAACACAATAAATTAAATATAACGAGGCTATATACAGGGGGTACCTGTCACGCCCTGACTCAGGGGACTCTTATATGTTGAGTCAGGGTGTGTATATTCTTTGTGGTGTTTTCTATGTTATTCTAGTATGTGTAGATCTATGTTGGCCGGTGTGGTTCCCAAGCAGAGGCAGCTGTAGCTCGTTGTCTCTGATTGGGGATCATACTTAGGCAGCCTATTGGCACTAGTGGGTTGTGGGATCTTGTTCCGGGTAAGGTTCGTTATATGTACAACCTTAGGACTTCACGTTTCGTTCGTTTGTTGTTTTGTCGTGTGTTTATTCAGTGTAAATAAACATGTACGTATATCATGCTGCGCCTTGGTCTGACCCGTCATTAGACGAACGTGACAGTACCGGTACCTAGTCAATGTGCGGGGGTACAGGTTAGTCAAGGTAATTTGTACATGTAGGTAGGGGTAAAGTGACTATGCATAGATAATAAACAGCGAATAGCAGCAGTGTAAAAACAAAGGGGGGGAGGGGGAGTCTTTGACAATTTTTGGGGCCTTCCTCTGACACCGCCTGGTATATAGGTCCTGGATGGCAGGAAGCTTGACCCCAGTGATGTACTGGGCCGTACGCACTACCCTCTGTAGCGCCTTACGGTCGGATGCCGAGCAGTTGCCACACCAGGCGGTGATGCAACCGGTCAGGATGCTCACAATGGTGCAGCTGTATAACTTTTTGAGGATCTGGGGAACCTTGCCAAGTCTTTTGAGTCTCCTTAGGGGGATAAGGCGTTGTCATGCCCTCTTCACCACTGTCTTGGTGTGTTTGGACCATGATAGTTTGTTGGTGATGTAGACACCAAGGAACTTGAAACTCTCAACCCGGTCCAGTATAGCCCTGTTGATGTGAATGGGGGCGTGTTTGGCCCTCCTTTTCCTGTAGTCCACGATCAGCTCCTTTGTCTTGCTCACATTGAGGGAGAGGTTGTTGTCCTGGCACCACACTGCCAGGTCTCTGACCTCCTCCCTATAGGCTGTTTCATCGTTGTTGGTGATCAGGCCTACCACTGTTGTGTCGTCAGCAAACTTAATGATGGTGTTGGAGTCGTGCTTGGCCACGAAGTACAGGAGGGGACTAAGCATGCACCCCTGAGGGGCCCCTGGGTTGAGGATCGGCGTGGCATATGTGTTGTTGCCTACCCTTACCACCTGGGGGCGGACCTTCAGGAATCCTCCGCTGTTTGGAGATGACGCCCCTTGAGTAATGTCAACTCGTTGAAGAACGAGGAGGACCTTATCCATAGCCGTACCCAAATGAGCCAGCAGGTCAAGGTGTTGACGAAGTAGGTGTCCCTGTTCGCCAACCATCTGGGAGATGTCTTGGTTAACTGCTGCTTCCATTTGTTGAGGTAGTATTCTGTAATGTAGACGCAGGGATTCAGGAAGCAGATGCAGTTAGTGAGTTTAATAATAATGAACATGGAGCGATACAAAACATCAGAAGCGTCTGATATAGAAACATAAACAATACTACTTGATGACTGATAACAAAAGAATGCTATAAAAAGGGTAAGTAATCAAGGGAGTAATGAAGTCCAGGTGTGACTGATGATGAGACACAGGTGTGCGTAATGACGGTTGCCAGGTGTGCGTAAAGATGGGTTGCCAGGACCGGTGGTTAGTAGACCGGTGACGTTGAGCGCGGAGTGGGAGTGGACGTGACAGCCCTTTAATATAGACCACATGGCTAATTCATTAAATCATATTTTTCTTTTTTAATTTAGCATTTTGACATGTCCCTCTGTGAATAGGAAGATTTTAACCCACTTAAAATGTCTCTAAGTTTTCACCATCATTGTAAAGCCCTAGTTATTTTGTTGCTTTGACAAAGTTATTTCTGAAGATTATTATTTATTTCATGTGATTAGTGATTCATTTACATCTGTCCATTTTAAGGACAACCCTGTTACGTGAACTGAACTCTCGTTTTAATGTGGTGAAACTATTCCTTTTAAAATATTTTTTTCTCCAAAAGAACAGGGTGTCCAGCAGGTCCTTAAGTCTTAAGTAGTACATTCATTTATCTTATTTAAAGGCCTTACAAAGTATTAAATTGTCTTAAATTCAGTTTTCAAAGCGACCAGAGATTGTTTCCATTATATTGTGCCGCTGCTAAATTGTTGCCACCATGGCAAAAAAAGAAAACATTCCACATCAAAGCCATTGCCAGAGGAGAGAGCAAAGTAGCCTATAAAATGTGATAGACAATAACACTAACTTCACTGAACAAAAATATAAATGTAACATGCTACAACTTCAAATATTTGACTGAATGATGAATAACTGAAGGCGTGTGCAGAGGCCCAAGGCCAGTCGGTCGGAGGCTTGACCACTTTAAATCCGAGACACTCCATTTTAGTATGATATGTTACATTTCATATGGTACGTATTCATTTGTGGATGTCCATCTCCGTTTTCGTATGATATGTTACGAATTACAATTTGTATTATATGTTACGAATTTGCAAAATACACAATATGTTACGAATTTGCAAAACCTACTATATTGTATGTTATGAATTGGCAAAACGTATATATGTTACAAATTCTAGCTAGGTGGCTAACGTTAGCTTGCTGGCTAACGTTAGCTAGGCAAGGGGTTAGGGTTAAGGTTAAGGTTAAATTTAGGAGTTAGGTTAAAAAGTTAGGGTTAGGGGAAGGGTTAGCTAAAAGGGTTAGGGGGAGGGTTAGCTAACATGCTAAGTAGTTGCTACTAGTTAAAAAGTTGCTAAAATGCAAAAGTTGTCTGTGATGAGATTCTAACTCGCAACCTTTGGGTTACGCTTACACTTACAAATGACCGGGGCAGCTCTAGAAGGGCAGAAATTTGATGAACTGACTTGTTGGAAAGGTGGCATCCTATGACGCTGAGCTCTTCATTAAACGTCTAGGAGAAACAACGGCTCAGCCGCGAAGTGGCAGGCCACACAAGCTCACACAACGGCACCACCGAGTGCTGAAGCGTGTAGCGCGGAAAAATCGTCTGTCCTCGGTTACAACACTCACTACCGAGTTCCAAACTGCCTCTGGAAGCAACGTCAGCACAAGAACTGTTTGTCAGGAGCTTCATGAAATGGGTTTCCATGGCTGAGCAGCCGCATACAAGCCTAAGATCACCATGCGCAATGCCAAGTGTCGGCTGGAGTGGTGTAAAGCACGCCGCCATTGGACTCTGGAGCAGTAGAAACGTGTTCTCTGGAGTGATGAATCATGCTTCACCATCTGGCAGTCTGACGGACGAATCTGGGTTTGGCGGAAGCCAGAATAACGCTACCTGCCCCAATGCATAGTGCCAACTGTAAAGTTTGGTGGAGGAGGAATAATGTTCTGGGACTGATTTTCATGATTCGGGCTAGGCCACTTAGTTCCAGTGAAGGGAAATCTTAATGCTACAGCATGCAATGACATGCTAGACGATTCTGTGCTTCCAACTTTGTGGCAACAGTTTGGGGAAGGCCCTTTCCTGTTTCAGTATGACAATGCCCCCGTGCACAAAGCAAGGTCCAAACAGAAATGGTTTGTTGAGATCTGTGTGGATGAACTTGACTGGCCTGCACAGAGCCCTGACCTCAAACCATCGAACACCTTTGGGATGAATTGGAATGGCGACTGCGAGCCAGGCTTAATGGCCTAACGTCAGTGCCCAACCTCACTAATACTTTTGTGGCTGAATGGAAGCAAGTCCCCGCACCAATGTTCCAACATCTAGTGGAAAGCCTTCCCAGAAGAGTGGAGGCTGTTATAGCAACTCCATATTAATGCCCATGATTTTGGAATGAGATGTTTGACGAGCAGGTGTCCACATCCTTTTGGTCATGTAGTGTATATAGTATATATTTTGTATTTTTTACTGCAACTGCCAACCACAGGAGGACTCAGGAAACCGCTCTCAATGAGTGTAGACAGCCTGGTACTGCCTGCTTCTCTGCGGATCATCAGATGGGGGGAGGAGAGGAGATAGGGGGTCCACATGGGTAACTGGGGGGGCCCTGCCTTGATTGGGTAACTGATTAATAAAATAATTAAAATAAACTGCATAATAAATAAATGTGACTGGTCAATTGCGTGAGTCAGGGGCTGGGCCTAAGACCATAGGGGGCCCAAGAGGCATAACAAATGTATAATACACTTTTTTAATTATTATAATTTTATATCCAACCACAGGAGCCCGCTCTCAATGTAAAAAATACACCAGAGAGCATATTTTAGCCACAGAGGATAAATAGTTTATAAAAAAATAACTGGATTAAGTTTTATCACAAGTACAAACAGGTATCTGCCAAAATAAAGGAAACACCAACATGAAGTGTCTTAAAAGGGTGTTGGGCTACCACGAGCTGCTAGAACAGCTTCAATGCGCCTTGTTGTAGATTCTACAAGTGGACCTAAACCACGCCCTTGTTTACTCAAGTTTTTCCTTTATTTCGGCAGTTACTGGTATTCCTACAGTCGGGAAGGCCGCAGTTTGGGCAGCTTGCACACCAAATAGACACCTTGCTGTATTGTGGCTATAGACATATAATACACAGAAGGGTTTTGTAACATCTTACCCTGGCAATTTGACAATTAAATTCATGGGTACGCTAGCAATGGATGCCAGTCCTGACTTGAATGGGAACTGCCATCTATGGATTATATTTCTATGGTTGGTTGCGGCTGTTGGATTGCCTTTTTCAGATTTCGAAATACAATCCCGTGAAAAATGTACAGTTTGGAAAGCAAATGCCTACTGCTGACTAATCTGTCTGTAGAACAAATATATTTGTTTTTTCTCAACAACTTGCAATTTTTAGCTAACAGCAGCACTGTTTTTCAAAGAAGCTCATCTTGAGATAGACTATTACCATGACGAGCGCATCGGCTATCACGTGAGTAGCCTATGGCTTCATTTTCATCATTAGGTGAGTCGTAGTGCCACTGGAAATTTTATTTAGTAGCCTACTGTAGCCTATGATGTACAGTGCCTTCAGAAAGTATTCATACCCCTTGACTTATTCCACATTTTGTTGTGTTACAGCCTGAATTCAAAATTGATGAAATCGTTTTGTCTCTCAGCCATCTACACACAATACCCCATAATGTTTTTTGAATTGTTTTGCATATTTATTGAAAATTAAATGCATAAATATTCCATTTACATAAGTATTCACACCCCTGAGTCAATACTTTGAAGAAGCACCTTTGGCAGCGATTATAGCTGTGAGTCTTTTTTCTTATCAAAATTGTTGTAGACAACCATTTTCAGGTCTTGCCATATATTTTCAAGTAGATTTAAGTCAAAACTGTAACTCGGCCACTCAGGAGAATTCACTGTCTACTTGGTAAGCAATTCTAGTGTAGATTTGGCCTTGTGTTTTAGGTTATTCTCCTGCTGAAAGGTGAATTCATCTCCCAGTGTCTGGTGGAAAGCAGACTGAACCAGGATTTCCTCTAGGATTTTGCCTGTGCATAGCTCTACTCCGTTTCTTTTTTATCCTGAAAAACCCAGTCCTTATGATTACAAGCATACCGATAACATGATGCAGCCACCACTTGAAAATATGGAGAGTAGAACTCAGAAATATGTTGTATTGGATTTGCCCCAAACATAACACTTTAATTCAGGCTGTATCAACAAAATGTGCAAAAAGTCAAGTGGTGTGAATACTTTCTGAAGGCACTGTATATACTGAACAAAAATATAAACGCAACATGTAAAGTGTTGGTCCCATGTTTCATGAGCTGAAATAAAATATTTTCCATACGCACAAAAAGCTTATTTCTCTCAAATGTTGTGCACAAATTTGTTTACATCCCTGTTAGTGAGCATTTCTCCTTTGCCAAGATAATCCAGCCACCTGACAGGTGTGGCATATCAAGAAGCTGATTAAACAGCATGATCATTACACAGGTGCACCTTGTCCTGGGGACAATAAAAGGCCACTCTAAACTGTGCAGTTTTGTCACACAACACTTTTTCTCTACCATAAACCAACGTCGTTTTAGAGAATTTGGCAGTACGTCCAACCGGCCTCACAATTGCAGACCACGTGTAACACACCAGCCCTGGACCTCCACATCCGGCTTCTTCACCTGCGGGATCGTTTGGGTGCTGAGGAGTATTTCTGTCTGTAATAAAGCCCTTTTGTGGGGAAAAACTCAATCTGATTGGCTAGGCCTGGCTCCCCAGTGTGTGGTCCTATGCCCTCCCAGGCCCACCCATGGCTGTGCCCCTGCCCAGTCATGTGAAATCCATAGATTAGGGCCTAATGAATTTATTTCAATTGACTGATTTCCTTAAATGAACTGTAACTCAGTAAAATCATTGAAATTGTTGCATGTTGCATTTATATTTTTGTTCAGTAGATATATATTTCCCCCTAATTTTGTACAATCTGTGTGTGGCTTCATTGGCCTGAGCTATTGTTTGTTTGAATTCAAGACCAGATTGATCTGTCAGTCAGAGTAGCCACTCATTTCGGTCATTTATGTGTTATTAAAAAAGATTCAGCTAATGTCTTCTGTCATATACAGTAAATGACGTAGGATTGCATGAAATTGTTTTTTAAAAGGCTATGATTTCTTAATCCGGCCCTGGGGACGGGACAGGAAAGTTCTGGGGTTATAGAACTGTTGCGGGATCTGGACAGTACGGGGAAAAAAATGGACAGGGCAAGACGGGACAGAGATTAATTTTAAATCCCGTGTCAACCTCTAGTGCAGACCTCTAAATTGGTATTAAATTGCATTCCAAGTGGCATTAAAAATTTCTTAAATTCAACTTCATGGAAACTGCAGATACCCTGAACATCATTTTTTGGTGAAGAAGTTAGCGGGTTGAACATAACATGTCAACCCTGTTACCCATAGATAGACAGGCTAGAATTTATTTTACAATTACATATTTTTTTGTGGAGCTTATTTTCAATTCTCCCTCCCTGTTACACAAAACAAGCTTCCATTCCCCCTGTCACAAGGGGATTTATGGCTGTTTTAAGATGAAATTTTAAACCTTGTCACAGTCAACGCTGTTATAGTCAATCCTGTTACTTTATTTAGCACTTAATGTAGTCATTTTTTTTGTGAGATGGGAAAACAAACATGTTTATGACAGATTGTTAAAATTAAGTGAAATCAAACTTTTTTGTTGTTTGTTTTTTTAACCAAGTTGCACTACTCAAAAGGCACCCAGTTGGTGGAACGACCCATTGGACTGTTTGTCCCCTGGTCTCCATCCTCCTCAGGGAATATTGAGTCTGGAGTACTGTATCGGCATCATCGAGGGGAAGCCCAAACAGGCCTGCTACTTTGTGGGCTTTCAAGGTTAGTGTTTCACCCAGCAACCAACCAAAGGACTAGAGAGAGGGAAGTGGAGATAATTTAGCATAATGTCCTTTCTCCTCTTTGTATAAGGAGACAAAGTAAGTTAATGCGTTTGTGTATGTGAGGAGGAGACCGGAGAGGACTGGATAGGAAAGGAGTGTGTGTGTGTGTGTGTGTGTTTGTGTGTGTGTGTGTGTGTGTGTGTGTGTGAAACAGCGCTTATTTTATTTTTCTCTGACCCATCAAAGCCTGGCTCATTTATCACGAGAGGTAAACCTCTCAAGTTGTGTTCGTAATTGATTTCCATAGGAGGCATTATGCATATCGTCTCATCCTCATCTATCCGGTGGGGCCCAAAGTGAGCCACTCTCCATCACCTTCAGTGGCCAGGAGGAACCTTCAGTTGTACATTATTTACACATTTACATTTGACCAATTTGAAATACAGTGCCGGATTATGTCTAAATGACAAGCAATACATTCTCGCTGCCAAAACACGACTGCCGCCCGCATACATCATATGCAAATAGCTGAATATAATTGCGTGTTTGTAAAAGTAATTGCCCTACACAAAAATTCAATGACAATCCCCTTTCTGTGGCCGGGGGTAAAAAATGTGCTTGCACAACGACATTTGATTATGCAGAGTTTAATCCACCCTGGTTGATATTAAAAAACAAGAGGCATATTTGACTGTAAGAAGGCTAACAGTAGCCTAGCGGAAATATTTTGAGCTACTCTGCATAGAAATTGGAGGGAAGAAATGTGTCGTTGCTCGTTGGCGTGGTAGCGTTTGTAATAATCAGATGTTTTTGAATAACTTGTCTTTTGTTTTGTCCTTGCAGATGACAGCTTGATTTACATGGAGCCTCATTACTGTCAGTCTTTTGTGGATGTCAGCACTAGCCATTTCCCTTTGCAGGTAATGGGAAATTATACTGAGCTGACTGGGGCTCAGTAATGTGAACTTAATATTTTCTGTTAGTACTTAAGGATATGAATCCTAAAGCAGCCTATGCTCAATTACTGAGTCCCTGGCTGCTGATTTATTTGCTGTTCAGACATGTGAGGCTGCTGCTGCTGTGGAGAAATACAACATGTGGAATTATAAGGGGCTCAGATACTATGATCCTGAATATTTCAGCACTGGTACACATAAAACCTGCATTTATCATAGTGTATTAGACTACCCCATTGGAACTTCTCCTGATGCTTGGTCAAATGGAGCAGCACACAATGTGACAAGAGATCAGAAACAGCTAGACTTTTATTTTCACCAGTCCATGAGTGTGACAAAAGATGAATTAGAACTGCATTGCATTCATAAAGCATACCATTTTATCTTCATAATATGTCCTACCAGTTTCATACTTGTATCTTCGATACTTTACTGTACTAAAAAGCAATTCAATTCAATCATTGATTTGTAATATTACCGGTAATAACACATTGCTGTCCATTTGACACAGGAAAACATTTTGTCATTTTGTGTTTCTAGTCATATCATTGCCCATCGCCAAAGAAGATGCCTTTCAGTAAGCTAGATCCTAGTTGTACCATAGGATTCTACTCTACAAATGTCCAGGACTATGAGAGAATCAGCCAAGAACTGTCCAAGGTGGGTGAACTAAAGGCTTGACTATTTGGTCAAAATCATATTAGTTTGTCATCAGATAAAATGGATATCCCATTGAAAGCATATGTAGGGAGTGAGATAAGAGAATGGCCGTAAGTGTGATAGAACTTTTACCAGAGAGTAAAGACAGTAAATAGCTCAATTGTCTGCATGGGCCACAAATGGTGAGTTTAGGTGTTAATTGTAGATCAAATCTGCTCTATGACCATAACATTAACTCGACACCAGGTGGCACCATTTAGCTGTGAATCCGAGGCAGTTTTCCCTTTCCCCTCCCTGCTCTCCAGCTCTCGGGTGGGCTTCTTTGATGCCAGAGGATTGGATCTTAGGATACTTCATGAAACTTTCCTGACTTTCATGTACCATTATTGTATGCTGTGTTTTTATTCATGAATCAGGTGTTGCAGCCATCAGTGAAGGACAAATACCCAGCATTCACTTTCATGCAAGGTCACGGAAGAGAGTACGACCTTTCGGCAGCATTAACCCCGGAGAAGAGGGAATGGCCCTTCATCCACAACCCACGGACAGCGGCCGCCACTGCTGGAGACTTTGTGCTGCTCTGAAGGCCGACGCCAAGGGCAAAGGTCATGATCAGAGACTTTTCAACGGCAGCAAAGTGACTTTACCAGACAGACATCCAAGTCCAAAACTCTGCAAACTGGACCTCTCAAAACCCAATCTCAGACACTCCCTATAGCCTATGGATCTGGTAGCTATTCCACAATTATTTCAGACACTTAAAAAAATACACATAGCCCCCAAAAAAAAATTCTCACTCCAGAACTCACGTCTTAATTAGCTAAACTTAAAAACGGTATGCTGTAGATAGTTGCTGTTAGTTTTGACTGCTCAAATGTAATCGGTAACATAACGAAAATAATAAAGGAACATGAGATTGTACTGAGGGTTATGCGCTGTACTGAATCTTATAGACTGTACATTATTGATACTGATGGAGAATCGGGTGCCTTGGCTTATTGGAAGAGTAACTCTCAGCCAAAATAACACACATTTGCCTTTTATGGAAACCAGTGTTGCACTACAGAAGCCGCCAACGGTGATCATCAGAGGATATGAGAAAAGGATATCTCTATAGCTGGGCCTTATAACCCGGTAAAGTGCTTGTATAGGAGAGTGCTATTCACGTAGTATAGTTAGTATTTAGCAATACTCAGAAAGTACTGGAGGTTTGATTGGTAAAATATGTTCTAGGTTGTTATCACATTTACAGTTGAAGTCGGAAGTTTACATACACTCAATTAGTATTTGGTAGCATTGCCTTTAAATTGTTTAACTTGGGTCAAAAGTTTTGGGTTGCCTTCCACTAGCTTCCCACAATAAGTTGGGTGAATTTTGGCCCATTCCTCCTGACAGAGCTGGTGTAACTGAGTCAGGTTTGTAGGCCTCCTTGCTCGCACACGCTTTTTCAGTTCTGCCCACATATTTTCTATAGGATTGAGGTCAGGGTTTTGTGATGGCCACTCCAATACCTTGACTTTGTTGTCCTTAAGCCATTTTGCCACAACTTTGGAAGTATGCTTGGGGTCATTGTCCATTTGGAAGACCCATTTGCGACCAAGCTTTAACTTCCTGACTGATGTCTTGAGATGTTGCTTCAATATATCCACATAATTTTCCTTCCTCATGATGCCATCTATTTTGTGAAGTGCACCAGTCCCTCCTGCAGCAAAGCACCCCCACAGCATGATGCTGCCACCCCTGTGCTTCATGGTTGGGATGGTGTTCTTCGGCTTGCAAGCGTCCCCCTTTTTCCTCCAAACATAACGATGGTCATTATGGCCAAACAGTTCTATTTTTGTTTCATCAGACCAGAGGACATTTCTCCAAAAAGTACGATATTTGTCCCCATGTACAGTTGCAAACCGTAGTCTGGCTTTTTTATGGCGGTTTTGGAGCAGTGGCTTCCTTGCTGAGCGGCCTTTCAGGTTATGTCGATATAGGACTCGTTTTTACTGTGGATATAGATAATATTCTACCTGTTTCCTCCAGCATCTTCACAAGGTCCTTTGCTGTTGTTCTGGGATTGATTTGCACTTTTCACACCAAAGTACATTCATCTCTAGGTGACAAAACGCCTCTCCTTCCTGAGCGGTATGACGGCTGCATGGTGTTTATATTAGCATACTATTGTTTGTACAGATGAACGTGGTACCTTCAGGCGTTTGGAAATTGCTCCCAAGGATGAAACAGACTTGTGGAGGTCTACAATTTATTTTCTGAGGTCTTGGATGATTTATTTTGATTTTCCCAGGATGTCAAGCAAAGAGGCACTGAGTTTGAAGGTAGGCCTTGAAATACATCCACAGGTACACCTCCAATTGTCTCAAATGATGTCAATTAGCCTATCAGAAGCTTCTAAAGCCATGACATCATTTTCTGGAATTTTCCAAGCTGTTTAAAGGCACAGTCAACTTAGTGTATGTAAACTTCTGTCCCACTGGAATTTTGATACAGTGAATTATAAGTGAAATAATCTGCCTGTAAACAATTGTTGGAAAAATTACTTGTGTCATGCACAAAGTAGATGTCCTAACCGACTTGCCAAAACTATAGTTTGTTAACAAGAAATTTGCGGAATGGTTGAAAAACAAGTTTTAATGACTCCAACCTAAGTGTATGTAAACTTCCGACTTCAAGACGTTTTGCATTTTCACATTTAGGTTAATTGAGCATTTCTGATTATTGTCCTTGAAAAGGTACTTTGGTTCATGACATTTCTTTTTTAATTTAAAAGCAAATTACATTTGTTTAAATGGAAGGTTTGTCAATGTCACAGTCAAACACATCTTTAGAGGTGACGGGTACAATGCCTTGCTTCTCTTTACAATTTCATTATAATTGCACTAGTTACAAACCTTAAATACACTACAGTGCCTTGCAAAACTCTTAATCCCCCTTGGCATTCTTCCTATTTTGTTGCATTACAACCTGTAATTTAAAAATAGTTTTTATTTGGATTTCATATAATGGACATACACAAAATACTCAAAACATATATTTTTTTACTTTTTTCAAAGAATTCTAAAAAATAAATAATGGAAAAGTGTTGCGTGCATATGTATTCACCCCCTTTGCTATAAAGACCATAAATAAGATCTGGTGCAACCAATTACATTCAGAAGTCACATAATTAGTTAAATAAAGTCCACCTGTGTCACATGATCTGTCACATGATCTCAGTATATATACACCTGTTCTGAAAGGCCCCAGAGTCAGCAACACCACTAAGCAAGGGGCACCACCAAGCAAGCGGCACCATGAAGACCAATGAGCTCTTCAAACAGGTCAGGGACAAAGTTGTGGAGAAGTACAGATCAGGGTTGGGTTATACAAAAATATCAGAAACTTTGAACATCCCACGGAGCACCATTAAATCCATTATAAAAAAATTGAAAGAATATGGCACCACAACAAACCTGCCAAGAGAGGGCCGCCCACCAAAACTCACGGACCAGGCAAGGAGGGCATTAATCAGAGAAGCAACAAAGAGACCAAAGATAACCCTGCAGGAGCTGCAAAACTCCACAGCGGAGATTGGAGTATCTGTCCATAGGACCACTTTAAGCCGTACACTCCACAGAGCTGGGCTTTACGAAAGAGTGGCCTGAAAAAAAACATTGCTTAAAGAAAATAATAAGCAAACACTTTTGGTGTTCGCCAAAAGGCATGTGGGAGACTCCCCAGACATATGGAAGAAGGTACTCTGGTCAGATGAGACTAAAATTGAGCCTTTTGGCCATCAAGGAAAACGCTATGTCTGGCACAAACCCAACACCTCTCATCACCCCGAGAACACCATCCCCACAGTGAAGCATGGTGGTGGCAGCATCATGCTGTGGGGATGTTTTTCATTGGCAGAGACTGGGATACTGGTCAGAATTGAAGTAATGATGGATGGCGCTATATATAGGGAAATTCTTGAGGGAAACCTGTTTCAGTTTTCCAGAGATTTGAGACTGGGACAGAGGTTCACCTTGCAGCAGGACAATGACCCTAAGCATACTGCTAAAGCAACACTCAAGTGGTTTAAGGGGAAACATTTAAATGTATTGGAATGGCCTAGTCAAAGCCCAGACCTCAATCCAATTGAGAATATGTGGTATGACTTAAAGATTGCTCTACACCAGCGGAACCCATCCAACTTGAAGGAGCTGGAGCAGTTTTACCTTGAAGAATGGGCAAAAATCCCTGTGGCTAGATGTGCCAAGCTTATAGAGACATACCCCAAGAGACTTGCAGCTGTAATTGCTGCAAAAGGTGGCTCTACAAAGTATTGACTTTGGGGTGGTGAATAGTTATGCACGCCCAGGTTTTATTTTTTTTGGTCTTGTTTGTTTCACAAGAAAAATATTTTGCATCTTCAAAATGGTAGGCATGTTGTGTAAATCAAATGATACAAACCCCCCCAAAATCCATTTTAATTCCAGGTTGTAAGGCAACAAAATAGGAAAAATGTCAAGGGGGGGTGAATACTTTCACAAGCCACTGTCTACTCACATACTAACTGCGTTGTAATAATTGAATGTTCTTGTTTAAATGGTGACAGACATTTGTAGAATACACAATATGTGGGTTGAATATACTGTAAGGTTGAATATAATTGAAATGTTGTACGATAATATTTGACTGTTTCATGATCAGCCCCTCAACTGTAAATCCATAAAGGCAGCTAAATTCTACCGGTGTTGCCAAATGTTTACAAAATTAATCTCTTAATCACAATATTGATTCTCACTCTGCTTTGCAGCAAAGTAGAATAAAGTCATAAAACCTTTTTAGATTTTCTCATCTGATCCCTGCACCTCTCTACACTGTTTAAAAGCATTAAAGAGAGAGGTACCTCTGGGAAAAATAAATACATATTTTTGTTTTATCTCATCTTGCAATGACAAATACAAAACTTGTCATGTGTTGAAATGTATTCAATCCTGTTTGTTACCCAGTCAAATGTACTAGATTAAAACTAATCGTACGTGCTAACCATCTCTACAGCCCATTAACCAGCCGGCGGGAAAATGTGACCCTCTGACACAGGCTGGGATTGTGTCCGCCTGTAGCGGAAAATAAAATATTGCTGTGTGCAACGACGCACTGTTGCCATGGGTAATATTTCTGTTGCCTCCATCGTTTGAGCTGTGCTGTACATATTGTCATGTACAATACAAACTCTTGTATTATGAGGAGCTTGGCATTGGGCTCAAGAGTCCCAGTTCAGGGATCTGTTCACATGTCAATTCACTGAGAAACCAGAGAGCCCCAGCACATTGACCCCATGTATATAGCCAAGTTATCGTTATTCATTGTGTATTTATTCCTTGTGTTATTATTTTTCTATTTTGCTCTCTGCGTTGTTGGGAAGGGCCCATAAATAAGCATGTGACAAATACATTTGATTAGATTTTTTATTTGAGCTGGCAGAGGACATAATAATAATAATAATAATAATAATAATATGCCATTTAGCAGACGCTTTTATCCAAGCGACTTACAGTCATGCGTGCATACATTTTTGTGTATGGGTGGTCCCGGGGATCGAACCCACTACCTTGGCGTTACAATCGCCGTGCTCTACCAGCTGAGGACCACATAATGGCATCATTTACAGGAAGTGTCTGATCAGTACATTCATACATAACAAGGCTGTTTTTAGAGCCAACCGGCTGACTCTGTGGACAGAGAACTGTACATGAAGCCATTAAATATGCAGCAATGTTTCTGTATTTTGGTGCTGTGGATAGTCTGTGGATGGGGGGTTGCTGTGGACAGGAATGTGATGGGAGGGGGAATGTTATGGGAATCAGGATTTGGGGATTTTGTCAGGCCCCAAGTGAACATGAAAGAGTGTGTTGTGCTGGGAGGCACAGGGATGCTGTGCTGTAACGGTCTGCTGTGTTCACCTTGTATTTACAGGGATGTATGAATATTTGATTAGTGAGTCATGGATTGGCTCAGGGGAAATGCATTGTACAAAGCCACACACATAAACACACACTAACCCCCCAACCCCACTAACACACATCACACACACACACAGGCTAACTATCCTAACCATGCCCTCCTGTTTAATTAACACAGACACAGCTGCCAATAATGTCATTGACATTGTGGATTCTTGAAAATCCAATCTGCCGAGCCGAGCACATTCCTCATATGAAAGGGAAGGGAATCCATGAGGCCTCCTTCTGTCCCAGAGTTTGGAGCTCACAGACAGACACTCAAAAAATATTTTGGTCTTATTCACGGGAGGAAATGGCTTGTGTTGCTGGTCACAAACCCCTTGGGCGATGCATCTTCCGGTGCGCGGGAACGGGACTGGAATGAAACAGGGTTTTGGCGGAATCGGCAGCACACCAATTCTTGGGACTACAGTTGTGTTGGTGTCTCTGTAGGCTTGTGCTAGACCCTTCATAGTGACACAATGTGTTTGGGTGAAGATGAGAAAACTAAAAATGAAAATATTGAAGGCAAAACGTTACATTCCACTGTACTGTAGATGTTTGAGATTAGCCTTCTTAAACCCCCAGTGAAGCATAACCTTTGATCTTATAGTGCAATTAAACATTGCATTTATAATGTAGAGCTGTTTAATTACGGTATTGGCCATCATCATGAACTCACAACTGTATATCCAGGGTCTGCTGCAGCCCAGAGCACAGCATGACGAATGGTAGGAGGCACATCCTATCTGGTCCAAAAGATTACTGGAAGTGTCTGTGTGTGTGTTCATTTATGGATTGTGTAAGTGTGTCATGTATAATATAATAATATGCCATTTAGCAGACGCTTTTATCCAAAGCGACTTACAGTCATGCGTGCATAATTTTTTTTGTGTATGGGTGGTCCCGGGGTTCGAACCCACTACCTTGGTGTTACAAGCGCCGTGCTCTACCAGCTGAGCTACAGAGGACCACATGTATGTATGGATGTATGACCTATGTACACACACTGACATGTAGAGTAAGTGTGAAGTCCTCCTCTCAGGTGTCGGACCTGTTCCCTCCCAAACCGTCCCTGTCCCTACGCCAGGTGCAGCAGTGCTAGATTTACGCCCGGCCCTTCCCTCTCTGTCGCCCACCGCTGTGGAATGGAATGCAGTGCATCTTCCAACAAGTACCTCCACCACATCGAAATCTCATCACGGAGTGATACGTTTAACAGGCTAAATATATTCATTCTAGCAGTCGTCAGAACATAAATACTGCCTGATGCACGGACGTTTACGTTTCAAGTCTGTCCTCGCATCCTGCCCTGTCCTATTCTGTCCCATCCTGTCCTATCCTGTCCAGCCCTTTCCTATCCTGTCCTCACCCATCCCGCCCTGCCTTGTCCTGTTTTGTCTTGTCCCATCCTATCCCCTTCCAGCCTGTCATGTCTTGTCTTGTCCTCTCCCATCCTGTCCATTCTGTCCTGCCCCTGTCCCTTCCTTGTGTTTTAGGTTATTGTCCTGCTGAAAGGGGAATTTGTTTCCCAGTGTTTGTTGGAAAGCAGCCTGAACCAGATTTTCTGCAATGGTTTTGCCTGTGCTTAGCTCTATTCAGTTTATTTTTATCCTAAAAAGCTCCCTAGTCCTTGCCGAAGACAAGCATACCCATAACATGATACAACCACAACCATGCTTGAAAACATGAAGAGTGGTACTCAGTGATGTGTTGTGTTGGATTTGCCCCAAACATAACGCTTTGTATTCAGCACATAAAGTTCATTTTTTTGCCACATTTCGTGCAGTTTTACTTTAGTGCCTTATTGCAAAAAGGATGAATGTTTTGGGATATTTTTATTCTGTACAGGCTTCCTTATTTTCCCTCTGTCATTTAGGTTAGTATTGTGGAGTAACTACAATGTTGTTGATACATTTTCAGTTTTCTCCTATTACAGCCATTAAACGCATTGTCCTCATGCTGAAAACCCTGAGCGGTTTCCTTCCTCTCCGGCAACTGAGTTAGGAAGGACACCTGTATCTTTGTAGTGACTGGGTGTACTGATACACCATCCAAAGTGTAATGAATAACTTCACCAGGCTCAAAGGGATATTCAATGTCTGCTTTTTTATTTTGACCCATCTACCAACAGGTGCCCTTCTTTGCAAGGCATTGGACAACCTCCTTGGCTATTGTGGTTGAATCTGTGTTTGAAATTCACTGCTCGACTGAGGGACCTTACAGATAATTGTATGTGTAGGGTACAGAGATGAGGTAGTCATAAAATAATAATGTTAACACTATTATTGCACACAGAGTGAGTCCATGCAATTTATTATGTGACTTGTTAAGCACATTTGTACTCCTGAACTTATTTAGGCTTGCCATAACATAGGGGTTGAAGACTCAAGACATGTGGTCCTCTGTAGCTCAATTGGTAGAGCATGGCGCTTGTAACGCCAGGGTAGTGGGTTAGATCCCCGCGACCACCCATACGTAAAAATGTATGCACACATGACTAAGTCGCTTTGGATAAAAGCGTCTGCTAAATGGCATATTATTATTATATTTCAGATTTTCATTTTTAATTAATTTGTTAAAGAAAATCTAAAAACATAATTCCACTTTTTCAATATGGGGTATTTTATGTAGGACAGTGACACAAAATCTCAATTTAATCCATTTTAAATTCAGGCTGTAACACAACGAAATGTGGAAAAAGTCAAGTGGTATGAATACTTTCTGAAGGCACTGTATCTACCTCAAATACCTCATACCCCTGCACATTGATCTGGTACTGGTACTCCATATATATAGCATGTGACAAATACATTTGATTTTATTTTCTCCTCTTTTTGTTAAACGTTGCCATGGCAGGTGCCCAAAGAAAAGCCTCCTAGCCGGTGTTGGCTAACCTTGCCTGGCTGTGACAACATGGAGGGCACTGCAGTTAACATTTAGATAACAGATGTGTGTGCCGTTTTCGATTTCTATTCCCGGTGACAGGGAATCTCAGGCAAATGGGGAGCACTCCGGTCTCCCGGGTGATGTGGAGGAACACCGAAATTCCTCATTCCCCTCTCCTCTCAGGCATGGCCGGCCCTCTGTCAGCTTTTACTAACCAGATGCATCCGCAGCCTGAGCGGGAAGGATCCAGGGCCTCAACGGGGCTGAAGGCACAGGTTATTGCCTGCTGTGTAGCTGTCGACTCAGTTCTCCTCCTACTCCTGTGTCGAGAGGGGTGGCAAGTGTGTGTGTGTGTGATAACATACTTTGTGCGCCTGTGCAGTGTGTTTGAGAGAGAGTATACTACACACTCTCGCGGTTCCCTCCCCCACTAGCCTTACCTCCCCCTGTCAATGCGGTGCATCAGTCTCTGCCACACCATACAACCTGTGAGGTTTCATAGTCCTGCTCACTCCACATCTAAGTCCAAAGGTATTCTACCGTGTGACTCCTTATAGCCAGCACGCTGTATGAGTGTGTACCTGCTCGTTTGTGAGAGTATATTTGTGAATTTGTATAAATCTATTCTGTTGAGTGTGTAAATGGTGTGTATGTTTTGAGAATGTATGTCTGTGTGCACATTAGTGTGTTTGTACGTGCATATGAGAGTGCGTGATTGCATGCTGAAGTACTTGCGTGTGTGTGTTTGCCTGTGATTGCCTGTGTGCTTGCGTATCTGCAAGACACACAAGCACACACACACACCACTGTTCTCCTGGTCCTGATCCTGATGCTGCAGAGAGACACCATAAAGCCCGAGTAATTCAAGGGGATCCGGATGTAATTGCCTCAGTGAATCAACTTAATCAGCACCTGCACCCGTTAAAGAATCAACCTGACGGTGCAATCTAACCTTTTTAATACCCTAGAAATTAGAACTTTCAAAAATTATATGCCTAGTAATCATTTGGTTTTCGAAACACTTTTACCAATGAGTGGACCATTGTCCAAGGCAAATATTAAAAGATGAGGTTGGAGGAGTGGAGTGAGTTAGACTGGAGGTCAGGGAAGAAAATGTCAGGACAGTGAAACGTCTCCGGTGGCTATTGGTGTGCATCTGCCCGTGGAGTTAGGGCCAAAGAGCTTTTTATTTACACAGTGTAGTGATACGATCTCTGCTGCCTGGCTGACACATAAAACCACTCTGATGTAGAGGTGAGAGAAGTGTCACAACAACAGTGTGTGTGTGTGTGTGTGTGTGCGTGCATGCATGCTCTAAAAGAATACCATAACAACTGCAAAACACAGATACCAAAGAGGATCAAATCATGAATGTATTAATGTGCCCATTATTCTAATACTAGGTCTCCACACTCCGTTGAAATATAAGTCTTCTCAACACATATACCTAATATACTAAAAAAGAACATTTAAAATGATTCAGCGGCATGTGTGAACGCATTAATCTTCAGTACAAAGAATATATTTTTAAGCAGGTCTCAGGCCCTACTTTTTCTCTGGCTGAAATGCATAATGGATTCCCATATAATCCATTACAGCAGAGAGAGAGAGAGTCTAAATCCCTCCTCCACCCGGGGTTGTTCTTCTTTAAATGAAGTTTTGATATATCACGACAGAGGGTGTCCAAGGTCAATTACAAGACTCTGTCCATCCCACCGTCCAAACCATACATGGTGCTTAGTTAACCATAATATGTGTCAGTCATACACCACTGGTCCACTCGTAACATGCGTAAATGTCGGCTATGCAGACTACCCACACGAAGGCTGAACCTATCCAACAACTCGGTGTACATTTACTGTTGACTATTTGTCCACCTGATTGGCAGCTAAGGTCGCCGCTGTCAGTGACAAGCGAATCAGAGAGCTCACTGTCGCCAACGTTAATTTGTCATGGCTTGAGGTGGAGGGATATCTCTTTATGCATCAAGAATACGCTAAAAGTCACTGGGTGGAGGTATTCATTGAATCTGTCTATGGTGTTTGGCAGGCCGGACAGGCGGGTGTGGGGATGAAAACCACGGTCCACCCTATTTAAAGAGTAAGGAGGATTTAATGTAAGGGTGCTTATGAACACACTTATGTATTCATTTGAGTAATAAACGACAGGCCGAGTCAGCACAGAAAAACAAACTGCCTCGCTTCCGGGGTCCATTTTAATTAAATGCCATGGATTGTCAAATTTATCGATCCTCCTGCCTGAAGGATGTCTTGAACCATTTCCATATTTTTACTGGCCTCTCTCTAATTTGAGGTGAGGGAGATGGAGGAAGGCTCTGCTGGCTAAATAGGCCCAGCTGTTATGGGCATAGGAGGATGAAGGGGAATATGTCCTGAAGCAATAGCCCTAGTGTTATGGGGTTAGGCCCACTCCCCTCTCTCTCTTCTCTCTCCCCTCTATCTTTTTGCTTCGCTCTCTCCCTCTCTCTCCCTCATCTCTCTCCCCTCTCCCCCCCACTCCTCACTCCCTCTCTCTACCCGCTCTCTAGCTCCCCCCTCTTTTTCTCCAGCTCTCTCCCTCTCCCTTCTCTCTCTGAGCTGTATACAGATGGGCTTCTGACAGCCCTACAGCTGTTCTCCTAATTGTTCATTAAGTGTTCTATTGATTCCCTGATTCTGAGTACATGTGTTTTTCAGACGCCGCTCTCATGTGAAGTATCAGGCGCTAACACACACACACACACACACACACACATCCCGGGCCAGATGACAGGGCCGGCTGATGCAGAGAATGCGAGCTGCCACTTCCAATCGAGGGCCCCTCTGTCTGAGGGGCCGACGGAGCCCGGGAAACAGCTCTACCGCGCTAGCTGGGCAGGCAGGGTTTTATTTTCTAAACTTTTAGCATCAATCAATTAAAGTGCCGGCAGCAGAATGGATTGCAAAAAAAAAAAAATCTTTGTTAAGCGGGCGGCCCAGATTGCACCTGGCTGATAAGAGAAGCTGTTGTGTGAGTCTATTAGAGCTCTGATACCCTCACTGATTACCAGGTTAGTCCTATCTACGGAGAGCACAGTTTGACTGGAAAATAATACAGAGAGAGATGAAAGAGGGAGGGATAAAAGGAGGGATGGTAAAAGAGGGAGGAGGAGAAGAGGAGAGGGAGGGAGAGAAGGGGAGAGAGAGAAAGGAGGGAGGGAGAGATAGAGTAGCAGAAAAAAAGGACGCTTTCATTCAGCTGCAGCGTAGACTTGACGTGTTTTGTTTTTGCATTGGAGATCATCTCCAATTGTGGATTATGGCATTCAACGGGATCACTGGGATCTACTGGCAGACGGGTCCAGATTTAATCTACAGACAGAACTGATAAAACCATGCAGGACCAGGGTCCCAGCGTAAATCTACCTTTCAAAACAAATAGACTGAGATAAAACTGTAAAAGTTATTTCAATGACCATAATGGACAAACGTGTCCATCTGCAGGTTTACTGTAAGTGCAGCAGAGACGCTGACTTGGATTGTTATCTGAAGGCTCAATACAATCCCTTTGACAGAATTGTCCTTAACCAGTCTATCCACTGTCATGATAAAATAGATGAAAACACTGGACATAGGAATAAGACAAAAACTCATGTCACATAGTAGCCTAGCATTTTTTTCTGTAAAAAAAAAACTAAAAATTAAATGAAATGCAGGACACGTTCAGTACAGTGTAATTTGATTCAGTACTATTATGAATTTATAGAAGAAAATGCAATGAATGGAAATAGTAATAGTATTGTAAATCTGTCCATGACCAGACCAAAGAGAGAAAAATCACCCGACAATCTGTAACCGTCTCTTTTTGTTCTAAAAGCACCACAATTTGGCTTTCAAATTGGACTGAGTGCTTCACTGAGTCAAGTCATATATTCCCTCCCACCGTGGCTGGTGGTCTCTCCATTTCCTGGCCGGGCCTCTCTCTCTTTCGCCTCTCTCTCATTCGGTGGAGTGATAATGTTCTCTGTAAAACACAATCACTCAGCTCCCTGCTCTCCTTTGTATAAGGCTCCCGGAGCCCAATCAATATGGCCTGGCTAGGTGACTTATCATCTAGTGTTGGGAGGGCAGGCGGGCGGTTTTGGGACAGAGCAGACAGGGGACTGCATTCTGATGCAGACTTGAGGCCTGCCGCCTGCCGAGCCTTGCTCGGCTCTCTATGGCAGGACAAACAGGACTCTGTCAGGCTTAAAACTGTGTAGCTTCTGCTGAATGGGAAAGGAAACAGAATTTTCCTAAATAAATTTTTGGCAACACTTGAAGTTGCTCTTATAACTGTGTAGTAACACTGTAGTTACATTAATGAAAACATTGTTATAACGTGTTGTTATTAGCTTCACCTATGCTCCCAGCTTCCTCATCATAAAACTACAGTAGTGGTCTGGTCAAATCAATCAATCAATCAGTCAAATGTATTTATAAAGCCATTTTACATCAGCAGATGTCACAAAGTGCTATACAGAAACCCAGCCTAAAACCCCAAACAGCAAGCAATGCAGATGTAGAAGCACGGTGGCTAGGAAAAACTCCCTAGAAACCTAGAGAGGAACCAGGTTCTGAGGGGTGGCCAGTCCCCTTCTGGCTGTGCCGGGTGGCGATTATAATAGTACATGGCCAATGAGGCCAGATTTTTCTCCAAGATGTTCAACCATTCATAGATGACCAGCAGGGTCACATAATAATCACAGTGGTTGTAGAGGTTGCAACAGGTCAGAACATCAGGAGTAAATGTCACTTGGCCGTTCATAGCAGAGCATTTAGAGGTTGAAATAGCAGGTGCGGTAGAAAGAGAGAGTTGAAAACAGCAGGTCTGGGACAAGGTAGCACGTCCGGTGAACAGGTCAGGGTTCCATAGCCGCAGGCAAAAAAGTTGAAACTGGAGCAGCAGCACGACCAGGTGGACTGGGGACAGCAAGGAGTCATCAGGCCAGGTAGTCCTGAGGCATGGTCCTAGGGCTCAGGTCCTCTGGGATGGGAGGGAGAGAGGGAGAGAGAGAGAATTAGAGGGAACATACTTAAATTCACACAGGACACCGGATAAGACAGGAGAATAACACCAGATATAACAGACTGACCCTAGCCCCCCGGCACATAGACTATTGCAGCATAGATACTGGAGGCTGAGACGGGAGTGGGTCGGGAGAAACTGTGGCCCCGTCTGACGATACCCCCGTACAGGGCCAACCAGGCAGGATATAACCCCACCCACTTTGCCAAAGCACAGCCCCCACACCACTAGAGGGATATCAACAGACCACCAACCTACTACCCTGAGACAAGGCTGAGTATAGCCCACGAAGATCTCCTCCACTGCACCAGCACCTTGATGAAGGTTGAAATACTCTGGACTGAAAAGCCATGGCCTTTGGGGTGTACACAGTAACCTCCGAATAACAAGATATAATATACCCAATCTGGTTGTACACAGCTATAGTCATTCTTTAAGGCCACAGGATGATGTGTGGTCATGAACCATTTTCTCTTGGCCTTGCATGCTTCTGCAGTCTTGAGGCAATACACCCAAGAGCTTTACTTAACACTATCACAGGTGTAGCTCAGTTTTGTTGGCATTGAGCTGGTGCTATGTTCGTGGAACTCAAACATTCTCGTAAATCCTGCATTGTTTCCATTCGATGCCTGAGATAACTTACACATGTTATACAGATAATTTATATACTACTAGTCCAAAGTTTGGACACACCTACTCATTCAAGGGTTTTTCTTTATTTTTACTATTTTTTACATTGTAGAATAATAGTGAAGACATCAAAACTATGAAATAACACATATGGAATCATGTAGTAACCAGGCTCTGTCGTAGCCGGCCGTGACCGGGAGACCCATGGAGCGGCGCACAATTGGCCCAGCGTTGTCCAGGGTAGGGGAGGGAATGGCCGGCAGGGATGTAGCTCAGTTGGTAGAGCATGGCGTTTGCAACGCCAGGGTTGTGGGTTCGATTCCCACGGAGGGACAGTTTGAAAAAAAAAGTTTAAAAAAGAATGTATGCACTCACTAACTGTAAGTCGCTCTGGATAAGAGCGTCTGCTAAATGACTAAAATGTAAAATGTAAACAAATCAAAATATATTTTATATTTCAGATTCTTCAAATAGCCACCCTTTGCCTTGACGACAGTCTGCATCTGAAATGGCCCCCTATCCCCTATACTGCCCTACATTTGACCAGTGCCCTATCCCCTATTAGAGCCTATAGGGCTAGTCAAAAGAAGTAAACTATATAGGGCGCCATTTTGGACACACCCTTAGTCTAAACGCTCTGTATTTGACCAGCTCACTGAGTATCCGTCTGGCCAGTTAAAGCCACAGTAGTAGAAATAGACTTGCCCATTTACCTGGAGCACTGAAAAAGTGGGCTGATTGGAGTTGAACCTGGAAGAAACCCTGCGAGTGCTTCTGTTTACAAAAATGTCCATGGCCCATCTATTAGAGACAAGGGGTAAAAAACAGCAGTTGGAGGGGTCTTGTGGATGTTGACTTTAACCTTGATGATGTTTCCAGCCAAGCCTGCCGTAGTAATGGCCTCTAATTACCTTAGTGAAGAGAACATGTTGACATTTCCTTTATGCTTGTAGCCAGAGCCTTGTTTTAACCATTATGCTAATTCAACCATTATATATCTGGGGGTATTTATGGGACTGACACCAGTGATGTTACAGGTAAAGGCCTGTGAAATGGTCTATAAACACACAGAATTGATTCCAGGCTGAGGGAGGAGGTGGCGGTAGGACAAAATAGTCACTGGCGCTAAGCTATGCTAAGCTGCACACACACACCCTCCTCCCCTTCCCTTCCCCCTGTCCCCCCTCTCTCATTCCCCCCAGCCTCGTCCGGCCTGTCCCAGACAGCATCAGCAGACCTGTTGGGAGCCATCAAAATGGTGCCCAAACAAAGTGTGAAACGCTGGCCGCTTACAAAAATGAAACAGGATCAGAATCAATACAGTTTGGTCCCTTTCTCCCAACACCAGAGGTGAAGAGCACATCCTCCACCCACCTCATCATTATTCCCTGCCTTAGTATCAGCCACGCTGGACTCCTTGAACCTCTGTCTCTCGCTGATACAAATCTGAACAATGGAGAAATCCCAACGCAGTAGCTATAGAAGGTGCAGGGAAGTATAAAACACGACGAAGGTCTTTACTCACCAATATCTTTGCACATTAAATGACTAAAATGTTGTAAGTGTGCAGAGGCTCCTTTTCCTAAGACACATCTGAACTGTACCATTAAACACGCATTTTTATGGTTGTTGAAGAAGTTTAAAACGTTTTACTTAAGTGAAGCAGTGAAATAAAGTCATTGTTAAATATATTAAAATATCTGGTCTGATTACTTTTATACACTACTATATCAACCTTATTACTTTGGAGTGTAGGGCTGTTAGATCACATATTCCATCACAAATAACTACACTCAGACTACTACACTTTTACCCATAAGGAATTAGAAAGGTTTTGGGCTAAAAGACATCTTGTAACAACAGGCTGAGTAGTAAACTCAGTCATGTTCATTTAGCTGGGTTTCACTTTCTCCACGGCTCTGTGAGAAGACTATAAAACCAGGGCCTATGCTGGCAGCCTGGAATTGAATTACTCTAGCGTCCACCCTGTATGTATTTCCTATTCGCCAATCTCCTAATTACTGGCAAATGTGATGTTTTTGATTTCAGCCCCTCATCCTACAAAATTCTACACCTGAAAATGAGCTTGTCTCTTCTAACAACAGTCTGGGAGACCATTATTAGGCCTTTTTGCTTGTATTGTCTTGTAACGATTTTTTGCATTGGCAATCTACATAGAGCATTCCAATCTTTAGGATATACTGAACACAGTGAGTTTACAGCCTGTCAAACTATAGGACTCACTACTAACCTAAATGGCTAAAATCATATACAGTGAGGGAAAAAAGTATTTGATCCCCTGCTGATTTTGTACATTTGCCCACTGACAAAGACATGATCAGTCTATAATTTTAATGGTAGGTTTATTTGAACAGTGAGGGACAGAATAACAACAAAAAAATCCAGAAAAACGCATGTAAAAAATGTTATGAATTGATTTGCATTTTAATGAGGGAAATAAGTGTTTGACCCCTCTGCAAAACATGACTTAGTACTTGGTGGCAAAACCCTTGTTGGCAATCACAGAGGTCAGACGTTTCTTGTAGTTGGCCACCAGGTTTGCACACATCTCAGGAGGGATTTTGTACCACTCCTCTTTGCAGATCTTCTCCAAGTCAATAAGGTTTCAAGGCTGACGTTTGGCAACTCGAACCTTCAGCTCCCTCCACAGATTTTCTATGGGATTAAGGTCTGGAGACTGGCTAGGCCACTCCAGGACCTTAACTCTTCGGAGTCTGGAGCTTTTTTGGCCGTTTTTGGGTACCTTCAATTTTGCCCTGATATACTACATAAAGAAATGTTTACCAGACCAATGTTGGGTATCTTTTTTTTCAGCACAACCTCACCTATATGATCTGTTAGTAAGTTTTTCACTTTGACATACTATTTCAACACACTGGACCCAAACACACACAGAAAACACAAAGTCCGTTTAGAAAAAAGATGGTTTTTTTATTGTAAAACCCTCAAACATGGTGAACCAAGCATTTAAAAAGCTTCAAATTGAACCACAAGGTGCAAATATGAACATATAAAAGTATTTTGGTGATATATACAAGCAATAAATAACTATTTACAATAAAAAGTAGGTATAACCACTGGCGTTTTTCTTCTATTCTAACCCTAAACCTTTTTGTGCCACTCCTCAAAACAGTTTCTGTCCAAAATGAAAAAAAAAGCTTCAAATTGAACCACAAAGTGCAAATATGAACATATAAAAGTATTCTTGAGATATATACAAGCAATACACAACTATTTACAAAAAAAGTAGGTATAGCCACTGGCCTTTACCCTATTTGTGCCACTCTTCAAAACAGTTCCTGTCCACAATGACACAGAGAGCCACATCACAGGCCTTGCACTTCCATGGTGTGACAAACCTCTTCTTGTCAACTTGTTTACAGCGTTGACAAACCCTGCGGCCTGCTGTGGCTTTGTCTTTGGCCTCTGCAACATTGGCAATGGCCACAGGAACATGGCTGGTGCTTTTTTGAAGTGGAACCCCTGTCTGGGTCACTCCGCACAGCTGGGCCACAAGTTCAACGTGAAGTGTGCGCCTCATATTGCTTCACAAAAACGATACTGCTGACAATAAAACTCTTGAAATACTAACAATTGAAATACTAACTCGTGAAAAACTCTCCAAAACTACTCATGAACTGAACTAATTCCTCTCGTTCGTTCTTTCGCAATGGCTAGTTGTCATGGGAATGAATGTTTATATACTCGTGTGCATCCTGAAGAACCGGGTTAGCACAAGCACACGTTTTTTTCCGTTCCTTTTTATCACAAAAGACGACAAAGTTATTATAATAAATGCAAAGCGCTCATAAAAGAGCGCATATTTTGACGCACTTTTTTCATGGAATTGAAATTATCATAACTTTGGTTTTAGTTGGTGTATTTACATGAAACAAACACTCAAAACGTAGCTTCGGGTCTCCATTTCTGCATGAAATCGACGGCAGCCCTCTGCATCACTTGGTTTGGATGCTGCGCGGTCCTAAAGCCGGCCCGCGATTTGAACGCGCCGAAGCGTTCGCCGACTCGGAAGAGTTAATGTGCTTCTTCTTGAGCCACTCCTTTGTTGCCTTGGACGTGTGTTTTGGGTCATTGTCATGCTGGAATACCGATTCACGACCCATTTTCAATGCCCTGGCTGAGGGAAGGAGGTTCTCACCCAGGATTTGACGGTACAAGGCCCCCTCCATTGTCCCTTTGATGCGGTGAAGTTGTCCTGTCCCCTTAGCAGAAAAACACCCCAAAGCATAATGTTTCCACCTCCATGTTTGACGGTGGGGATGGTGTTCTTGGGGTCATAGGCAGCATTCCTCCTCCTCCAAACACGGCGAGTTGAGTTGATGCCAAAGAGCTCGATTTTGATCTCATCTGACCACAACACTTTCACCCAGTTCTCGTCTGAATCATTCAGATGTTCATTGGCAAACTTCAGACAGGCCTGTATATGTGCTTTCTTGAGCAGGGGGACCTTGTGGGTGCTGCAGGATTTCAGTCCTTCACGGCGTAGTGTGTTACCAATTATTTTCTTGGTGACTAGGGTCCCAGCTGCCTTGAGATCATTGACAAGATCCTCCCGTGTAGTTCTGGGCTGATTCCTCACCATTCTCATGATCATTGCAACTCCATGAGGTGAGATCTTGCATGGAGCCCCAGGCCAAGGGAGATTGACAGTTATTTTGTGTTTCTTCCATTTGCGAATAATCACACCAACTGTTGTCACCTTCTCACCAAGCTGCTTGGCGATGGTCTTGTAGCCCATTCCAGCCTTGTGTAGGTCTACAATGTTGTCCCTGACATCCTTGGAGAGCTCTTTGGTCTTGGCCATGGTGGAGAGTCTGGAATCTGATTGATTGATTGCTTCTGTGGACAGGTGTCTTTTATACAGGTAACAAGCTGAGATTGGGCGCACTCCCTTTAAGAGTGTGCTCCTAATCTCAGCTCGTTACCTGTATAAAAGACACCTGGGAGACAGAAATCTTTCTGATTGAGAGGGGGTCAAATACTTATTTCCCTCATTAAAATGCAAATCAATTTATAACATTTTTGACATGCGTTATTCTGGATTTTTTGATTTTTAAACCTACCAGTACAATTATAGACTGATCATTTCTTTGTCAGTGGGCAAACGTACAAAATCAGCAGGGGATCAAATACTCTTTTCCCTCACTGTACCCTACATAATACCATACTCAACACACATGTCAAGACACACAGGACTAATAATAATTACCTGGCTATAGCTATACGTCTGGCTGCATAATAAATCAGCTGGATTCATCCAGAGAAAATCCCCCCCAAAAATCCTCCCCCAACGAGATGGAATTTAAATAGGAAGCACGGGCTAATAAAAGATAGGCCTGTCATAATGAATCAGCTCGACCTGTGTCAGGCTTTGAGTTTGAGTCTATCCTATCACATATCCATCCCTGCTATCATATTGTGAACAGGGAATAGAGAAGAAGAAAAGAGAGAGAAGAAGAAGCCTGAACCTTATATTCTCCTCTCCTCTCCGAAATTAACTTTGGTCCCAGAGAGAGAGGAGACACAGTGTTTGGAGCAGCACGGCTTCATTTTCTCTCCCTGTGCTCTCCTCTGCTTTGGCCCCAGAGGGACACCAAGATAGATTTGCATGCTGCACGCTATCCTCTGCTACCTGCTGCAATGTGTTATTGTGGCAAGCCAGATTCCCAACAGCAACTGGGAGGACTTTAAAACTAAATGGTATCTGCGGGCGGTCTAGATGCACAACAGACACGTGCATAAAAACACGTACACGCGCACGGATGCGCACACACTCACACACACACAGACGGACGCACACACAGACGCACGCACGCACACACACACACACAGACGCACGCACACACACAGACGTATGCACGCACGCACACACACACACAAATGTGAAAACTGCATCAAAAGTGTAGTCTTTGAAGTGAAGTTCTAGGTTAAATACAATATGGCCGTCCATACTTGCAAATAAAGTGTTATGATTCAACTAAGGCAGGAATGCCCAACCCTGTTCCTGGAGAGCTACCGTCCTGTAGGTTTTTGCTCCAACCCTAATCTAGCACACCTGATTCTAATAATTAGCAGGTTGATAAGATGAATCAGGTTAGTAACACCTGGAGTTGGAGCAAAAACCTACAGGAGGGTAGCTCTCCAGGAACAGGGTTGGGCAACCCTGACCTAAGGTGTCAAAAGCCCAACTATAGGTATCAGTTTTTCTAAATTTGTTGTGCCCAATTTTCTTCATTGACTCACCTAAAAACTGACAGCGATAGTGTGAACAAAAGATAATGTGCCTATAGGCATATAATGTGTTTTCCTATCTTTGACAATAAGGTCTACTACTCTTTATTAAAATGGTATATTTTGGTATACACTGAGTACACCAAACATTAGGAACACCTTCCTAATATTGAGTTGCACCTCCCCCCTTTTCCCTCAGAACAGCCTCAATTCTCTACAAGGTGTCGTAAGTGTTCCACAGGGATGCTGGCCCATGTTGACTTCAAGGCTTCCCACAGTTGTGTCAAGTTGGCTGGATGTCCTTTGGGTGGCGGACCATTCTTTTATTATTTTTATTTTTTTAGTGGGTATATCAGCTTTAATATTGCAGATAGATTGTAACTTCCATCAATGTAATTGTCTGCATCATTTCCAATCCCCCATATGTTTTTTTTCTCTCGCATATATATATATATATACATATACATACATACACATACATATACACATACATACATATAAATACATATACATACATACATATATATTCATATCCTTTAAAAAATATATATTTCCCTTTATTACTTACCAACCCCACCACCCCTTCCCTAATTGGAGTAAACTAGTGAACAACAATGCTTAGGCCTCTACTTCCAGCTTATACATACTATATACATTTTATGGACACAGTCAATTTTACAATAATTATATTTTGTTTGTTTTTACTCCTGAACTTCCTCTACCTTCAACCTCTCCGAACATTTTCATGATGTCCATCCGGTTTGCTTCTATATGCCATATCTTTCTAACTGTGCTCTTTCACAAAAGCTCTCAACCTACAACCTATATACTAATTATGGACACAGTATGCTTTACATTAGTTATCTTGTTGTTATTAGTTGTTGTTAGTTGTTATTAGTCCCATCCTTCAACTCCATTCAACACCACCCATCTTGGCGTACACATCACCGACAAACTGAAATGGTCCACCCACGCAGACAGTGTGGTGAAGAAGGCGCAACAGAACCTCAAGAGGCTGAAGAAATGTGTCTTATCACCTAAAACACTCACAAACTTTTACAGATGCACAATTGAGAGCATCCTGTCGGGCTGTATCACCGCCTGGTATGGCAACTGCACCGCCCACAACCGCAGGGCTCTCCAGAGGGTGGTGCGGTCTGCCGAACGCATTACTGGGGGCAAACTACCCGCCCTCCAAGACACATACAGAACCCGATGTCACAGGAAGGCCAAAAAGATCATCAAGGACATCAACCACCCGAGCCACTGCCTGTTCACCCCGCTATCATCCAGAAGGTGAGGTCAGTACAGGTGCATCAAAGCTGGGACTGAGAGAATGAAAAACAGCTTCTATCTCAAGGCCATCAGACTGTTAAATAGCTATCACTAGCACATTAGAGGCTGCTGCTGCCTATTGAAATCACTGGCCACTTTAAGAAATGGAACACTAGTCACTTTAATAATGTTTACATCTTGCACTACTCATCTCATATGTACACTGCTCAAAAAAATAAAGGGAACACTTAAACAACACAATGTAACTCCAAGTCAATCACACTTCTGTGAAATCAAACTGTCCACTTAGTAAGCAACACTGATTGACAATAAATGTCACATGCTGTTGTGCAAATGGAATAGACAACAGGTGGAAATTATAGGCAATTAGCAAGACACCCCCAATAAAGGACTGGTTTTGCAGGTGGTGACCACAGACCACTTCTAAGTTCCTATGCTTCCTGGCTGATGTTTTGGTCACTTTTGAATGCTGGCGGTGCTTTCACTCTAGTGGTAGCATGAGACGGAGTCTACAACCCACACAAGTGGCTCAGGTAGTGCAGCTCATCCAGGATGGCACATCAATGCGAGCTGTGGCAAGAAGGTTTGCTGTGTCTGTCAGCGTAGTGTCCAGAGCATGGAGGCGCTACCAGGAGACAGGCCAGTACATCAGGAGACGTGGAGGAGGCCGTAGGAGGGCAACAACCCAGCAGCAGGACTGCTACCTCCGCCTTTGTGCAAGGAGGAGCAGGAGGAGCACTGCCAGAGCCCTGCAAAATGACCTCCAGCAGGCCACAAATGTGCATGTGTCTGCTCAAACGGTCAGAAACAGACTCCATGAGGGTGGTATGAGGGCCCGACGTCCACAGGTGGGGGTGGTGCTTACAGCCCAACACCGTGCAGGACGTTTGGCATTTGCCAGAGAACACCAAGATTGGCAAATTCGCCACTGGCGCCCTCTGCTCTTCACAGATGAAAGCAGGTTCACACTGAGCACATATGACAGATGTGACAGAGTCTGGAGATGCCGTGGAGAACGTTCTGCTGCCTGCAACATCCTCCAGCATGACCGGTTTGGCGGTGGGTCAGTCATGGTGTGGGGTGGCATTTCTTTGGGGGGCCGCACAGCCCTCCACGTGCTCGCCAGAGGTAGCCTGACTGCCATTAGGTACCGAGATGAGATCGTCAGACTCCTTGTGAGACCATATGCTGGTGCGGTTGGCCCTGGGTTCCTCCTAATGCAAGACAATGCTAGACCTCATGTGGCTGGAGTGTGTCAGCAGTTCCTGCAAGAGGAAGGCATTGATACTATGGACTGGCCCGCCCGTTCCCCAGACCTGAATCCAATTGAGCACATCTGGGACATCATGTCTCGCTCCATCCACCAATGCCACGTTGCACCACAGACTGTCCAGGAGTTGGTGGATGCTTTAGTCCAGGTCTGGGAGGAGATCCCTCAGGAGACCATCCGCCACCTCATCAGGAGCATGCCCAGGCGTTGTAAGGAGGTCATACAGGCACGTGGAGGCCACACACACTACTGAGCCTCATTTTGACTTGTTTTAAGGACATTACATCAAAGTTGGATCAGCCTGGAGTGTGGTTTTCCACTTTAATTTTGAGGGTGACTCCAAAATCCAGACCTCCATGGGTTGATCAATTTGATTTCCATTGATCATTTTTGTGTGATTTTGTTGTCAGCACATTCAACTATGTAAAGAAAAAAGTATTTAATAAGATTATTTCATTCATTCAGATCTAGGATGTGTTATTTTAGTGTTCCCTTTCTTTTTTTGAGCAGTGTATATACTGCATTCTATTCTATAATATTATTCTGTATCTTAGTCCATGCCGCTCTGTCATTGCTTGTCCATATATGTATATATTCTTAAATCCCATTCCCTACTTTTTTGTGTGTATTGGGTATATGTTGTGAAATTGTTAGATATTACTGCACTGTCGGAGCTAGAAGCACAAGCATTTCGCTACACCCGCTATAACATCTGCTAAACATGTGACAAATAACATTTGATTTGATTTGATTTGATCTATCTCTTAACACCATCCATATTGGATTTCTCTTCGCCATATTTTTTTCAACTGTACTGTGATGTTTTACAAAAGTTCTGAACCCTTCTATTCTCATTGTTTCTATAGACTGTAAATTGAAAATATTTTTTTTTACTAAAAGTATTATTATATTATTGATCGATTGACTATGACTTTTCAGATCACCCAGTAGTGCTATCTGCAGGGTTAGCTCCAGGTAAATTTTGCAATCCTTCAGCCATTCCTGGACCTGTGTCCAAAAACAGACTACAAATGGACAGTACCAAAACAAATTATCTAATGATTCTGTCTCTTCGCAGCAAAATCTGCAGAGCTGGGAAGATTGTGTCCCACATATAAATAACATTCTACTGGTAGCAAGAATTTGGTATAATAATTTAAATTGAAAAATTCTAAGTTGTGAATCCGGCGTCGTTTTGCATATCAGTTCATAAACACTATGCCATGGAATCGGTACGTCAAAAATCTCTTCCCAACTATTTAGCAAACTATATGGACCGGCTGTCAATCCTTTGGTCGTTAAATGAAACTGAAATGGGGGTGGACCATTCTTGATACACACGTGAAACTGTTGAGCATGAAAAACCCGGCAGCGTTGCAGTTCTTGACACAAACCGGTGCGCCTGGCATCTACTACAACACCCCGTTCAAAGGCACATAAATCTGTTGTCTTGCCCATTCACCCTCTGAATGGCACACACACAATCCATGTCTCAATTGTATCAAGGCTTTAAAATCCTTCTTTAACCGGTCTCTTCCCGTTCATCTACACTGATTGAAGTGTATTTAACAATTGACATCAATAAGGGATCATCGCTTTCACCTGGATTCACCTGGTCAGTCTATGTCATGGAACAAGCAGGTGTTACTATGTTTTGTACACTCAAAACATAGGTGTATCACATCAAAGCTCATAATTCTGAATGAGTCATTAAACTGTACAGAATGTTGATTGTAATTGGTATAAATGTCTTAGCAATGTTATAGGGGAGAAGTGTAGTGTAGTAAACAAGTTTGAATGATACCCTGTGACATAGCTATCTATCAGGTCACAGAAGTTGATCTGGCAATAGGACGAGACATTCTCTACAGGCTTGGTGTGGCAATAAGACAGGCCATTCTACTCTACACAGGCCTGGTGTATTAGAGAGGTGATTATTGAGCTATAGATGCATCTATACCAACACTAAGTTGAATTCAATGTTTATTTACTGTGTGTAGGTTAGTCTCATTATTGGCCCATTTGACCCCTCTTCTTCTCCTCTACCTCTGCTCCCAAGGCAATTGTTGTGTTGTTGACATTGTTGCGTTACGTACTGTACTTCACTGAATGTAATGCATGTACTACTCTTATTGTTTTGTATACTCAGTGTACATATGATGTATTTGTAATATCACAGTGTCATTTTGTGACAACACCAGTTTTTAATCTGATATCCATTTGAACATGTGAAATAGCATTGCATGGTGTGTAATGTGGTATGATACTGAAAACTGACAGCGGGCAGACAGGTATTTTGTCCATGTTCAACACGTTGTCCATCCCTTTCTGGGGTTATGGGAGCAGCCAAGGTCATGAACCTTTTGAGATAGACGTCATCAGTCGGGGTTTGGAGGGGTGTGAAGGGGAGTTGGTATGAGGTCACTGCAAGTAACACCTTTGTCCTCTGCTTTGACGGGTAGAATTCTGTTGATTATCTATTATCATGTTATTGAACATACATTTAACAAGCTGTTATGGGCTGCTGGGAAATCAATACCTTTTAAATGCTGTTTATATTTGATTAACGGTTAATATCCTCACAAATTATTTAATATAATAAGGTCATTTGTCTTTCACAGGAGCCGGCACCCTGCAAAGAAAAATAGAATAATAAATGAGGACCCTAGTAAAGATGAGATTTCTGATGCTTTCCCCGGCTCTAGTTTTATCACCCACGTCCTCTTTACAGCCACAAAGCTGCACTATGGTTATTTTATGCAAGTCATAAAATTAGCCTGAGATGGAATTAGCAGACTCACGGCTCTTTATAGGTCAAGCCGGTAGTTTATGAGCCCGCGACTCCCTGGCACTATTGTCAGGAGCCTAGTTAGAGGGGTCTTTAAGCATGATTTAATATGTCCATGCCTCAGAAAATAGTTAAATAGCTAATTAAATGGAGGAGTTAATTTACATATTAATTGACCTTCCAGTAATATTTATATTGATACCTACATGAGGAGCCCTTGTCTTCATTGCCTTTCATCATAGTTAGTCTGAGCAAATATGGTGTAACTTTTTTGTTTAATCTCAAGTTTCTTTTTATTGTCGCTGGAGAGCACCAGTGTATTCCAGGGCAGCGGCGGTAGCTAGGCAGCCAGCCAATCAGGCAGGGAGGCAGGCAGCTGGCTGGGGTTTGTGTGGCGAAGCTCCCTTTTGTTGTGGGATAATAGGGTGAAGAGCCATAAACACAGATGAGAAGTTGCCTTGAGGGCTTTTAGGGGAGGTGGGGGACACGGGGGAGACTGGGGGAGTATGAGGGGGGAGGAAGGGGGGACAGGGGCCGTGTCAAAGCTGCTCTTAATTATATCTCTAATCACCAATCAGCTCCTCTCTGTCCCCCAGGGCCCAACATTATCCCAACCTGTACAGAATAATCACAACAGTGTACCTGCAAGGTTACCCAGACACCACCACCATCTCCCTCATCAACAACACTCAATGCCATTTTCCACAGGCGCCATTTTTGTTCTAGTCCTCCAGAGGACATGATGATGATGACACAATCTGTTTATTATTTTGCGTCCATTACCATTTAGAAATTGAAATATGCTCTAGTATATCGCTCAGTGGATTTGCGTTGCAGCATGTTGAATTGTCATGTTGATGTCCGCCGGGAGGTCTGGATAGCCATTCATTGAGGGATAATGATGAAATGTATCAACGATGATTAATAGGAAGCACATTGTTTATTTTCAACGGGGGGTGGGGTCCATTCTGCCCATCATGTTGTTAGCATGGTAAGCGTGTCTTATACCCTATTATGGGGTGCATCATTTGTCAATAGCTGTCTTCCTTTTGTCTCTGATGTTCTCCTTGGATAATGGCCCTTCAAATTGATCTGCATTGAGGGCCACATTCAACAATGGCTGTGCTAAATGGGCTCTTTTAGCCCATGTAAACAGAAAACGTGGCAACAACTAGCATAGCAGAGGGTGGTCGCTTGTTAGAGTCTGTAGTGCTGTGTTCACCCCAAAAGGGATGATTCAAAGGCTTTATTGTGGCTTATTTCACTCTTTCTGGATATCTGCATTGTCTTTTTCCTGTACTCATAATATTGTTAAACCAAAAATGTCCAAGCGAACTAATGCTCATAGAGGTAACACTGTTAAGGACGCAGGTGATTGATTTGTGGGAAAACTATCCGGTGTGCCACACCATTGTCCATCTCCCAGTGGTCGTCTCTCCCGCTGGCCCTTACAACACTGAGCCAGTCCTGATCCCCTATTTCACCACCATGCGACCAGCTGCCCAACACTCCATCTCCTACCCCAGCCCATCAGCCCATCAGCTACACCATAGGCCATGGCCAGCCAGCCATCATCACTCACTGTGGTTAAGTAGGTGACAGGAAACGTGTGATAAACGAGTGTTGGAGCAAATTGAATATTGTTATGTCCCATGGTTTTTCACATGATCATGTGTGATCCCGCTTTAGCAAGGATGTTCAGACCGTAGAGATAAATGATCTAAATCAGCGATTCTCAATTGGTTAGGGTCCCGGGAGGTGTTGAATGGGTTAGGTGTTTGAGTAAAGAAAACACTTTTTTTTTTTCCAACTTGTTTTATGAAAAATACTCCAGTCTGAACTTAACCGACTAAAACCCGATAGAAGGTGTGTAGAAATGATAACTAACCTTTCTTTTTTAATAATTTAACCTCTGCAAAAATGTTCTTCAATCACAGTATTTCCAATATAGAGTTATTAGCAGCGCTATTTAGTGGATTTGGTTGATTTTGTGGTCTTCATCAAGAATATGGGCAAAATTGAATTATTGACAATGAAAAAGATGGGACTGTTTTTCCCTTGTCATATAATTGGTACATTTACTATCAATATAGCATAAACAATTGTTTTCCAGATTGCATTTTGGCAAAAAGAAAATCGTGATGCGAATGTTGGATTGCGACTGAGACAACCTGGTTCAATTTGGTCCCGATGCAAAACCAGTTGAGAACCACTGATCTAAATCATCTAGTTGTATCTCTGTGGTTCAGACTTAGTCATCACTGGTAATTTAACCAGGTGTATCAGGACACTGCTAGATGATGTGGTCACTAAATTGATTCAGGGGTAAAACATAATATCCGTTATGTTTTTACATGAGGCTTGTCTAAAATGGGCAGCCCTGTAGACACAGACCAGACCAGACCAGGACACAGTGACCAACCTCCGAAGCCCCTGTAATTTTTCTCTGGGTGTCGTTTAACCAACGATTAGCGACAAAGTGCCCCATCCTTCAGGATGCTAGTCAGGCCAGGCTCCTCTGTCCACAGCAGGTTGGTTATCACCTCAGACAATATGAGTCTGCTAGCGCACTCGGCTAGCAGCATCTCAGAGACTAGTTATTATCATATTAGTGCATCAGGTTGGTTATCCCCTCAGAGACTATCCGTTAGCCTGTTAGCGTTTAGTGTACTAGACTACTGCACTGCAGTGGTGCTGAGCCAGCCAGAGGCCAAGCAGGGCATGTGTGGACAGGGCCAGGGTCTGGGAGATATCAGCTGTGCAATAACAATAATGTAGCCTGGCCCCCTCCACCCTCCATGGCCCAGCCAACGTCCAGGGTCCACTCCAGCAGCATTTCCGACTGAATAACTCTATAAAATGGACACCTGCCACCTTGCTGCATGTATCACCGTGGTCCACTCCTCCGTGGCAAGCAGCACAATCGCCCGGCAGTCACGGTCAGTTGCCCGCTAATATATCAGATGCGATCCCCGAGCAAGGGTTCAGCGCCCCAGCCAAACGTTCACGTTATTTGTTCTTGTCATTAAACTAAACTTTATTGTGACTCTCTGGCTGTTATTGCACCGGTAGCACTTCTCCTGGACCGGACTTTATCATTTCAACTGTCTATGAATCTCCCGGGCTTTTGCCACCGCACTTCACTGAGCTATAATTCCTGCTGTGTGCCCTCATGCTAGGGGAGAGATGGGGGAAGAGAGGTGAAGGGTGGGATGGAGGGGGAAAAAACTATATGACAAGAACAAGGGCTTTTCAATTTGCCGCCCTGATTTGCAATTTAATAAATGCTCTCACAGCATGCACACACTCACACGATGTCAGCCATTTTTGTGGCTCAGTGTGTGAGTGTGTTATGTGTATTTTCTGGGCTCCCGAGTGGCGCAGTGGTCTAAGGCACTGCATCTCAGTGCTTGAGGCGCCACTACAGACCCCCTGGTTCGATTCCAGGCTATATCACAACCGGCCGTGATTGGGAGTCCCATAGGGCAGCGCACAATTGGTCCGGGTTTGGCCGGTGTAGGCCGTCTTTATAAATAAGAATTTGTTCTTAACTGACTTGCCTAGTTAAATAAATAAAATATAACCAGCTGTAGAATGGTCAATAATGTGAGGTAATGTTCAAATGACCAACATGTTGAGCATACTGTTTGTCCAGTTATTGCATGGCATACCCTAATGATGTTGTTATCCAGTGGTATCCTTTTTAATAATAACATACAATTCTCTATATTTCTTCTTAGGCCTATAGACAAGCCTACTCTGAACCCACATTTAGAGGACCACCAGGCCTATGGCTGCTGCTGCCTCCACTCTCATCCATCCAGTCCCATCTAAGATCCAAACCATTAACCTGTGGCCATGGTGAGAACCATTATTATTCTTTTTATTATGGAACTTTACATCAAAGTTTTTGTTGAGGTGAAAAATGGAAAGTGCGGTGCCTGTTAAACTGTAATGAAAAGGGTTGTGATCCATGGGTGTTGCTTTGCCTCGGTGTGCTTTACGGCGGACAAAGAGAGGGCATCCCTCAGTGGGTTTTTATCATTCCTCCACATCCTTCCATTCATCTATATGCTCCTATCTTTCCATATGGATTCCACTCTCTCTGAGTGTTATCTGTGTTATTAAAGAAATGTTTATTTAAATATGAATTAAAAATGAAATGTGTCTGAGATGTGTGTGTGGATCATTAGGACGCTGTCTATGTTACGCCATGGACAAGAGGTGGCTGTTTGTACAGCGTGTGTATTTTCCGAAGGTTCTTGAAAGAGACAATGCGGTCATAGAAAATATAAACTGCAGATAAATGAAGTGACATAAAACCGCAGTCCGTGTCCTGACATGCTTGGGTGGCTTCCAGGCTGAAACTGCGTTAATTTTCACCTCCTGTGAATAGATAGCGCTAACATCCTTTTCTCCTCTGGGAGAAAAGAAATAAATATATTTTGATGTGCTTTAGTAAGGTGGTTGGATGGCTGGATTATGCCATTTTACATCTTTATACTTATGTGTGCGTATCCGATGACACACTCCGACAGCAAAGCAATGGAATTACTTTCAGTGGCAATGGGAAGCCTGTGCCTGTGCCTGTATCGGCATTCTTGTTTGACTTGAATTGTCACAGAGTCCCTGAAATGATTGTAGCATTATCTATGTATCTACAATATTTACATTTTCTATCATAGATTCATGTCTTATCTCACATAATCAATACACCAGAGGATAATGTTGTCAACATCTTTAATTTAAAATGTAAAGACTGAAAATCTTTCTAGTTTGTGAGAGATACATCCAAGTTACGCTCATTGTTGGTCAAGCGTAAGATCTGGTGCTGGTCTAGGAACCCTCAAAAACCACCATGACATCTCCAGCATCTCTTCTTCCCAATGAGGTAAAAAGGGCAAGTTTTTGTTCTTTAAGATGGCGAGACATAACCCGTCCATGGAACATAAACGTGTCTGCTAGTTGGTGGATGGATAGAGGCCCACATGCCTGCCTTCATAAAAAGGTCTTTAAACCCTCGTCCAGATCTCCTTCTCATTCCCAAGGAAGCATGAGATTAAAGGAAGAAGCAAGGGGATTCGTGCAGCCGCCTGGGAAGGCTGCTTGGCAAATGTAATAGATTGGCAGGAACGTTTAAAAGCACTGAGGGGGGAGGCAGTTATGCAGAACAGGGTTGGTTGATAGTAATCTGCGCCCTGTCTCTCAGCCGCCAAAGACAAAGAACACACGCCGAGGCCCTGATTGCTTCTTAAGAAGCCCTTCCCCGAATGCCGCCATGATGGATTCCTGTATTTTGACTGTTAATATGTTTGAATGAAAATTATTTATACTTTTTGGTGAGGTTGAGCGCCTCTCGCCGTGATTACTGCCACAGAGAATGAGAAAGGAAGCAGGAAATGTCCATGTCAGAGCCTGATGTATACCCAGATTATAGGCTGATTGCAGCTCAGATGAGCGCCGGTGGAGAATCATTTGCCTGCGCCTGTGACAACTCCCCATCCCTGACAAGGTTTTTCCGGTTATTGATGCATTCTGCATAAATGCAATCCGTCGGTGGCATTGGTTGGGGGAATGGTTGGCGAGATGGAGGGATGGGGCGATTGGAGGTGTGAGGGAGGGTATTTCATACACTCTGAGGCAGGGAGGCGAGCGGCAGAGACGGAGAGAATCCTGAGTGTTTTTTATCCGCAGCTGCGCCATGGAGCACTGGCCGGGGAGCTGATCAAAAGTGAATCACATGCGCAGGGAAATCTGCATGTGTGATGATGCGATTTACTTTTGATCAGCTCCCCGGTCGATGCACCACGGCGCAGTGGCGGATAAAGAACACTCAGGATTCTCTCGCTCTCTAACACTCGCCTCCCTGCCTCAGAGTGTATTAAATTCCCCCACACCTCCGTATCCCTCCATCCCTCGATCGCCCCATCTCTCCATGTCACTAAACATCCGCCAACCAACGCCACCGATGGATTGCATTCATGCAGAATGTATCAATAACTTGAAAAACTAGCCTATGTTGCTCTTCAGTTACTAAACTTTTTGGCCTTTACGGAGATATGGATTACCCCAGAAAACACTGCTACTCCAGCTGCTCTCTCATCATCTGACTACGTTATTTTTCATAGTCCGAGAGCATCTGGTCGTTGCAGTGGTGGCACAGGGCTTTTTTTATTGGTTTTCCATTAAAACAGTAAGAAAAATTCATTAAATGTAATGTGAATTTACAATGAAGCTGTGCTGCTGCCAGCAATGGTTTGGGTCTCATGTTGCGTCCCTTTCAGATGGTTAAGCATTGCACCTGTACTACCATTACTGTACCTCGATTCCACCTTCAAAGTTAGCATTTTCTTCTCATTTAACTTCTCAAAGTATTGCCATACAGGACTTTGCTTCTGTCACTTGCCTTTCTCTGCCATTTTCCCAACTGTTAACTACGATGACGTAATGCTGGAGAGTCGACTCCAAAATAATTGATTCCTCGACTTCCGGGGTTGACCCCCATTTCTGAGTGTCAAGATTCGATTCCGCTAGGAATCGACTCCTAAGATTCAGTATTTTTGGAATGGAGGAGACTGATTAGTTGCCATACCTCCGAGAACACAAACACTTGCATCTTTCATAGCGAGCTAGCGAGGGAGGGAGAGAGAGGGGAGGGACACAGTATAGGCAGGTCGGCCACCAGGCAAACGGAGTCAGAACCATGCACTAGACCTATCTACAGGTAATCAAAAGCTGTATCTCACAATGGAATGCTGTATCTCACAATCTCTTGGCTTGCAATGTCTTGCAACTTCAGTAAAGCAGGGCCTATCATCAATGAATAGGCTAGGACATTCTACAGTCATGGTCAAAAGTTTTGAGAATTACACAAATATAAATTTTCAGAACGTCTGCTGCCTCAGTTTTTATGATGGCAATTTGCATATACTCCAGAATGTTATGAAGAGTGATCAGATGAATTGCAATTAATTGCAAAGTCCCTCTTTGCCATGAAAATGAACTTAATCCCAAAAAACATTTCCACTGCATTTCAGCCCTGCCACAAAAGGACCATCTGACATCATGTCAGTGATTCTCTCATTAACACAGGTGAGAGTGTTGACGAGGACAAGGCTGGAGATCACTCTGTCATGCTGATTGAGTTAGAATAACAGACTGGAAGCTTTAAAAGGAGGGTGGTGCTTGAAATCATTGTTCTTTCTCTGTTAACCATGGTTACCTGCAAGGAAACACGTGCCGTCATCATTGCTTTACACAAAAAGGGCTTCACAGGCAAGGATATTGCTGCTAGTAAGATTGCACCTAAATCAACCATTTATCGGATCATCAAGAACTTCAAGGAGAGAGGTTCAATTGTTGTGAAGAAGGCTTCAGGGCGCCCAAGAAAGTCCAGCAAGCGCCAGGACCATCTCCTAAAGTTGATTCAGCTGCGGGATCGGGGCACCACCAGTGCAGAGCTTGCTCAGGAATGGCAGCAGGTGTCAAGAAGGGCAGCGAGGAAGCCACTTCTCTCCAGGAAAAACATCAGGGACAGACTGTTATTCTGCAAAAGGTACAGGGATTGGACTGCTGAGGACTGGGGTAAAGTCATTTTCTCTGATGAATCCCCTTTCCGATTGTTTGTTGCATCCGGAAAAAAGCTTGTCCGGAGAAAACAAGGTGAGCGCTACCATCAGTCCTCTGTCATGCCAACAGTAAAGCATCCTGAGACCATTCATGTGTGGGGTTGCTTCTCAGCCAAGGGAGTGGGCTCACTCACAATTTTGCCTAAGAACACAGCCATGAATAAAGAATGGTACCAACACATACTCCGAGAGCAACTTCTCCCAACCATCCAAGAACAGTTTGGTGACGAACAATGCCTTTTCCAGCATGATGGAGCACCTGGCCATAAGGAAAAAATGATAACTAAGTGGCTCGGGGAACAAAACACCAACATTTTGGGTCCATGGCCAGGAAACTCCCCAGACCTTAATCCCATTGAGAACTTGTGGTCAATCCTCAAGAGGCGGGTGGACAAACAAAAACCCACAAATTCTGACAAACTCCAAGCATTGATTATGCAAGAATGGGCTGCCATCAGTCAGGATGTGGCCCAGAAGTTAATTGACAGCATGCCAGGGTGGATTGCAGAGGTCTTGAAAAAGAAGGGTCAACACTGCAAATATTGACACTTTGCATAACCTTTATGTAATTGTCAATAAAAGCCTTTGACACTTATGGAATGCTTGTAATTATACTTCAGTATACCATAGTAACATCTGACAAAATTATCTAAAAACACTGAAGCAGCAAACTTTGTGAAGACCAATACTTGTGTCATTCTCAAAACTTTTGACCACGACTGTACACACAACAGACTGAAGACTGAACACACACTCATATCATTAGAGAAAGAGCAGGGGTGTAATCATTAGTTCAAACAGTTGCAAAACGGAACAACTAAAGCAAGAGTTTCTATTGGACAAATTCAGGTAGGTCTTTCCCCGTTTCGTTCCGTTTGCTTCCGTTTAAGAAATGTTTTGCAACAGAATCAGTGTAATGAATATGCCACAGGCGAGCCAACCTAAAGGAGAGAGAGGAGGGGGCAGGAAGAAAAAACATGGTGCGCATATGTCTTGGTAATCTGTTTTGCATGCCTCGCAAATTCACCAAAGTAGCCTAAAGTTTGCCTCTTCCTCTCAGTTTTCTCCAGGCCTTGATAGCCTATTGACTAGTTAGGCTATAACACTGAAAATATTATGTTTTATGGTAACTGCACTGCGATTTTAATTTTGTGGGAAAAAATAAATAAAAAATTAATTGTTTTTCAGGATTTTTCTTAACGTTAATTTTGTTTAAATGTTCACACCACTAATTTCTCATATGTGGAGATGTTCTATTTTCCCCCTCTTTCACCTGTCCATCTTCTCATTTCAATTCCATGCTGTCACTGTCACTTGTCCACTCAAGCTTTACATTGTTGTCATATATCACCCACCAGGTGCCCTTGGAGAGTTCCACAATGAGCTTGACACCTTGATAAGCTCATTTACCGACGATGGCTCACCACTCATCGTACTGGGTGACTTCAATCTCCCTAAGCCTGACTTCGATTCTTTCTTTCCACCTCTTTCTTTCCACTCCTTTCCTCTTTTGACCTTCCCAGTCCTCTTCACCTACTAATCTGGATGCAACCCCCTCCATGTCTCTAATCACAATGTTATTTCCTTTTCTCTCCCTCTCTCTTCCAACCCTACCCACTCAGCTCCTACTAAGCCCCTACCTACTGCGCCGTCACAATCTTCGTTCTCTCTTTCTCACTACTCTCTCCTCTTCTATCTTATCATTTCTACCTTCTGCTAAATCCTTCTCTCTCCTGTCTCGTGATTCTGCCTCTTCGACCCTACTCTCCTTCCTTTCCACATCCTATGACTTTCACTGTCCCCTTTCCTCCCGGCTGGCTCGGCCCTCCCCTCCTGCATTAGCTGTGTTCCCTCTGACTTCAAGATAGCCAGAGTCGCTCCCCAACAATTGACCCCTCTGACATCAACAACTACAGACCGGTATCCCTTCTTTCTTTCTTTCAAAAACACTTGAGCGTGCTGTCTATGACCAACTCTCACGTTATTTCTCTCAGAACGATCTTCTTGACCCTAAACTGTCACATGGTCTCTCCTATCATTGCTATGCAGATGACACTCAACTACTTTTCTCGCTCCTGCAGGTTCATGCTGTACAACATCTTTAAGAGAACGACCCTTCCTCACACAGGAAGTGGAGCAGGTCCTAATCCAGGCTCTTGTCACCTCCCGTCTAGACTAGCGCAACTCCCTGTTGGCTGGGCTCCGTGCTTGTGCCATCAAACTCCTGCAACTTATCCAGAACGCCGCAGCCCGCCTGGTGTTCAATCTTCCCTAGTTCTCCTATGTCACCCCACTCCTCCCCACACTCCACTGGCTTCCAGTCGTAGCTCACATCCACTATAAGACCATGGTGCTTGCCTACGGAGCAGCAAGGGGAACTACCCCTCCCTACCTTCATGCTATGCTCAAACCCTACACCCCAACCCGAGCACTCTGTTCTGCCACCTCTGGTCTCTTGGCCCTCCCACCCCTATAGGTCAGCTCCCGCTCAGCCCAGTCAAAGCTCTTCTCTGTCCTGGCACCCCAATGGTGGAACCAGCTTCCCCCTGATGCTAGGACATCTTCCAAAAACGTCTGAACCCCTACCTCTTCATAGAGTATCTTAAATGAATCCCAAGTTGTAGTTTCCTACTAACACTGACTTTGCTGATAACTACTTTATTGAGGGAAAATGTACTTGCTATGACTGTGATATGTGGTTGTCTCACCCAGCTATCTTAAGATGAATGCACTAATTGTAAGTCGCTCTGGATAAGAGTGTCTGCTAAATGACTCAAATGTACTGTAAATGTAAAACCACCTCCAATATCTCCTCCAAGCCTCCAAAGCCTTATTCATAATTGAATAATTTCCCCTCTCTCTAGTTTTATATCTTTGCAAAATGATGATTTCTGTTCATACCTAAAGGTGACCTCTGGCACAGAAAAGGCAAATTTACACCATGTGCTATGGGACCAACTGAAACATTTTGAACTCAGCCTCCCCCAAGATGTTAGAGCAACCTGGACCCAAGCCACTTTACAATAAAATGGCATAAGCAATAAACAACAAACAAATCTTCACACCTCTCAACCCTACCCTCCACCCCTCCCTCCTCTGAACCCCCAACTCCACCTTCGGACCCCCTTGTCTCACCCGCATGAGTAACAGTACCCGGGCAGGCAAGCAGAGACACTATCTCTTTCTCTGTTTTGGGGCCTGATATGAATACAAGCCTTGTTTTATGGAACTGTGTAATTGGAAGACAGTGATTTACTGCAGTGTATACAGGGACTGCATCTTACAAAATATCTGGAAGCAGGGAATAATCACTTCCCGGGCCAGTCAATGCATCTATCTGGGCACAGGTATATTTTAACCACCCTGTGTTGACAGTGTTGGTTATTAGCTGGCAAATAAATGATTCAGTACTAACAAGGGAGGAAAACATTAGGAAAATCTCCTTTCCCCCCAAATAGCCTATAACAGGACAAAGCCAAAGTGGCAGGGGTAGGAGGGCAGACAAAAGAGGCAGTCATTTTTTTGCTCAATTACAAAAGGCAAATATTTATTATTTATAAGTACATTCCTTGTATGGGCTTAAATGTTATTTATGGACCTGTTGCATAGTAATTTCCCATGTAACTCATTATTTTTTGCCAGAGGGTGTTGTAAAGGAGAAAGGATATATTTAATGACACTCTGCTAGTTGGTGCAATTACAGTGTAATCATTATGTAAAATGTGCTATTAATTAAATACATTTCTAGGCTAGGGAACATCATTTTCTGCAGGGCTCTTCTCTACTCCTCATCCTTTAAAAAGCAGCCAGCCATCTGTTTTTCACTAAAAACCTTTATTATGTTGTGACTTGGCTGCATACATATTTATAAAATAGATTTTCATTAGGCACAGATTTCAACCACGGGGTAGATTATTAATGTGGAGGACGTCCCACCAAAGGTTTGAAAGGCAATTAGGTTTCTTTCCAATCTTATCTTTCTGTTTTCGTCTTTTGGTGGTGATAACTATATATAAAGATCAATGCATTCAGAAACCATAATTTGGTTTTGAAATGTAAAGGGCTTATACCTATTAACACTTTATTCTGCATCTACAGTAAGAAGTTCAGTAACAAACAAAGTTTTATGAGAAAAATAAAGTATCTTGATGGTATATTTTCTATATTTAATTTAAAACAATGAGACCACAGAACATAGACATATCTTTAAGATGCTTTTAACGAAATAGCATCTTAAATGAGGTGAAGATTCACACCATTGGACATTATAAAGTATTTCTTTAAAATTACAGAATCCAGTTGTCTTGCTCATCAGAAAGAAAATGTTGGTGTTAGCAAGCACCCAGAGATAATGTGATTGACCCTGTGTTTGCTATGCTGCCAGTCGCTAATGTTGCCGCTGAGCCCAGGGGTCATTGGCACTTCCAATGCTCTTTAGACAGAATCTGTTTTCTTTACTTCATGGCACAAAGGAAATGATTAAGAAAACAATTCAATATAGAGAAGAATACAACCATTTACATTGCAAATGCACCTGTTTGCTATTCAGAGAGCATAGGGCGGTAGACGTAGATCTGTTAAGCGAGTCAGTCCACCAGCGGACTGCATAATGTCTATAAGTTTATTCCTCCCCGTTAGAGAGATACAAGATCTTGTGATCAGCAATATACTGCTACAAGCTTCCCTTGTTTTTGAGATACATGTAGGCGTATGTTAACACAATTTGGACAGATATGTGGTACAGTAGAATAGAGTACACTAGGCACTGCTACAGTGCAGTACTTGTGTGTTTGGCTTCAGAAAATGTATATCATTATTTCATTTAGAACATAAATATAGGGTAGCTGGTTAATTTGTCAGGAAAAGGTCATAGATTTATGATAGCCATTGTCTTCTGATTTATACGGAACAGGACAAAAACGTGCCATGTTTGCTTCGGGAAACTCACCCCCAGCTGAACTATAGACCATATTGCATGGTCAGACATTGGATTAGATATTGCATGTATCCTCCCTGATCCTCCCAGAATCCTCCTTCTCCATGAAGTGTGTCCATTCATTCATAAACCTGTAGATCAATATCTCTGGCTCTAAACCATCTCTGGTAACAACATCAGCTGGCTCTGACCACAAGGCTTTGCTCTTATCAGGAGTTAAGCTGCTTGTCTTGTGTCACCGTGGCTAATCTAGTGAATGTCTGACTGGGACTGTCACTCTAACTATGACACCTGCTCCTGGAAAGAGTGTCACTGTCATCTCACTAACCTCATGCCAAATAGGTGGGGGGGATTGATGATGATGATGATGACCACATGACCATCTTACATGCACACACATACAAGCACACCAGGGGCCGGATTCACAAAACACTACTTACGTGAGAAGTTTCTTAAGGAAAAAAATAAGAAGTTCACAAGATAGTTCGTAAGTGCAATTCCTCAAAATGTTCTTAGGAATTCAGAGATTTCTTAGGAACTTCGTAAATATATTTCCTAAGAACTTCGTAAATATCTTCTTATCTGGCATTGACATTAGTGACGTGCTTGAAACCAATAAATAAGCCTATGTGACAGGGATGATAGGATTTGGCCCACTATAATAATGTGTTGATATTTCCATTTTATTCCATTTATTTATCTGCTTTATGTCTCGAGAAAACGATTTCTTTAGTTGGCTCGCGAACATAAACGTTATTTTTCACACATTATAGCCATCAGACTAACTATATCAAAAACAAAAATGGATAACCAAGGAAAGCGCAATAACAACTTCAGCGAACAAGAGCTTGAAGTGATGGTGGAGGAAATAGCAGGTTGCTGTTGGGGAGACTCGATAACTGCGGGGTCACTGCAGAGACCAAAAAGAGAGGATGGCCGAGAGTGGCCTAGTCTGTCTCTGCCGTCAGGGGTATGGCAAGGGACAGTGAAGCCATAAAAAAAGTGGTCTGACATCAAGTCTAACTGTAAGTCGCTCTGGATAAGAGCGTCTGCTAAATGACTAAAATGTAAATGTAAGTCGGCTGCTAAGAAGAAGGGAGCTGAAGAAGACTATATACAAGTGGTACCAGTACCGAGTTGATGTGTAGTCGTACGAGGTAATTGAGGTAGATATGTACATATAGCTAGGAATAAAGTGACAGATAGTACACAGTATCAGCAGCGTATGTGATAAGTCAAAAAGAGTTAGTGCAAAAAGGGTAAATGCAGATAGTCCAGGTAGCTATTTGGTTAACTATTTAACTAACTCTTTAGCAGTCTTATGGCTTGGGGGTAGAAGCTGTTCAGGCTCCTGTTGGTGCCAGACTTGGTGCATCGGTACCGCTTGCCATGCGGTAGCAGAGAGAACAGTCTATGACTTGGGTGGCTGGAGGCTTTGACAATTATTAGGCCCTACCTCTGACACCTCCTGGTATAGAGGTCCTGGGTGGCAGGGAGCTCAGCCCCAGTGATGTACTGGGCCATCCGCACTACCCTCTGTAGCGCCTTGCCGTTGGATGCCAAGCAGTTGCCAAACCAAGCGGTGATGCAGTCAGTCAAAATGCTCTGAATGTCTCAGCTGTATAACTTTTTGAGGATCTGAGGGCCCATGGCAAATCTTTTTAGCCTCCTTAGGGGGAAGAGGCATTGTTGTGCCCTCTTCACGACTGTGTTGGTGTGTTTGGACCATGATACCATGCATTCTGAAAGTATTCAGACCCCTTGACTTGTTCCACATTTTGTTACGTTACAGCCTTATTCTAAAATTGATTAAATAAAAAAATGTCCTCATCAATCTACACACAATACCCCATAATGACAAAGCGAAAAGCGTTTTTAGAAATGTTTGCATATGTATTAAAAGTTAAAAACAGAAATACCTTATTTACATAGGTATTCAGACCCTTTGTTATGAGACTCGAAATTGAGCTCCGGTGCATCCTGTTTCCATTCATCATCCTTGAGATGTTTCTACAACTTGATTCAATTGATTGGACATGATTTGGAAAGGCACACACCTGTCTATATAAGGTCTTGCAGTTGACAGTGCATGTCAGAGCAAAAACCAAGCCATGAGGTCGAAGGAATTGTCCGTAGAGCTCCGAGACAGGATTGTGTCGAGGCACAGATCTGGGGAAGGGTACCAAAACATATCTGCAGCATTGAAAGTCCCCAAGAACACAGTGGCCTCCATCATTCTTAAATGGAAGAAGTTTGGAACCACCAAGACTCTTCCTAGAGCTGATCGACTGGCCAAACTGCGCAATCGGGGGAGAAGGGCCTTGGTCAGGGAGGTGCCCAAGAACCTGATGGTCATTCTGACAGAGCTCCAGAGTTCCTCTGTGGAGATGGGAGAACCTTCCAGAAGGACAACCATCTCTGCAGCACTCCAATCAGGCCTTTATCGTAGAGTGGCCAGACGGAAGCCACTCCTCAGTAAAAAGCACATGACAGCCTACTTGGAGTTTGCCAAAAGTCACCTGAAGGACTCTCAGACCATGAGAAACAAGATTCTCTGATCTGATGAAACCAAGATTGAACTCTTTGGCCTGAATGCCAAGCATCATGTCTGGAGGAAACCTGGCACCATCCCTACGGTGAAGCATGGTGGTGGCAGCATCATGCTGTGGGGATGTTTTTCAGCTGCAGGGACTGGGAGACTAGTCAGGATCGAGGGAAAGATGAACAGAGCAAAGTACAGAGAGAGATCCTTGGCCTATGTGGAGAGATCCCACAGTGAAGCATGGTGGGGGCGGAATTATGCTGTGGGGATGTTTTCCAGTGGCAGGGACTGGGAGACTAGTCAGGATCAAGGCAAAGTACAGAGATCCTTGATGAAAACCTGCTCCAGAGCTCTCAGGACCTCAGACTGGGGCGAAGGTTCACCTTCCAACAGTACAACGACCCTAAGCACACAGCCAAGACAACGCAGGAGTGGCTTCAGGAGAAGTCTCTGAATGTCCTTGAGTGGCCCAGCCAAAGCCCGGACTTGAACCCAATCGAACATCTCTGGAGTGACCTGAAAATAGCTGTGCAGCGACGCTCCCCATCCAACCTGACAGAGCTTGAGAGGATCTGCAGAGAAGAATAGGAGAAACTCCCCAAATACAGGTGTGCCAAGTTTGTAGCATCATACCCAAGAAGACTCGAGGCTGTAATCACTGCCAAAGGCTCTTCAACAAAGTACTGAGTAAAGGGTCTGAATACTTATGTAAATGTAATATTTCAGTTTTTTATTTTTAATCAATTTGCGAAAAAATCGAACAACCTGTTTTTGTTTTGTCATTATGGGGTATTGTGTGTAGATTGATGAGGGAAAAAGACAATTGAATCAATTTTAGAGTAAGGCTGTAACGTAACAAAATGTGGATAACATCAAGGGGTCTGAATACTTTCCGAATGCACTGTAGATCCTGAGTGATGTGGACACATTGGAACTTGAAGTTCTCGACCCACTCCACCACAGCCCCATCGATGTGAATGAGGGCGTGCTCGGCCCTCCATTTCCTGTAGTCCACGAGCAGCTCCTTTCTCTTGCTGATGTTGAGGGAGAGGTTGTTGTCCTGTCTCTGACCTCCTCTCTGTAGGCTGTCTCATTGTCGTCGGTGATCAGGCCTACCACCGTCGTGTCATCAGCAAACTTAATGACGGTGTTGGAGTCGTGCGCAGCCACGCAGTCATGAGTGAACAGGCAGTACAGGAGGGGACTAAGCATGCACCCTGAGGGGCCCCTGTGTGGTGTCAGTGTGGCATGCACCCCTGAGTGTCAGTGTGGTAGATGTGTTGTTGCCTACCCTCACCACCTGGAGGCGTCCCGTCAAGAAGTCCAGGATCCAGTTGCAGAGGGAGGTGTTCAGTCCCAGAGTCTTTAGCTTAGTGATGAGTTTGGAGGGCACTGTTGTGTAAACTACATTCTCACATATAGGTGTTCCTTTTGTACAAGTGGGAAAGGGCAATCGAGTGTAGTAGAGATTGTGTCAACTGTGGATCTGTTGGGGCGGTATGCAAATCCTTCCCCCACTTCCCCTCTTTGCTCATCGTCAGATTTTTAAAAATCTGCGAGGCATCAACAGGTTAAGATTATTATAATCTGAGCGAGAGGCGGTATGAATTACAATATTTATACTGAATGGTTTATTTGTGCCGGCCAGACGGATGGCGGCACAGCATTTTAATCCATTACACCACGCTGAGGTGTCAAATTAGGCTGCTTCATTAATACACTATCCACAAGCACATTATGACTGGAGAGGAGACAGAGGGGGGCGGGGGATTGAGGGGGGAGGGGGTAGATGAGGGGTAGATGGGGGGTAGAGAGAGAGAGAGAGAGAGAGAGAGAGAGAGAGAGAGAGAGAGAGAGAGAGAGAGAGAGAGAGAGAGAGAGAGAGAGAGAGAGAGAGAGAGAGAGAGAGAGAGAGCGAGAGAGAGAGAGGAGAGAGAGAGAGAGAGAGAGAGAGTAGGAGGAGGGAGCCACTGACTGTACATCAAGTAGAGATTATTATTATTCCTTCTCCTAGAGATGAGCAAATTATAAGAGCATACACCTTCTTTATCTGTTTGGATAAGAGGGGGGCTGCCATGTGGGCCGGGTGATGGATGACTGTGTTTACAGATGAGGGTGATAATGTTAAGCAGAGCAGCATTAAGCAGCAATGAGCCACAGAGCCAAGCCTGGGCTCCAGGCCGGGTCGGTCAGACACTCAATGAGGCCGAGACTGATGAGGTCTCCCTGGGCACCAAATTAGGCAATCTTCCCCTACTCCTCCAGATTGATAGAGTCACTGCTCAGGGCAGAGATTGCAATGGGAGGACTAAAGTTTGCTCTCTTCGTGTTATCTGTGGTTTTTGTACAGTAGGGTAAGGCCAGGGTAGTGGTCATCTATATAGAAGAATAACCTCACATGAGGGATTCTGTAGAATGGAGGTCCCAAAGTAAAATAATAATGACGTGAAAATTATGATTTCTAGGATTTTTGGTGAGTTCCTATAAATACTTTGTTCAGTTCCACCCCTGACTGTAGGACATGTATGTTGCTGTTTTTATTTTATTTGTGTCAATGTCTGCCGTGTGTGGCATGTTGTTATATGTTATCTGTTATAATTTAATTATATTAGAGAAGGTCAACCAGGAATATCTGTGTTGTCTTGTCTCATTATCGTTACACTGTACCTCCAGTAAAACGTTAGGAAGAAATATAGGCTTAATATTTTCCTTTATTATTATCCAAGTTAATGAGAAAATGTATAGGTTGCTGTGTGAGATTTTGTGTTTTAAAATCAAGCTTCTATAAACCGATCCTCTGTTTGCTGTCTTAATACTAATACAAAGTATTATGCATAATACGTTGTTTTTGTATTGTGCACTCTCATATTGATTTTACAGTACAAATGATTATTCTGTTACGTTTTTGTGCAACTGTTTACAGGTAGTATCCTTGGTCATAGTTTGAGGTCAACTTTGCTATCTCTGTAATACCATTGTTTTAGGTGTTTTGTACCCCTTTCAAACAAAAGTACCTTCATTATGCAGGTTCAGATTGTCTGTATGAAAGGGGTAGGGGGTGAAAATATCTTGACCACCAATTTAGTATATCACCAAGCATTCACCAAAGATGTGCCTTGGCCATCACTGGAGTAAACAACACAGGAAGCACCCATTCAAGCACTGTGCACCAAATGTGAGTTTAATCAACAGCAGAAGCTTCTGTTTGTTCCAAGTCAAAATACATCAATCTACCCTGTCTCAAAGAACAGAAAGAAAAATGGCTGAAGGTAGGAAGGTTAAATGTCTGCATTAGAATGTGTGTCCCCGAGCATGTTAAAGAGCTTGGTATCGGTCCCCAGTCCCTCATGATTCCACTACGCCTTGTTATCCTTCTCCACCTGTCACAGGAAATAGAGTGATGGATCACTTCCTGGTGTCACTGCTGTGGACTGGTGACAATCAGCCAAATGATAGTGTCTGCCTGCCTACACATACTGTATCTGTAATTGATAGCCTAAACCCCAAACACTCTCTTTTCCGGTTGCTATGATGAAACATTGCATTGAAACCACTCCCGATGAGGTGGAGCCCAGAACATTTGTTATTTAATTCCCTCCCTTGTGCGCGCCGCACTGCACTCCCCCTCCGTCTCCCCCTGCTGACCGCCCCTCTCCCTCTCCCTCTCCCTCCACCCCCAAGTCCGCTCCCTCGCCCCTGCCAGAATTTTAGTCACAAGAACACATTATGGTAATCCGACAGTGTGTGTATGGGAATCAATCAAGGGAAAAGCCATCGCAAGAGTTATGACACGGCAAAGTCTGTTTGTAACTTTTGATTCATGGGAGATTTGAGGTTTTCTAAATTGAGAACGAGGCAAACTGTGGAGACTGTGGGATGGGGGGATGGTGGAATGGGTTTGAACCCACCCGGCATTCCAATTTAGACGCGGGAGCGGGAGAAGTGGGGGGACACGCACAATGATCGCGGGGCCCTCCGGGCCACCCGAGACAAGCCCATTTCCCTGACGATGTATGGATGGCATGGTTGTAACGATGGATGCCCCCTTCCTTCAGCCTCTCATCAGCACCAGCACCTTGTAGCCGCGGCAACGAGAGCCTGGGAGGACTGATTTATAAAGTTGTTTTGGCAATTTGCTGTTATGGTATTTCCCTGCCACATAAATACATATGTCTATTTCAGCATTCAGGTACTATCAGGGCTGTGATGGAGGAGCGTCAGAAGGGCTGTTATGGGAATACTTTGGGACATTTGGCAGGATGTTAGTGGATATGCACAGGTGCTTTAACAAGAGATGCTAACATGAACATTCATCCTGGCGGTATGAGTGGGAAAGTCAAAGGAAGGTTTTTGTGTTGACAATTAGATGTTCCTGTATGTATGAACTGTACACAAAGAGTTTGATTCCAAAAAACGTGATATACGCCAATTTTTACATTTGCATTTTTTCATCTAAAATGCTCATAGGTCCCTATATATGTCTATGAATTGTGAATTGTGGGGGAAAACAATCATTCTGATTGGCTGGGCCTGGCTCTCCAGTGGGTGGGCCTGGCTCCCAAGTGGGTGGGCCTATGCCCTCCCAGGACCACCTATGGCTGCACCCCTGCCCAGTCATGTGAAATCCATAGATTAGGGTCTAATTTATTTATTTCAATTGACTGATTTACTTATATGAACTGTAACTCAGTAAAATCGCTGAAATTGTTGCATGTTGCGTTTATATTTTTGTTCAGTATATGTCAATATCTGATGGAGAAAAAAAAAAACGTTTGGAGTATCTTCATCCATTGTCCAATTGGTTATTAGAATTGTTTTTAAAACCTTTTAACAATTTTGATGACTGTTGCTACTTAAATGTCATAATACCCATAAAACCTGGCGGTCAAAGAGGGAAATTGTTCCAATCGCTTTTCCACCATTCATAGGGGATTTTAGAAACACTTAAAATAAGGGCTGTGTTTCGTGTAGGCTTACCCTGACGTGACGTTTTGATAACCGTGTAAATCACTCAAGGACAAGGTGACTTTTGTTAATATATTTGTCTGTATTTACCCCCCCAAAATGAAGTTCTAATTAGCGGCTAATAATAATCCAATAGCTAGATAGCTATTTAGCTATAATTTCATTGTGGTTAGCTAGCTAGGCAACTTAACATGTGTCCCTATATTATTTGTACAATATTGTTAAAACAAATTGATTATTTTAATATTTATTTATGTATTGATACTTTCTACATGTAACTGTTTAAAACCCAATTGGTTACTTTTTCTATTGGAGTTATGTTGTTTGAAGTGGAGTGTACAAAACTTTAGGAACACCTTCCTAATATTGAGTTGGTACCCCCTTTTGCCCTCAGAACAGCCTCAATTTGTCAGGGCATGGACTCTACAAGGTGTCGAAAGTGTTCCACAGGGACCCTGGCCTGTGTTGGTTCCAATGCTTCCTAGAGTTGTGTCAAGTTGGCTGATAGTGGATCTCTACTCCGAATAGCTCATTCCATCTCATCCCACAGATGCTCAATTAGATTGAGATCTGGTGACTGGGAAGCCCACTGCAGTAAGCTGAATTCACTGTCATGTTCATGGAACCATTCCTGGACAATCCTATCCTTGTGGCATGGGGCATTTTTCTGCTGAATGAAGGGATGCACCTGATTGGCAATGATGTTCAGATATCCTGTGGCATTCAAATGTTGCTCCATTTTTATCAAGGGGCCCAATATGTGCCATGAAAATACACCCCACACCATCACACCACCACAACCAGCAGCCTGCAATGTTGACACGCGCCATGATGTATTCATGCACTCATGTGGTTTTCTTCATACCCTAGTACTCCCATCAGCATGAAACATAAATAACCGGGATTCATCAGACCAGGCAATGTTTTCCTTCCTTAGCCCACTTCAACCGCAGTTTCTTGTATTTTGCTGAAAGAAGTGGAACTCTGTAAGGTTGTCGGCTGCCATACCCCATTCGTGTCAAGGTACGGCGAGTTGTGCATTATTTTATGGGTGTTTGGGCACCAATGTTGTACTGGACTGTCAGTTGACTAACTGTAGCCCGTCTGTTGCTCTGCACAATTTGCGTCAGCCTCCTTTGTCTTCTTTCAACAATGACCCATTTTCGACCACTGTCCTGCTGTTGGCTGGATGTTCTTTGGGTGGTGGACCATTCTTGATACAAACGGGAAACTGTTGAGAATAAAAAAGCCAACAGCGTTGCGGTTCTTGACACACTCAAACCGGTGCGCCTGGCACCTACTACCAATCTTTTGTCTTGCCCATTTACCCTCTGAATGGTACACATACACAATCCATGTCTCAATTGTCTCAAGGCTTAAAAATCCTTCTTTAACCTGTCTCCTCCCCTTCATCTACACTGATTGAAGTGGATTTAACAGGTGACATCAATAAGGGATCATAGCTTTCACCTGGATTCGCCTGGTCAGTCTGTCATGGAAAGAGCAGTTGTTCCTAATGTTTTGTACACTCAGTATATATCGTTTTGCCACAAAAAGTGAATATGTCTCATATTTTGTCTCTGAAATAAAATTACCTTGAAATATATTTCAAACAAAATAATGTCTGTCTTTTCACTAGCCATTAACTATTTGATTCATTATCATGGTAAGATGAAAAAAGAATAGCTCTATCTCTTTCATAAGATGTATTTTTTTATTAATGTTAATTTACCAACATTTTAGAACATTTATATATTGTGTTTTTGTAATGTTACTCTTTACATACTTCCTTATCAAAGATAACTTATCAAAAATAATTTATGTTGCTACAAAATCATTTATGTATCGCCATGACTCTCATTACAGATTTAAAAAACGGTTTGCTCCTTCTTTAATAATTAAATTATTATGTTTCCAAGTAAAAATCTCCATTATGCCCTTTCTAATGTTGTCATTAGCAATCAGCTCACTGTGAAAACAGGGCGGCGGGAGGGGAGGAAAATCATTTGAACCCGTGGCTCTTCCATAGATCGGCCGGTGCTGAGGGGGGTCAGGGGCTGGCAGGGGTGACAGCTAGGGTCAATACGGCGGGCCAGGAGGGCGCGTGGCAGGACCCACGGGGGTTTGGGGTGGGGTTGCCAAGGTTCAGCCATCGTTACCATGGAGTCAGCAGAATTCCAAGGGGGGGGGGGGGGGGGGGGGGGGGTGAGATAGTAGATAGTTGCTGACAGTACCAACCCCAGCTCCTGGGCCATACAGTATATGGTCATTGTTGTCATCTACTCCCACCCCCCACCGCTCCTCCATTACCTCAGAGAGGGACGATGTGACAGGGGGCTGAGGTATTGAAGGGTGTGATGGCCCATCGGCAGGCCAGGTCCCTCTTCTCTCGCTGTCCTGCTGTCCTTTCCTGCCAGCCTGCACCCTCCCTCTACGCCATTCACTCAGAGAGCATGGCACGACACCTCGCCGCGGGCCTGATGCAAGGGATATCGAGTTATTGATACAGTGTCTCTGTCTGAGAAGTGTGTTGTGTCTTTGTATGTGTGAGTGAGTTATCGATACAGTGGACTTTGACTGCAACAGCCCACCATTGATCCCCAAACACCACATGCATACAAGTCAGGTAAAAAGACACTTCAAAACATTGAAGTCTTGTTTCCAGGCAGAGGTTTGTTTCCAGGTATAAGTTTGTTTCCAGGTAGAGGTTTGTTTCCAGGTAGAGGTTTGTTTCCAGGCAGAGGTTTGTTTCCAGGCAGAGGTTTGTTTCCAGGTAGAGGTTTGTTTCCAGGTAGAGGTTTGTTTCCAGGCAGAGGTTTGTTTCCAGGTAGAGGTTTGTTTCCAGGCAGAGGTTTGTTTCCAGGCAGAGGTTTGTTTCCAGGTAGAGGTTTGTTTCCAGGCAGAGGTTTGTTTCCAGGCAGTTTTCTCAAGTTTCCTACAGCATAAGGACTCATAAAATGAATAGATACTGAACTACTCCATCAGCCGATGTATTGACATTATGAGAACATTTGATGTGTGCACACTAGCGAGGTGATTTGATGATAATGTTATGGTTCTCTGTCCAGACAAAAATAAAAATATCTAGCGAGTAATGAAAAATATAGATGGATTTAAAAGACTGTTATAGATTTTAAGGCATTTCATATAAATACATTTATGCCAGGCACATTCGATACAGGCAGGGGCCATTTGGATTGGAAAAGAGGTAATAACCTCAGTTTGTTCCCCCGTGTTCCCATCTCATGACAAACGGCTATTACAACTTGCTTTGCCTTAACTGGTTTCCAGAGGGATTTAGAAGTTTTGCAACTTGTCAGTCAGCTGGAATAGGCAGAGATATGAAGTTCAGGTCATCGTTCTCTCTCATAGTTCAATATGTTGCTAGTGATTCAGACAGGGCTGATGGAGGGGATTTGGGCTATTAAATCTCTGGCTGAGACCCAGGGTGTTTCTTATGGGGCTGGGGCTGAATGGGGATAACTGGTGACAGGATAGTGTGTGTGTCTGTGATTGTGTGTGTGTGTGTGCGCGTTTCTGCACATGCGTACCTGTGTGTGCGTACTTGCGTGTGTTATTCCACATTCTGTCCGCTGCTCTGGGGGCCTGAGAGAGCATCAGGGCTCAGCTCCCAGAGAGCCTCACTCACCCTGACTCCATCGCTATCAATTGTCTTTGAACAGCTCCGATCATCACCTCAATTATCTGCTGTCCAGCCCACCTGATAGGTTTCCAGCTAAACATAACTACTCTGTTGATGAACATGAAATAATGACAGCTGAGGCTGGACGGCTCAGACGGACGGAATACAAAGAGGGAGGGAATGCTTGTGGACATCCCTATATGCCAAACACACACACAGACACACAGACACACACACACACACACACATAATCATTAACACGCAGGCATGCACACAGGCACACACACATACACACACACACAAACACCCAAACACACACCCTATCCTATCCCTCCACTGTGGAAAAGCCATTTACGGGCCGCCAAGATGTCAAGTTCTCAAGAGCAGCAGAGAGAGAGAGAGAGAGAGAGAGAGAGAGAGAGAGAGAGAGAGAGAGAGAGAGAGAGAGAGAGAGAGAGAGAGAGAGAGAGAGAGAGAGAGAGAGAGAGAGAGAGAGAGAGAGAGAGAGAGAGAGAGAGAGAGAGAGAGAGAGAGAGAGAGAGAGAGAGAGAGAGATAGAGAGTGTGTGGCCTGGGAGGAGATGTGATGTGATGTAGAGAAACTCATTTACTCTGCAAACCCAAATACATAGGCAGAGTAGAAAAACATATTTATACCACAGGTGATCTTATTACTGGCCTGGTAAACTGAACTATGAGAACATAATCTGCTGCAAATGACACTCAAACACAGTCAAAAATATTTAAGAAAAGGGCATATGTGAACCATCCTATGGAAAATGAAATTAATAGAAATGTTCAATCAATATGGAATCTACGTACACTACCAGTCAACAGTTTGGACACACCTACTCAAGGGTTTTTCTTTAGTTTTACAATTTTTTACATTGTAAAATAATAGTGAAGACATCAAAACTATGAAATAACACATATGGAATCATGTAGTAACCAAAGAAGTGTTAAACAAATCAAAATATATGGGTGGCTATTTGAAGAATCTCAAATATAAAATATATTTTGATTTGTTTAACACTTTTTTGGTTACTACATGATTCCATATATTTTATTTTCATAGTTTTGATGTCTTCATTATTATTCTACAATGTAGAAAATAGTAAAAATAAATAAAAACCCTTGAATGTGTAGGTGTGTCCAAACTTTTGACTGGTAGTGTATGTGTGGTTAAACAATGCAAGTTTAAGCGATTGAAAAAAAGCCATACATGTAAAGACATTGAAAAGCCAGTGTCTTCATACATTCAGAATGACATTATGTATAATGACACTCTTCTATCTGATGAACCAGATGAGCTATTATAGAATCATAGCTTATATTCAACTAGTCCACAATGATCCCTACTCACTCAGTGCTAAACCCATCCACCCAGATAACCATCCAGCCTCCACCAGCACTATTAAATAGTTTGTTTTATGTTAAGAATAATAACTATTCCACACTGAACTATTCTCTGTGTTAGATATCTTCCAACAGCCCTAATAGCATTTCCCTCTCTGTTCCCATCTATAAACATTTTGGTTTGCTGAAGGGTCATCTCTGTATCCCTCCATCTCTGGCCTTGATAATGAATGAGTGTAATTACCAGGCTTGATTGGTTGGAAGGTCATTGAAAATCCTGTAATTTTTCACTTATGTTAAGCTGTTATTTGTGATGAATGTAGCCAACCTTTCTGCATCGCTCCTTAGATTACTCTGGGCATAAAAATGCAACCGCAAATTAAGCTGTTCATTGAACACTGTGAGGCCAGACATGTGGGTTCGTTTATACAGATTAACAAATGGAAAGATGCATTGTGGTAAAAAAAGACAAAACAGAAAACGATAGAATATTACTAGTTTTAATATTAATTAATAGGTAACTTCCATTATTTTATATTTTTGACAATTTTTGTTTATCTATACTTACTAAATTAAGTCATAGATACTTTGAATAGATTACGTCTATTTCAAAATCCCATCAGTTACAACTTGTGAATTTCATCTCAGAAGTTTCTACACTACAGCAGCTGAAATAGGGCGACTCCACTCAAGCGGGAGCTAAAAATATTTTTGGTGTCCCAGATCATTCTGGCAATTGTATCACTAACCATTTTCTGGAAAATCAGTGGCCATTTTAGTCCCTTTTTAGACATATACAGTTGCTTGCGAAAGTATTCACCCCACTTGGCAATTTTCCTATTTTGTTGCCTTACAAACTGGAATTAAAATTGATTTTTTTGGTGTTTGTATCATTTGATGGGAGAGAGTTGAGTTATTGACTAGACTGGTGGGGGTCGGACGTGCAGGCGGCTTCGAGCTGGCTGGTCGGTCTGGCTGAAATTCTATATGGAGGATGTCTTAATAAATTCAATCAAAAGTCTTTGTATTTTTTCAAGAGTTGTTCATTTGTTAGGCTTTTGGTTAAAGGTGCAACAGAATAATTATTATTGAATTACCTTTGATCTAGTTCAGTCTTATTAATCAAGTATTCACCCCCCCCCCCCCCGACCCCGACCCTCCCTTGGCATTTTTCCTATTTTGTTAACTTACAACCTGGAATTAAAATGGATTTTCTGGGGGTTTGTATCATTTCATTTACACAACATGCCTACCACTTTGAAGATAAAACATATTTTTGTGAAATCACACAAGAAATAAGATTGATTTAATTCTCCATGTGGTCTTCATTTAAAATTCAATATTGGTGAACAATTTCTACTTAAAATATAGATATCAAAAAGCACTCTATTCGTGGAACAACCCAGCTATACTAAATCATGTTTGCAGAGGTCTCACCCTGTAAACATCACCTTGATTTATACATGCTCTGCTTTGGTCCCTATGGGAGATGCAACATACTTCTCGACCAGTTGAGCATTATCTTCCTCTAATCATCAGACACATTAACTGATAACAGCTTATTAAAAATCACTTGACTGTTCCCCCTCTACCTCACTATTTCTCTCTCCCTGTTCTTCTCTTTCTATATGTCTGTCTCTCTTTCTTGCTGAACCTGGCATCTCTCTTCCTCTCACTCTGCTCTAAAGAGTTACCTTTTCTCAACCTAAACCTTCTCTCTCTCTCTCTCTCTCTCTCTCTCTCTCTCTCTCTCTCTCTCGCTCTCTCTCTCACTCTGTCACTCTCTCTCTCGCTCATCTTCTCTCACTCTCTCTCCATGGACATACTGTCTCCTGTGTGGTTCATAGGGTTAGTGTTCTGTAGGTTGAATTAGTGTTCTGTCAGGGTTGTTACAGTGCAGGGGACTGGCAGATGCCCCACTCCAACTCCACGGCCTACCAGCTACACATCCATTTGGCCAGTGTAGAGGTATGGAGGGGTGGAGGGATGGGGTGCAGGAGTGGAAAGGTGTGGAGAGCTGGAGGGATATTTGAGAGGAGGGGTGGAAGAATAGAGGGGTGGAGGGATGGAGGGGCGCAGGGTTGAGGGGATGGATGAGGGAGGAGAGAGAGATGGGGAGATTTGGGTTGGGGGGCTGAAAGGGCGGTGGGGTAGAGGATGGAGGAGCGGGGAGGTGGAGTGGAGGGGTGAAGGGGTGTGTGGTCAGAGACTCTGTGGCAGGTAGTCAGTCAGGTGGTCAGTGAGTGGATGGACGCCAAGAGGCCCCTGCCTCACTCTATCACTCCCTCGGTCTCTCCCGCTCTCTTTCTCTCTCTCCCTTCCTCTCTTTCCCTCTCTCCCTCTCACTATCGTTCTCTGACAGGTCTAGTGGGGCTGTGATGGATGATGCCCTCTCGAAGTCAGACAACATTTTCTCTCAGTCTCAGTGCAGGCTCCAGCAGCATCAGACCTGGCCTCTTCAGTGTTAGTAAGGTCCTCTAGCTGGAGTAGCTGTGTTCAGTCACCCTTCTCACCACCCTGAATGCATCCCAAATAGCACCCTACTCCTTATATAGTGCACTACTTGTGCACTACTTTTTACCAGGCCCTATGGACCCTGGTCAAATGTAGTGTACTATATAGGGAATATGGCTCCATTTGGGACACAGCCCCTCATATCACCACCGCTACGCTACGCAAACTGGAGATTACCACAAGGCCTCAGACCATATAGTAACTCTGGCTATGCTGGTAAAGTATATGAGTTCTGTCAGGGTAGTTCTGCTTGCTAGGTGCCCCACTCCAACTCCACGGCATTTAACTATGTAAGAGGTCCATGTTTAACTCAGAAACGCTTTGTGCCACTGTCTACAAGTCAAAAGGAATTATGACTTTGCAATGGATTTACAAAATACTTATTCTACATTTAAAATATGTGTATTATTTTCATTATTATATATTTACAATAGGTTCATTATTATGTATGTACATGTCAATGGTTACATGCATTATGCCTCAGACATATAATGCAATTAAAATGTTGATCCTCTTTGTTTATAAAATATACAATGTCTCTATACTCTCTATTTTTAAAACTACGAAAATTGTATTTTATTCTTTGTAACAAAATGTGTACAACTAAACCGGTTGTTGCAGGCGTTAGAAAACTAGAACCACCGCTTAATTCAATCGAATTTATTTGATCATGCTTAATCAATTGCCACGCTGAAAGGTCTAGTTCAATCATTGATTACCATGTTTCAATTCTTCCCCAACAACAAGAGCTTCATCACAAACCTTTTTTTTATTATTATTAATTTTTTTTTTTGGGGGGGGGCTACTGTCTTATTACTGTGGTGTAGAGGGGGGGCCCACATATAGCCATTGGACCCCCCCCCCCCCCCCCCCCAGCCTACTGTCCCCTGTCCCCTGTCTTCTCCAGTCACAAAGTTAAAGCCGTGCTCCCACAAAAACACCTCCCATTTCCAAGGTATTGACAGCTCTGCTAGACTAGAAACTTCATTTATTCTGGCTAACTTCTCAATTATCTAGCCAGTGGTGGAGACATGTAAAAAGTACAAAAATCGATAACATTCCATTTCCCTCGTATTGGAAAGGGGAAAGTTAATGAGATAGGACACTCTTAATCAGAAATAAATGTTTTAATTCAGGTAATGACATAGTTTTCCCTTGCAGAAGGATGACAAATGCTGGGTGCTGTAGCCCCTCACAAGAAGCCATTTACATTTTATTGTAAATATAAAAGGTATTGATCTGGGAGATGTACAAACCCTATTGCTTACAAAAGCCATTCAGGGAGGGCTGGGAAAACTATTAAGGGCCAGGTCAGAAATCAATAAACAACACTGAGATGTAGCCGCGCTTGGCCTTTCTGGCACCTTGGAAAGCAGAATGGCGGAGTTAGTGACAGAAGCGTCTCTGGTGGAGCAATGTTAAGGATGAAAGGGTCAGGTGGTTAATCTCTCCTGGGGGCTCTGACAGGTCTGAGGTGGCTGCAGACCCAGGCCTGACAGCCTGCCATTTAAACAGACACTGACTCATCAGCCTGCCACTACAGTTGTTGTTGCTCTGTGGAGGTCCTCTGCTGACAGATCCCATTCCGCACTCTCCTTTCTCGTTCTGTCTCTCGTTGTATCTCTTCTCTTTCTCTTGGTCACTTGTCTCTCTCCTCACGGTTCTCGGTTGTTTTGCATCCCACTTGGTATTACGCAGTAGCCAGTTAGTGACATATGCACGGACCTGTGTATGCAGAAGTCGGAATAAACCTTTCAGAGTAGACAAGGTGCTTGTGTTTAAATCCCTCTAGTTTGAATGCAAATAAGGAAAGGCCTGCATGCGTTCACTTGTTAGAGTTTGTGTTGTATGTCAGCATCATCTTGAGTCTGATGGGATCTGTTTGTTCTCATCATACACTGATCGGTCTTCAAACATGTGGTAGAGACTATACAACCATAACAGATGCCCAGGTTCCTATTATTTACAATAACTGCTTCTCATAATAAATAGATTATCATTTAATATGCTCTTATATGAGAGAGTCGGCAATATAATAGCTTTTGTGAGATCGGCTCATGGGTCTATAAGCAGAGGTTGTGTGAGAGCATGAGGGCAACAAGGGAACGTCATCACGGATAGATTTACGTTGATCTGTGAGGAAGAGAGAAAGTAACATTAAGGCTGTCTGTCCAGTAATTATGGTGTGGACGGGAGCGAGCAGGCCGGGCCAGGCCAGATGACTTAACCCCAGATCTATGGACTCCATTGGCCAGCCTGGAGGTCAGGACCCGCTGGCCGCTCCATAGTCCGTATCCCTGAGCTCCATTGACCAGTCCTGGGGAGTCAACATGATCCGATGCCTCTATGGAACAGGTATAGCAGAGCAGGCAGGAGCAGACATCGCTAGCCGAATTAGAGAGCAAAGCCATCTTAACAAACATGGCAAATTGATAAATCATTGGGATGCGCAGAGGGACTGTGTCTGCTGGGGATCCAAGGGGCTTAGGAGGGATCAAGCAGTGAGTATTGCCATCTTCAGCGACATCCCATCCGGTAGATAGATAGATAGATAAATGGATAGGCGTATGCTTCTGTATACAAATGAGAGAATGAACATGTCTTGGTGGGGAAAAGAGACTGAGAGTCAGAGGGGACATAGCCGTTACAGAAAATCCCACGCCATCTCCCCCGCCGTCGTTCCGCGATGATGAGATTTAGGAAGGGTCAACGGCACCTATCAGCAGGTGAAGTGTTTATGCAGGGGTGAAAGGAGGGGGGGTCCTGAGGATCCTGAGGATTTGGTTCCTTACTACCCTTCTACCCCACTCCCCCCCCCTCCCCCTCTTTAGGTGTCTTCCTGTGTCACTCTCATCTCCCAGGATGATGATGAGAGGGCCAGGTCCCAAGGTGGCGGTGCCCCCGCCCCTCCACCCCACTCCCTCGGTCACTTGACCCCACTGTGTAATTCCTGCCTAATGCCCTCGTATCCAACAAAGCCCCCGTATCCGTTGCATATCCATTGCGATTCCGTGGTACCCTTCGACCCCACTTGACCCTCGGAGGTCCAACACAATGCAATTGGCCATGTCATTATATCTGGCTGGTCCTCCGTCCCATCCCCCCCCCATCTCCCTCCCGATGTCCCTACATGCACAGGGAGGACTGTATACATTTATTTCCAGACAGCTGTCTGTGTGGTGAGGCACCTCGGCCCATGATGCAGCCTTGCGCCGTGAAAATGAGAAAAATAGGGCTGCCAGAAAGGTCATCTGATATTTTAGATGATATCCAGGGGAAAATGGGCCTAAACAGGCAGGGAAAAAATATTTATCTACACGAACATCTGATTTTCCATTTACCACCGGGCCGAACAGGGAGCAGGGTTTTTTACTCTACAGACAGAGTGAGATGGTGTTTATGTACAAAGGCTTTGGCAGTCTGATGTGATGCAAACTGGGAATTGTAAACTGCAAATAGGTTCATAAGCTGTTTCTGAATTAATTTGAATAAATTGTTTACATAACCACTTTTAAAATATTCCTTCTTTACTTTAAATTGTGGAATTACTACTTATTGTTATTTTTGTGAGATAAATTGATTATGATTTTACTTATGTTCAAAAAAAGAAAATAAAAATACATGCGTACTAATCTAAACTCTAAAATGTAAATAAAAGAACCCCAGAATAAATACTAGTGATGAATTTGAAAACATCAAATTATGGAATCTCCAACACACAGTGTTGAGTCTTGTTAGGCTCTCCACATAAAGTGTGACATTCATATCTACCGTACTAATATTTATTTAACACAACATGGTCCTCCCTCACCATACACCAGAAACGTTTTACCCTGGGACCTGTGCAGTTGCTTGCTTTGCCTTTAGTTTTACAGCAGAACAAACTGTCCATTTCTCACAGGGCTGATGTATATGGTAACTGTGACTAGTCCATAATTCAGCCTAAAGAATACAGCCACTTTTCCCCACTTAGTTGTCACACCACAGAGAAGACCTTGCACTGTAAGGCGATGGTGAGCAGTGGTTGGTGCTGTGCGATGAGGAGCAGAGTGGCGAGCGAGAAGCACGGGGAGAGAGAGACAATTTATGATCCAGTGACACCGGCAGAGAGGGTGATTTATAGTTTAATTTGCTGTCGTAATGGACAGAGGATAATAACATGTAAAATATTAATCAATGTGTAGCAACAGCAGACATCATTTGCTAAGCTTGTTATCCGCTGCTCTGCCCCTGACAGTGAACAATTAAATTGACACGGTGAAAACAAGGAGCCGTATACACTGGGGGCCAGGGGGTGCAAGCCCAGGACCCCCCTATTCACCCCCCTCTTGGCCCCTTTTGGCCCCCCATTTGGGTTAGGGCGCACCGGAGGCCCACATAAGGGGGGCAGGTATCGCGCCAAGAGGAAACCAACTGTCTGTGACATCATTTCCTCCCATTAGCCCTTGTTTTTTGCAAGCCACGTATAACAGACAGATAAATTAGCCTCCTAGAAGCCAATCAGTGAGGGATAAGCAGATTGTTGTGATGTGAGTGATGTTTAGGCCTACATACTGTAATGAATGCGTTTCAACAGCCATGATGAACAATGTGAATGATTAGGCCTGTTACAAGTGGGATTTAATTACTTTAGTCCTGTAGAATAAAACAGTGATAGTTGGAGTTAAATAATCCCATTTAGCACTGTCATTATTTTGAGTAAACATGAAAACACACAAAATCATGAATGTTAATAACTATTGCAATTGACGTAATCAATTTCAGTTGAGATACATTACATAAAACATATTATTTCAATTTTTTTTCTCGTTATCTTACTTTCATTAGAACTCGAGATGGGAATTGATATAAAGGATTATTGTTGTAACTGTGTTATGTAACATTATAATTGTTGAGAGATTTGATATCACTACTTTAAAGAAACCATATAATTTTCTCTTAATCACATTTCTTGTAATTTAAGAATTGTTATATCATTCATGAAATGATACTGTCATTTAAATCAATAATTAATTAGATATATAATCAATACTATGTGTTTGCTAATATGTCATAAAATAGTTATTACAATACAAATATGTTATTGATTTGAATACAGTAATTATAGTGCAGACCATACTGTAGGGAAAACAGATAATATTATTTTGAGGCTAACAGAAAAGCGGGATGCATTTTCATCATTGTCTTCAATGGCTTATGAAATGAAGATGTTTTCCTCTTTTTTAATAGAGGACCAGCTCTAGGAAATGTTCCTTTATAAGTCAGTGCTAGGTTCACATCCTGCTAAAGGCAGCACAGAGAGCCTCTCTCTTTAACCTCCTGTCTGAATTTCTCTTTCACCTTCCTTTTATTGTAGACATGTTTTTGTCCCCCCATCATACTCCATCACCCCCTCCCAGTGGAGGCTATCTGTGTGTCGGTTGGGTGGGGATTGGATGGAGTTGGAGGGGGGTACCTCTGGCTTTAGATGTATGGAAGGTCATCCTCAAAGATGAGCCCCTACGATGAGCCCTTAACAAGAAACCCTTTCAAAAATTCAATTACAGCCACAGAAATGAATAAATCCTTTCTGTTGGTAGGGGAAAAAATGTGTCAACCTGTCAATTTTTCCGCATCTCCCCCTGACCCCGGTCAATTACATTGCTTGTAAATAGTTTTTATACATGTTCAAATAATTGCTCATCCTAATGTGCAGTGATCTGTATACGTCATGCTCCAGCAGCACAGGCCCCATCACTATCACACCAGCCCGCCACGAGCCACCCGGAGCCATTTGCAGCGGAGGGCGGGCGGGCGGCTGTAAGTGAAATTGAAATTGAAGTTATAATTGATATCGGGACCCATCACCATAATGGGTTCATCATAGCGGCATCTAAAATATTAATTTTCTAATTATGGATAAATGATCAGACAAGCTGAGCCGGCGTTGGCTGTGGAGCCCCTGGGAGCCCGAGCGATGCGGATGGGAAGACATGGCCTTGTAAAGCCCACAAATCTTCTCTAATCCTCCACTCTCTATCTGCCGCTCTGCTCCGCTCCTCGCTGCACAGCACAGCGCCCCGGCTCCCTCCATTCCCCACTATAACGGAGAAATAATAGTTAAGAATCAGGCTGTTAAACTCCATTTTCTCTCCTTCAGCCTCTCTTTCTTCGTCTCTTTTTATGTTTAGGTGGGGGTGCTGGCGTATTGTTGAGAGGATTGTTTGTCTTTCTTGTTTTCTTGTTTTCTATCTCCTTTCCCCTATTTTCTCCCTTAAACCAAATGTTACCAGAGCCAGGGTTGCTGTGTCAGAGGGGGGCCCTACAACACAATTGAATTGCAATCACTTACGGAGCAGACGAGGCTACTTAGCAATGCATCTATTTGCACAGTATAGACCCGGGATTGCCCTGCATAAAGACTAACTTTATTATACATACAGACATACAGTATTACATATTATGGATTCAGAACAGAAATACACAATCATTTTCACAGTATCATTTCAACATTTCAAATTTCTCATTCATATTCAGTTCAAATAGCTGGCCCATTAAAATGAACTTTTTCACTCAGGAGGTAAAAGGCAAGGGAAATGTCATTTTTTATGTGGTTATTTAGGAAGGACAGCAGATCACACACGACGTCCAGGAATTAAACATGCTGTGGCAGAACGTAAATTTCCGTTTTATGTGGCAATACTTTCTGCTAATTGTTTCCCTGCACCTTGATCCCATAATTAGGACTTTACTAATTACCTAATTACCACCGAGCAGAAGGGCAGGTTGACGGCAACATTTCAGCCATCGTTCAAACGCTCATTATCCTGCTGAAAGTCACTCCTCTCCTCTCCTCTCCTCTCCTCTCCTCTCCTCTCCTCTCCTCTCCTCTCCTCTCCTCTCCTCTCCTCTCCTCTCCTCTCCTCTCCTCTCCTCTCCTCTCCTCTCCTCTCCTCTCCTCTCCTCTCCTCTCCTCTCATAGGTAGGGAGGTAGTCAGGACCACAAAGTTCTGCCACCCTCCTGCATTTGTCAAGCTATCCATTACAATGGCAAGTTACCCACATCGCAACTGCCCCTCTGACAGGCGAGTTTCTATTGCAATGGGAACCCACAGGTTGAGGGGAGTAGGGGGGGGGGGGATGACGGGAGGGTGGATGGAGAAAGGGAAGAGAGAGAGAGAGTTAAAGGGGGAATGAAAGTGGTAATTTATAGGTGGTGGGTTTGATTTGCACTGGCGCTCTTGTCTCCCAGCGAGATATATGTTAGAGGAGCTTGGAGGATGGGGGAGCCGGGGGAGAGATGGAGGACAGCAGGGGAGCCAGGCTCCTCTCGTGCCCACGCTCCCCACTGCCCCAGGCTTCTCCTGGGCTTAGCTCAGGTGCATGGAGCCCTTCTCATTTCACTGCACAGTGGGGCCTCCAGATGTGACAACTGCCAGGAGCCCTGGGGACACCCCTCTACCCCCCCTCCCTCCTCTCCCCTCCTCCCCTCTCCCACTCCTCCTAGGGTATCCTCCACCAGCAGGGATCTCAACCAGCAGGCTGCAGGCTGGGACCGGACAGGGACAGTGCAGCTTTGTTCCTCCAGCCTCCACGGCCATTTGACTCAATCTAGGACAACAGGGTGGTTAATTACTAATCCAATTCTGGCCCCTATGTGTCGGTCTGTGTGTTGGTGGGGAATGCTCTGTATTTTTGTCACACTTCATTAGTGTCATTATCAGACATTACCTTTTGTTTCCGGGTTAATGTTCTCACTGACACCACCACAGGCAGGGAGAGGGGTAGTGGAGGGGAGGGCAGGTAGGACTGGCCATTAGGGGGGGGGGGGGGGGTGCTGAGGAAGAAGGGGTAGAACTCTACCTTCATGAGAGAGAACATGAAGGTCACAGAAATGCATACTGTATACATAACATTAAATTATACTGTATACATAACACCAGTTATTTCACAGTAAGTAAATATTTGTTCAATCTTATCTATATTTATATATATATATATACAGTACCAGTCAAAAGTTTGGACACACCTACTCAGTCAAGGGTTTTTCTTAATTTTTTTGTATTTTTTTTTGCAATGTAGAATAATAGTGAAGACATCAAAACTATGAAATAACAGCTTAAGAGGACGTCGTGACATCTGGCTGGAGTAATAACCTATACGTAACCTCCTTTATTCTCCTCAGGACACACAAACTGTGGGCTCAGCTTCTGGCAGGGCAGGTGGAGGGCAGATTCCGGGTTGAGAGCCAGACCCGATCACCCGGTACAAAGACCGGGGCCTCACTGCGGTGGAGGTCAGCATTGGCCTTCTGGCCATGAGTATGGGGGTATTGTCTATGGGCCTCTCCTCTGTTTCGTACAGCCGTGACAGTGTGTCTGCCTTCACGTTCCCCATACACGGGATGTATGAAAAATAGGGCCCACCTGGCCTGGCAAGGGTTCAGCTTCCTCGCTGCTCGGATGTACTCCAGGTTACGGTGGTCTGTCCAGACAAGGAAAGGGTGTTTCGCCACCTCGAGCAAGTGCCTCCACACGGTTAGGGCTCGGACAACAGCCAACAGCTTCCGATCACCAATGTCGTAGTTCTGCTCCGCCGGGCTGAGCTTCTTGGAGAAGAAGGCACAGGGGCGGAGCAATGGTGGCGTGCTCGAGCGTCGAGATAGGACAGCGCCTATCCCTACCTTGGACGCATCCACCTCCACTACGAACGGTAGTGATGGATCGAGATGGGCCAGTTCCGGGGCTGAGGTGAACAGACCCCTCAGGTTACTGAAGAACCTGTCAGCCTCAGCAGACCAGCGGCGCCGGGACTGCCCACCCTTCAACAGAGATGTGATTGGAGCTGCGACCTTGCCAAAGCCCCGGATAAACCTCAGATAGTAGTTGGCAAAGCCAATAAAGCGCTGCACCTCCTTTACCTTGGTTGGAGTCGGCCAATTACACACAGCTGAAATGTGATCTCCCTTTATCGCCACACCTGAGGTGGTAATGCGTTATCCAAGGAAGGAGACGGACTGTTGGAAAAACAGACACTTTTCTGCCTTGGCATAAAGGTCATATTCCAACAGTTGGGCCAGCACTGAACCAGGGACACATGCTTGGCGCGTGTAGCGGAATACACCAGAATGTCATCGATGTAGACCCCTACACCACGACCAAGCATGTCCCGAAACACCTTGTTCACAAAGGACTGGAAGACGGATGGAGCATTCATCAAACCGTAGGGCATCACCAGGTATTCGTAATGCCCCGTGGTTGTGCTGAATTCTGTCTTCCACTCGTCCCCCTCTCGGACACGCACCAGGTTGTACGCACTCCGGAGATCTAATTTTGTGAAGAAGCGCGCCCCATGCATTGACTCGATCACAGATGGATTGAGGGGTAGAATATAACTAAATCGTATTGTCCACTTGTTCAGTGATTGGTAATCAATGAAAGGGCACAGACCTCCATCTTTCTTCTTTACAAAAAATAAACTTGAGGAGGCGGGCGAAGTGGAGGGACGTATAAACCCTTGGCGCAGGGACTCAGAGACGTATATCTCTGTTTTGGAAAACACTTGCGCCAAATCGAGGTAGTCGGGGGGAATGCGCACGGTGGAGGTAGTGTCTGGACTCCATCGTGGTTGCAACAACGGAAACACCTATACACCTACCCTGACACTCTCGCGACCACCCCGTGAGAACCCTCTGAGACCATGAAAAGGTGGGGTCGTGTAGTGCTAACCAGGGAAGACCTAACACAACAGGGAAATCAGGAGACTCAATAATACATCAAGTGACTTGATCTCTATGGGCCTTGTGCGTAACCATAGTGACTGGTGCTGTAACCTCCCTAACGAACCCGGAACCTAATGATCGACTGTCAAGTGCTCTGATGGGGAGTGGAATGGACAGAGTAACCAATGTAATGCCTAGACTATTTGCAAATGACCTGTCCATATAGTTCCCAGCTGCACCTGAATTGACCAGCGCCTTACACTGGGGAACTACCGTGTAATCAGGGAAGTGGATGTGTAGGGTACAGTGTGCAGCAGAGGGCTCTGAACGAGTGTGGGTGTTAAATACCTGGGCTGATGCGAGAGCGTCCTGCCTGCCGCCTCCAGACCCAAAAGAACTCTGACGACAGCGTGCAGTGAAATGTCCTCTCGTGCCACCAGACTGACACTGGTGCTGTCGTCCTCCGCTCTCCCGGATCGCCGCTCCACCCAGCTCCATCAGCTCATGATCCGGGTCAGGGGGGTGTGCAGCTGTCCCGTCGAAATCCTGTGGTCAGGATATATGGATCCCTCTGGGTGCTGGGGTGTGGGTGGCTGGATCTGGTCGCCCAGCTGGTCCTGACTGATCGGGTCCTCTCCTCTCCAGGCATTGGACGACCTGGAGAACCTGATCCATAGCTTCTCCCAAGCTGGCTAGCATTGTCAAATGCTCCCGGACTCGTGCCACGACTCCAGGCATGTGCTCCTCTCCTGTTGACTCCATGGCGGGTGTGTGATTCTTTGATGGGTGATTTGAAGGAGTCAGGCGCAAGAGGGTAAATTACAGAATAACAGGATTTATTCCGGAATACAGAGTACGCAGTAAATCATCAAAACAGTCCAGTGCGCAAAACAGACGCACTGGAACAAACAAGGCACACAGGGAAAATAACCCGGCGACACAAAATACAAGGAGCTCCACCGAGCTTCACTATCCTCACAAATAACAATCACATACAAAGACAAGGGGGCAGAGGGAACACGAATACAGGTACTGATGAGGGGATATGAACACGGTGTGTGTAATAAACAAGACAAAACAAATGGAATGATGAGATGAGGAGCGGCAGTGGCTAGAAGGCCGGTGAAGACGAACGCTGAAGCCTGCCCGAACCAGGAGAGGAGGCAGCTTCGGAGGAAGTAGTGACAATGAAGGTCAGTCAATACGGAACATTTCAAGAACTTTGAAAGTTTCTTCAAGTGCAGTCGCAAAAACAATCAAGCACCATGATTAAACTGGCTCTCATGAGGACCGCCACAGGAATGGAAGACCCAGAGTTACCTCTGCTGCAGAGGATAAGTTCATTAGAGTTACCGGCCTCAGAAATTGCAGCCCAAATAAATACTTCACAGAGTTCAAGTATAAGACACATCTCAACATCAACTGTTTAGAGGGGACTGTGTGAATCAGGCCTTCATGGTCGAATTGCTGCAAAGAAACCACTACTAAAGGACACCAATAATAAGAAGAGACCTGCTTGGGCCAAGAAACATGAGCAATGGACATTAGACCGGTGGATATTTGTCCTTCGGTCTGGAGTCCAAATTGGAGATGTTTGGTTCTAACCGCTGTGATGCTGTGTGGGTGAACGGATGATCTCTGCATGTGTATTTCCCACCGTAAAGCATGGAGGAGGAGGTGTTATGGTGTGGGGGTGCTTTAATGGTGACACTGTCTGTGATTTATTTAGAATTCAAGGCACACTTAGCCAGCATGGCTACCACAGCATTCTGCAGCGAAACACCATCCCATCTGGTTTGGGCTTAGTGGGACTATCATTTGTTTTTCAACAGGACAATGACCCAACACACCTCCAGGCTGTGTAAGGTATATTTAACCAAGAATGAGAGTGTTGGAGTGCTGCATCAGATGGCCTGGCCTCCACAATCCCCCGACCTCAACACAATTGAGATGGTTTGGGATGAGTCGGACGGCAGAGTGAAGGAAAAGCAGCTAACAAGTGCTCAGTATATGTGGGAACTCCTTCAAGACTGTTGGAAAATGTGACACTCTGGCTCCATGGACTTTGATATTTGAGCCAGGGTTGTTCATTTTCATTTGTTTGGGTGTATTTCTATGTTGGGGTGTCTAGGTTGTTGATTTCTATGTTTGGTATTGTGCTTGATTAGTCATATGACTCCCAATCGGAGGTAACGAGTGTCAGCTGTCGGCTCGTTATCTCTGATTGGGAGCCATATTTATACTGTGTGGTTTCTCCTTGGTTTTGGTGGGTTTTTGTTCCAGGTTCAGTATTAGTCACTGTAGGACTTCACGATCGTATTTTGTTTTGTAGTTACGTGCTTTCTTTAATAAAGTCATCATGTTCACTCAACGCGCTGCGTATTGGTCCGCTTCCTCAGACGGTCGTGACAGAAAAACCCACCATGAAAGGACCAAGCAGCGCGTCCAGGAGCAAAGGGTCTGGACATGGATGGAACTGTTGGACGGTAAAGGGTCCTGGACTTGGGAGGAGATCCTGGATGGTATGGATCGCCGACCATGGAACGAGACGGTGGAGAGGCGACGGCGAGAGGAGCAACGGCATCGGCAGGGCCATTGTCGGAAGGACGAGAGGCAACCCCAAAGAGTTTTTGGGGGGGGGCACATGGCTTGGGCGACTGAGCAGCAGGAGGCTGCCACAAGGCAGATTCAGAAGGCTACCAGGTTAAGGGGGCTGACGGAGGCAGAGAAGGGACGGATTCAGGAGGCTACCAGGTTAAGGGGGCTACTGGGAAAAGCAGGGAAGGAAGGTGTAGAGGCACGGCGAGAGGTACTGGGGTGTGTAACCAGTCCGGTCCGGCCCGTTCCTAATCCCGAGGTACAGTCAGTAGTGTGTGTCCCCAGTACGGTACGGCCTGTTCCGGCCCCTCGCACTAAGTGTACGGTGCGCGTCGCCAGCCCAGCCCGGCCTGTTCCTTAGCCTCATACGAAGCCTACGGTGCGCTTCGCCAGCCCAGCCCGGCCTGTTCCGGCCACTCGCACCAGGGATACGGTGCGTCCCCAGGGTCCAGCATGCCCTGTTGCTTCTCCCCGCACTAGCCCTGAGATGCGTGTCCTCAGCCCGGTACCTCCAGTTCCGGCACCACGCATCAGGCCTACGGTGCGTCCCCAGGGTCCAGCATGCCCTGTTGCTTCTCCCCGCACTAGCCCTGAGATGCGTGTCCTCAGCCCGGTACCTCCAGTTCCGGCACCACGCATCAGGCCTACGGTGCGTCTCAGACAGCCAGAGTCTGCCGTCTGCCCAACGGGGCCTGAACTGTCCGTCTGCCCAACGCCGTCTGAACTGCCTGTCTGCCCAACGGGGCCTGAACTGTCCGTCTGCCCAACGCCGGCTGAACTGCCCGTCTGCCCAACGCCGTCTGAACTGCCCGTCTGCCCAACGGGGCCTGAACTGTCCGTCTGCCCAACGCCGTCTGAACTGCCCGTCTGCCCAACGCCGTCTGAACTGTCCGTCTGCCAAGCGCCGCAGGAACTGCCCGTCTGTACTGAGCCTGCAAAGCCGCCCGTCTGCCATGAGCCTTCAGAGCCGTCCGCCAGACCGGAGCCGCTAGAGCTCTCCGCCAGACAGGAGCAGCCAGAGCCTTCCGCCAGACAGGATCAGCCAGAGCCTTCCGCCAGACAGGATCAGCCAGAGCCTTCCGCCAGACAGGATCAGCCAGAGCCTTCCGCCAGACAGGATCAGCCAGAGCCGTCCGCCAGACGGGATCAGCCAGAGCCTTCCGCCAGCCATGAGCAGCCAGATCCGTCAGCCAGCCATGAACAGCCAGATCCGTCAGCCAGCCATGAGCAGCCAGATCCGTCAGCCAGCCAGGAGCAGCCAGATCCGTCAGCCAGCCATGAGCCGTCCAGCCAGGATCCGCCAGAGCCGTCCAGCCAGGATCCGCCAGAGCCGTCCAGCCAGGATCCGCCAGAGCCGTCCAGCCCGGATCCGCCAGCCAGCCAGGATCCGCCAGAGCCAGCCAGCCAGGATCCGCCATTCAGTCAGGTACTGTCCCTTAGCCCGGTGCTGCCCCTTAGTCCGGTGCTGCCCCTTAGCCCGGTGCTGCCCCTTATCCCGGTGCTGCCCCTTATCCCGGTGCTGCCCCTTAGTCCGGTGCTGCCCCTTAGTCCGGTGTTGCCCCTTAGTCCAGGTGGGGTTAGTTGGAGGGTGGTCATTGGGAGGAGGCTACTGAAGCAGGTTGTGACTGTGGTGGGGTGGGGATCACGACCGGGGCCAGAGCCGCCACCGTGGACAGACGCCCACCCAGACCCTCCCCTAGTCCTTATGTTGGTGCGCCCGGAGTTCGCACCTTTAGGGGGGGGTACTGTGACACTCTGGCTCCATGGACTTTGATATTTGAGCCAGGGTTGTTCATTTTCATTTGTTTGGGTGTATTTCTATGTTGGGGTGTCTAGGTTGTTGATTTCTATGTTTGGTATTGTGCTTGATTAGTCATATGACTCCCAATCGGAGGTAACGAGTGTCAGCTGTCGGCTCGTTATCTCTGATTGGGAGCCATATTTATACTGTGTGGTTTCTCCTTGGTTTTGGTGGGTTTTTGTTCCAGGTTCAGTATTAGTCACTGTAGGACTTCACGATCGTATTTTGTTTTGTAGTTACGTGCTTTCTTTAATAAAGTCATCATGTTCACTCAACGCGCTGCGTATTGGTCCGCTTCCTCAGACGGTCGTGACAGAAAATCCTTCCAGGTGAAGCTGGTTGAGAGAATGCCAAGAGTGTGCAAAGCTGTCATCAAGTAATGTGTGGCTATTTGAAGAATCTCAAATATAAAATATATTTTGATTTGTTTAACCCTTTTTTGGTTACTACATGAGTCCATATGTGATATTTCATAGTTTTGATGTCTTCACTATTATTCTACAATGTAAAAGTCAAGAAAAACCCTTGAATGAGTAGGTGTGTCCAAACTTTTGACTGGTACTGTATATACAGTTGAAGTCGGAAGTTTACATACATTTAGGTTGGAGTCATTAAAACTCGTTTCGACCACTCCACACATTTCTTGTTAACAAACTATAGTTTTGGCAAGTCGGTTAGGACATCTACTTTGTGCATGACACAAGTCATTTTTCCAACAATTGTTTACAGACAGGTTATTTCACTTATAATTCACTGTATCACAATTCCAGTGCATCAGAAGTTTACATACACTAAGTTGACTGTGCCTTTAAACAGCTTGGACAATTCCAGAAAATGATGTCATGGCTTTAGAAGCTTCTGATAGGCTAATTGACATCATTTGAGACAATTGGAGGTGTACCTGTGGATGTATTTCAAGGCCTACCTTCAAACTCAGTGCCTCTTTGCTTGACATCATGGGAAAATCAAAATAAATCAAGTCTGGTTCATCCTTGGGAGCATTTTCCAAACGCCTGAAGGTACCACGTTCATCTGTACAAACAATAGTACGCAAGTAGAAACACCATGGGACCACGCAGCCGTCATACCACTCAGGAAGGAGATGCGTTCTGTCTCCTAGAGATGAACGTTCTTTGGTGCGAAAAGTGCAAATCAATCCCAGAACAACATCAAAGGACCTTGCGAAGATGCTGGAGGAAATAGGTACAAAAGTATCTATATCCACAGTAAAACGAGTCCTATATCGACATAACCTGAAAGGCCGTTCAGCAAGGAAGAAGCCACTGCTCTAAAACCGCCATAAAAAAGCCAGACTACGGTTTGCAACTGATCGTACTTTTTGGAGAAATGTCCTCTGGTCTGATGAAACCAAAATATAACTGTTTGGCCATACTGACCATCGATATGTTTGGAGGAAAAAGGGGGTTGCTTGCAAGCCGAAGAACACCATCCCAACCGTGAAGCACGGGGGTGGCAGCATCATGCTGTGGGGGTGCTTTGCTGCAGGAGGGACTGGTGCACTTCACAAAATAGATGGCATCATGAGGAAGGAAATGTATGTGGATATATTGAAGCAACATCTCAAGACATCAGTCAGGAAGTTAAAGCTTGGTCGCAAATGGGTCTTCCAAATGGACAATGACCCCAAGCATACTTCCAAAGTTGTGGCAAAATGGCTTAAGGACAATAAAGTCAAGGTATTGGAGTGGCCATCAAAAAGCCCTAACCTCAATCTTATAGAACATTTGTGGGCAGAACTGAAAAAGCGTGTGCGAGCAAGGAGGCCTACAAACCTGACTCTGTTACACCAGCTCTGTCAGGAGGATTGGGCCAAAATTCACCCAACTAATTGTGGGAAGCTTGTGGAAGGCTACACGAAAAGTTTGACCCAAGTTAAACAATTTAAAGCCAATGCTACCAAATACTAATTGAGTGTATGTAAACTTCTGACCCACTGGGAATGTGATGAAAGAAATAAAAGCTGAAATAAATCATTCTCTCTACTATTATTCTGACATTTCACATTCTTAAAATAAAGTGGTGATCCTAACTGACCTAAAACAGGGAATGTTTACTAGGATTAAATGTCAGGAATTGTGAAAAACTGAGTTTAAATATATTTGGCTAAGGTGTATGTAAACTTCCGACTTCAACTGTATATATATTTTAATTATTTTTCTTCTCCTGATTCATAATGTTTTCCTTATTCATTGTGTAAATATCATAAACAAATACATTTCTTTCCACACCATAATAGTCCAAAGACAAATACAGGTACACACTATATCCATTGTGTGAGTAAGACCTAACTCCCCATGCATCCATCCCCATCTCCCCTGTGTGACCCAACCCCCATGTTGAGAGGCTGGGGCCTGGGTCCTGATCAGACGGGGATGTATCCTGAAGGCAGCTAGCCTAGCCCAGCTAGCCTTGGTGCGTCTGCTGCTGTGACTATATCACGGAGTCTAATTGGCATGAAAAGAGCCACACAGAGCGCCAGAGGAGCACCAGAGGAAAGCCAGCGGGGCTTCTTATTATCCCCATGGACATCTCATTTAGCTGGGCTCATACAGGGAGACTGAGCCGTGGATGGGACGGGATGCATGGTTTAACAGCTATGACAGGAACATGGAGACATGTCTCACACCAAAGCTGCTTTAGTGACGCTGATTCAAAGGCCTCTCAACCACATCAGGGATTATTTAGATGGAGACAGACAGTACTGGTGAGTGTATGTGTTTGTATAGAGATTCAATTCATAGTGTATATGTCGTATACTGGATAGTGTGTACGAGTATACGCATAAAATAATAAAACCTCCATTATATCTATACTGACACCTACTAACACCAAGCAAAAAGCCTTAAAGTAATATTCTCAACAGTATTTTCCTTTCCTCCTTAGTCGTAAAACCCAGCCCTCCTCTTGTTGTAATTGAGTTTTGGGAGTATTAGGAGTGCGAGTTGTGAAAATCATCCATCTAACTCAGTGAGATCAATAGGAGACAGTGGGGTATCTATCTGAACCATTGATCTGTACCTATCCCTGCAGCCTGGTAGTTTAAAGCAGAGTTGCTTGTGTGTGTGTGTGTGTGTGTGTGTGTGTGTGTGTGTGTGTGTGTGTGTGTACTGCCTGCCTATAAGCCTGCCGCTAGTCTAGAACTAGGCCTCCCCCTCTAACCACAGCTTCAGATTAACACAAGCCCTCATTACCGCATGTGTAAATAAAGACGGATGGCCGGCGATATTCCCACAGATTTGTTTCACATTACGGCACGCGGGGGTGGTGGATAGCGGTGGGTAATTGCGGCCTGCTCCCAACTCCCCTGAGTGTGCATACAGTTACATTCATATTACTGTTAATCAGCCCTCTAACAAATTGGCCTGTATCCCCCTGGTGGGAGTTGACATTCATCCTTGGCGGTCAGCGGTTCTCTCTTGGCACTGAATCACTCAGCTGAGGGAGAGGGAGAGGGCCGCAGGGCCTAGTTATACACCACCACACTGCCTGGGAGCCTAAGAGGGAAGGGAGGGTTGGGGTGCATATGTGAGTGAGGGAGAAGGGGGCATATGCGTGTGTATGTGTATGTAAATTGAGTTGAACATGTGAGTGGACTTGAGTGTGTTTTTGTGTTTTCACGCATGTATTTGAGTGTGTGTATGTGCTTGCATGTGTGTGTGTGTGTGTGTGTGTGTGTGTGTGTGTGTGTGTGTGTGTGTGTGTGTGTGTGTGTCTGTGTGACAGGCAGCTGGTCTTAAGGACCTTTAAGTACCTCTTAAGTACAGCCATAACATGAGTACTCTGAGTGGTGAGATATGTCACACTGATACACCCACACCTGCTGAAGGGGATTGTGATGCCTGGTTTTTGTACATTACACTGGTGTCTATAACGTTACAGAAAATGTCAACTGTAAAACACCACTGATGAAATTAAGCCATCATTGTAAATGAGAATTTGTTTTGACCTGCCTGGTAAAATAAAAGTTTCATAAAAATAAGATAAACATAAACATTTTGACAGTTACAGTATAAAGAGTCTAGCGTCATAAGCAGAACAACTGATAAACCGTGAGACTGGAAATGTAGGCATATTGCAAACAAATTTAGTTAGCCTTAAATTGATATATACTTACGATCACCTTAATTCAAATTAGCACTCTCAACCACATGGTGAAATTATAACACTACAAAACTGTCAACATGTAACACCTCAAACCTGAAATAAATCATCAACATTATGAGACATAATTCAATAAACCTATCCCTCTTGCTCTAGTTTTTCCTATCTGTCAAAAATTAAACCTGACAATTACAAAGCTACCCTTGTTTTTGTTATCATAATGAGGCATTTCATTTTGAATACTCCATATTAGATTATATTGTTATATATTACACCATACATTACCATACATACACTCAAAAATCCCCATTGAAATGCCTTTTTTTTGTTTGCTGTCAAGGAAAAGCAGTTAGAAAATGTCAAATAAAATATATACAAATAAAGTATATATATATATACATACATATATATATATATATATATATATATATATATATATATATATATATATATACAGTGGGGGAAAAAAGTATTTAGTCAGCCACCAATTGTGCATGTTCTCCCACTTAAAAAGATGAGAGAGGCCTGTAATTTTCATCATAGGTACACGTCAACTATGACAGACAAAATGAGAGAAAAAAAATCCAGGAAATCACATTGTAGGATTTTTAATGAATTTATTTGCAAATTATGGTGGAAAATAAGTATTTGGTCAATAACAAAAGTTTCTCAATACTTTGTTATATACCCTTTGTTGGCAATGACACAGGTCAAACATTTTCTGTAAGTCTTCACAAGGTTTTCACACACTGTTGCTGGTATTTTGGCCCATTCCTCCATGCAGATCTCTTCTAGAGCAGTGATGTTTTGGGGCTGTCGCTGGGCAACACAGACTTTCAACTCCCTCCAAAGATTTTCTATGGGGTTGAGATCTGGAGACTGGCTAGGCCACTCCAGGACCTTGAAATGCTTCTTACGAAGCCACTCCTTCGCTGCCCGGGCGGTGTGTTTGGGATCATTGTCATGCTGAAAGACCCAGCCACGTTTCATCTTCAATGCCCTTGCTGATGGAAGGAGGTTTTCACTCAAAATCTCACGATACATGGCCCCATTCATTCTTTCCTTTACACGGATCAGTCGTCATGGTCCCTTTGCAGAAAACAGCCCCAAAGCATGATGTTTCCACCCCCATGCTTCACAGTAGGTATGGTGTTCTTTGGATGCAACTCAGCATTCTTTGTCCTCCAAACACGACGAGTTGAGTTTTTACCAAAAAGTTATATTTTGGTTTCATCTGACCATATGACATTCTCCCAATCCTCTTCTGGATCATCCAAATGCACTCTAGCAATCTTCAGACGGGCCTGGACATGTACTGGCTTAAGCAGGGGGACACGTCTGGCACTGCAGGATTTGAGTCCCTGGCGGCGTAGTGTGTTACTGATGGTAGGCTTTGTTACTTTGGTCCCAGCTCTCTGCAGGTCATTCACTAGGTCCCCCCGTGTGGTTCTGGGATTTTTGCTCACCGTTCTTGTGATCATTTTGACCCCACGGGTGAGATCTTGCGTGGAGCCCCAGATCGAGGGAGATTATCAGTGGTCTTGTATGTCTTCCATTTCCTAATAATTGCTCCCACAGTTGATTTCTTCAAACCAAGCTGCTTACCTATTGCAGATTCAGTCTTCCCAGCCTGGTGCAGGTCTACAATTTTGTTTCTGGTGTCCTTTGACAGCTCTTTGGTCTTGGCCATAGTGGAGTTTGGAGTGTGACTGTTTGAGGTTGTGGACAGGTGTCTTTTATACTGATAACAAGTTCAAACAGGTGCCATTATTACAGGTAACGAGTGGAGGACAGAGGAGCCTCTTAAAGAAGAAGTTACAGGTCTGTGAGAGCCAGACATCTTGCTTGTTTGTAGGTGACCAAATACTTATTTTCCACCATAATTTGCAAATAAATTCATTAAAAAATCCTACAATGTGATTTTCTGGAAAAAACATTCTCAATTTGTCTGTCATAGTTGACGTGTACCTATGATGAAAATTACAGGCCTCTCTCATCTTTTTAAGTGGGAGAACTTGCACAATTGGTGGCTGACTAAATACTTTTTTCCCCCACTGTATATATATATATATATATATATATATATGTGTGTGTGTATGTATATATATATATATATATATATATATAAAAAGCCTGATCACAGCCCGATGCTTCAACAGTAAAGTGGAGAGTTGTCTCTCTCTGTATCTGTATGCGCCCTCTCTCCTCCTGTGATACATGGAGAAAAGAAGAGAGGAGGAAAATGAATGGAGTGTTGCGCCCTGAGAAAGAGAGCGAGAGCAGCAATAGCTTCTTCAGTTCCCACCTTATCGATTTCTCCAGGAAATATGGAACTGTGGACTGCCATGGTGGAGAGGGAGGGCCGCACAGCTATTGAGTCGTTTTCCCATCTTTTCCAAAAATCTTTAATCAAAGTTAAAGTGAAATACTAACATGCCACTTGACATGACCTTTTAACCTGTTATGAATGACCTGTTTTTGAAATGTACCGGTGTTGCAGCGTGTTATCGCTCTCCTGTCCAGTAATAGATATTTCCTAATCATGTGGTTGTGGAGGAGAAAAGAACAAGTTCAGTGACTGAGTCTTAATGACCACCAAAGGGCCTGTTCACTGTTGACCTTTGACAAATGCTGGACAACAAATCTATGTTTAAGCACTGCCGTACCGGATTCCTTTATTCTACCACTATATCTACTATATACCACTGGCTCTGGACAACAAAGGCATGAAAAGTGACTAACTCAAAGCCAAAAATTTTGCTACCCCCGAAGACACGCGAGAAAGATAAAATGCAGTACTTGCACAAATATGGCTTCATGAAAGAGTGCTATACTGCGAGACAGATGATGCATATCTCCAGGGTCATAGCTGAACATAGCAGGAGGACTTGTGAGCATACGATCCAAAGGCTTCTAATGACAGATATGAAATCAATAGGCTGACCTTAATTTGCCCAAAGCAGAACTGTGATGTAGTACTCACTAGTACGCAGTGTTTCGATTAAGCAGGGGAATAAAAGATGGTGTCTACGTGTCGAGAGGGCGTAGAGGGCGTGCCCTTTTGAACCCTGGCGCTCTTAGAGAGCGTGTCGAGGCCATAAAGGAACAACAGTGATGTTTGGTCATTGAATAGGCTCCTTTTTGCTCATAGGTAATAATGTCCCACATTTAGGCGTGTTTTAAAAAGAGCAGAGGATGGCATAATAGCTAGCAATGTGTTCCGCTACACTGACAACATTATGGCAGTAGAAGGGAGAAAATAGAGTAGCTGGATGATATGCGATGAATAACAAAACCTGTCGTTATTCACCTCTAGAAAAGAATGCTGATATAATGCTTTTTTTCGTGTGTGTGTGTGTGTCTGTGTCTGTGTGTCTATGTATCTGTGTGTATGTGTGTCTGTGTGAGTGAGATAATTAATAAGTTAAAGTCAGTTAAAGACTATGAGGTCCATATAACCATTACATCCCTCTAAATGTTGTCTGTCTCTCCCGCTGGGCTGCTAGCAGCTGAGGGCAGTATGGCCCAGACAATGGGCTCATTGGCCCAGGCTTAGCCTTAAAACAACATGCAGTTCAGTGATCCCCTCAGAGACAATGCTACTCACATGACCCAGCATGGTGTGGGGTGGACAGGTAGGGGGCCACAATGAGGGACAATGATTTCCCCACCGTGCTGTCCCATTGGGAGGACATTTGTCCTGACTGTTCTTTTCTATGGCTGGCTCTGGGAGCAAGTAGCAGGGTGACGGTGGAGGGTGAGAGGAAGAGGGGTGAGGGGTGGGTGACCCCAGCTAACCAGGGTCTAAGACCCCCAGCACTCCAGCAGGGTTAGAAGGAGTGAGCCACCAGCACATGAGTGAAGCATCCAGGCAGCACATCTCCCAGTGCCAGACCAATCTCCACTCATTACTGCTCCACGCTACTCAGCACTTCATTAAAAACTCACATTCCACATTTAAAACCCACATACCCAGTTCAATAAGACATTGATGGCATAGGGAGACAGACAGCTCCACTTAGCCTCTCTCTTTCTCCTCTTCCACCTTCATATCTCTTTTCTCCATCATCTTCACTCTTAATCTCTCCATTCATTCCCCTCTTTCTCTCGGCCTTTCTCCCTCCCTCCCTCCCTCCCTCCCTCCCTCCCTCCCTCCCTCCCTCCCTCCCTCCCTCCCTCCCTCTCGATTATTTTTACCCTTGGTTAACCCTCATCTTTGTCTAAAAAGTGAGTGTGTGACACCTATAAAAACACACTATAAATACCTCTCCTCCCCTCTCCTTAGTTTCCAAATTTAGACCTGGAAAACAATTAGCTTCTCCAGCTCTAGGCTTTGGTCTGTCTGCTGAAATGTAATTGAGTGGTAAAACACAGATCCCGAGGAAACAGTTTGTCCAACGAATTGGATATAGTAAATGTTGTTCATATTTCACCCGCCAATTAAACTGGATTGAATTAGCATCATGAAATGAAACACTACATTACAATACTGTTAGATAAGCACCCAGGGAGTTTATCTAGATGGAAACCATGATACACAGTGACTTAAGAGATAAATACACCGGACGAGGAAATTAAATTATAATAATGCAATTAATAATGTCCTCAGCATCTCTATCTATCAGTCTATAAGTGCCCATCCATCTAATAACCTGCAGGCTCACTAAATATTGGCACCCAAATGGCATTGTACCCAAAGGGCTCTGGTTAAAAGTAGTGCACTATGTAGGTTATAGGGTGCATTGGGGAGACAGCCATTGTATACCGTTACAGAGGGAGCTGTGCAGCTAAAGTAAATGATTCCCAGTTATATGAAAGCCACTTATGTGGATCAGATGACTCGGGTTTTGTAAGGGACTTTTCCCGTTCATTAACTGAGTTATAGCGCCTGCATGTTATGCTTCGCAGTTATAAATGGAATTATACATCTCTGATGTTAAAGTAATATTAATATTTTCAAATGTTACGTACAGAGTTGTATGTGTTGATGGCTGGTATCTGCAAATAAAATAAAAGATTTATGCAGGCTCTGCCCTGTTTTTCCATGCTATTATCACAAGTGAAATGCAGACCATAAAAAACGTTAATTACAATTTTAATTAACACCGGTAATCAATAGGGTGTAACATAACATCTCACATATTTTCAATGACGCAGAGGGAAATGCAATTAAACAAATACAGAGGGCCCAAATATGATGATTTTATTGGGTAATAAGCGCAAGGTAAATGTGGCAGGACGAGAGGTAATGCTCAGTGCTCTCTCTCTCTCTCTCTCTCTCTCTCTCTCTCTCTCTCTCTCTCTCTCTCTCTCTCTCTCTCTCTCTCTCTCTCTCTCTCTCTCTCTCTCGCTAAGCTGCTCTGGCTATTTTGTTCGCTCTACTGTTAGTCTGTAGATGTCCTTCTTGCTTCTCTGAGCTGAGCTTGTTTCTTTTTCAAAGTGACCACTGATGCACTGTGAGTTCGCAGGAAGTTAAGGATTGAACTGTCTAGGCCAGGTATGGGCAACTTTGATGGGGGTGGGGGCCACAAAAAAACTGAACTCATCATGAGGGGCCGCAGTGGCTCGCAAATCTACTCATTTTGCCATGGAGCGGAGAGAGAAATTAGCAGTTTTACAGCTGCTTTCCTGCAATTCTACACATTTTGCCATAGGGTGTTTGCAGTTTTTAACATGATAACTGATGATCAATGGGCCCCACCCCGGTCAGTAATTCAACCATGCTTACAAGTTTAGATAGCTGGCCCCTAGACTAACTTACCGATCCCCCCCCAAAAAAACTGCTGATGCACAATCAAATTTCGAAATTGTACCTTGTGTTTTCTATTATTCTAACTCTCAACAATAAGTTGAGACCCCGACAGAGTTAAAAAAACATGTATTTATTTTTTGTTAAATTGGTCCGCGGGCCGGCAGTTGCCCATCCCTGATTCAGGCCTATATTTAAGTCATTAAGCTGCTGCTAAATTGATTGTAATAAAACATGACTGCTTCAGCATGAATATGTAACAACATTGTTATTTCAGTTTAATAACATAATAACCTATTTTTTTTGTCTTCTACAGAGCACAAAAATAAATCCAACCGCCAAAATTCAGTTGTATGTATATATGCTCTAGTGTAGCTTTCTCTGTACCGTCTCTTTCCCAGAATACTTTAGGCCTGAAGGTGTGGAGCTGTATTTTCCCAAGAAGCGTTACCAACTATAGCCCTCCCCTTCTTCCTTCTCCCCTCTCCCTCCCCTCCTTAGTCCGGCATTCCATTCACATTCCTGCCAACACGCAAAACTCATCCCCCCACCCGTCCCTGTCCCCCCTCCATCTTATCCCGTTTCACTCTCAAACCCCTCTCATTCCTCAATGCCTATTCAAAGTTCATGCTCAGTGATGAGGAAGAATGTCACATAAAAATGACCTCCTGGCCCCTAAGTGGTGGAGAGTAAAGTAATAGCAGTACAGTGTACTCACAGCTGTTCTGGTGGTGGTGGTGTGAGAGCAGAGGGGAGAGGTGAGGAGGGCGAGAGTGAGAGACAGAGAGACAGAGAGACCGAGGGAGAGAGAGAGAGAGGGAGAAAGAGAGAGGGAGAAGGAGAGAGGGAGAGGAAGAGGGAGAGAAGAGAGAGACTATCTGGGTAATAGTCCCCAGAGAATGTCTTTATTTCCAGCTCTCTTTCCTTCATTCTTTTTTTCAAAAGTAATCTCCACCGGCTCTAAGCAGGTGCTCCACAGATCTGCCACACCATAAATAAATTGGATTGGCAACAAAATGGGAGTCGCACATAAAGCAATAAAGCAATTTTCAATCACGTTCACTCCGGGGCCGCACCTCGCACTGGCAGGGCAGGTACACTTGTCTGTCCCAAGGTTATGGAAACAGTTGGTGAGAGAAGGGGGGCAGTGTTACCCCCCAATAGCACTCCCTAAAGCAGACTTCTGCAGCTGTGCCACCAGGCTGCCAGCTCACTCACACCCAGGAGAGAGCACCGCCAGCCAGGCTATCACTTCCAACTAATGCCCCATGCTCTGAAGTGGATTGGACATAACCTCTAGATCTCAATTATACAGTAATAAATCATTTATAAATAATATATGAATTTGTTTTTATGGACTCTTAAGTGATGTGAGTTAATGCATACTCAGCCCATCTCCATTCTGTAGCTGTATTTTAATGTCAACTCCAGCCTCTGGTCCAACTGTGTTGTCTCAGTATGTGTAAGTATGTACGAAGTACGTGTGTAGGTGGCTGTATAAAGGTATGTGTCTAGGTATGAGTGTGTGTAGACAGTACAGGTATGTGTGGTGTGTGTGTGTGCGCGTGCCTGCGTGTGTGTGTGTATGTGTGTCTGTAGGACTCCCCCAGACAGTGATAAAAGGCCTTGCTCCCAGGACCCCTGAGTAACCCAGTGATGACGAATTGTTTCCTTCTCCCTCCTCTTTCGCCGCACTCGACCCTGCCTGTGAATTTCTCCTGCAAACAGTTCGATTGGATGGGCAAATGTTTGCCCGGCTTCTAAAGGGTGTTCAGCCTGAATATTTTAAAGTGTATGTTTGCACAGTTGTTTCTACTGCTCAGTTTTATTTGTGTCTCTCCCTCATATTCTCCTGTACTATTTCTTTAAAGGTAAAGTCTCACCTGACAGCAGGGTTTGAGGAGATGTGCACACAGACTATAACTGCTAGCGACTCGCAGTTTCTAGCACATAGTTTTAGCCATTTATTTTTCTGCAGTTGGTTTTTGCTGGTGCAGTAGCTTCCTGTGCTGTTGTCAGCGCTAGAGAGCACATATAGCCCTATCCATCTGTAGACAAACAGGACTATTCATGACACATCTCCTGTGTCGGATCCACCAGCAAGCGTTCAGCTGAACAGATTTTTTACTGCAATAATCTAATAAATATTTAGGCTTAACTCAATGAAATGATGCAAACACAAATGAAATGTGTTTAATGGGCATCCAATCATACGCATGAACTCACACACATGCACACACACTCACTCACACACTCACTCACAGACACACTCAGAAAAAGCACTTCACATATATTCTGTCAACAAGGTTGTTCGTTCAACAACCTTCAAATAATTTACAACCAGTGGAATATGGACTGTTAGGAGCGAGAGTGTCTTTAAATCTTGGCCCTCAAAGTCAAACGTCAGATAAACCAGAGCGAAATAATGTTTATTTTCTCTCTCAGGTCTGAGTCTATTTTTAACCTGGCTGTCACCACACCACAACCTCCAATATCCCATAAGTCACCTCGTCTCTTGACCCGTTCATGATGTCTGGGGTTTAGAAATGACAAAGATAGAGATAAAGGTAGTGATAATACAAACATACATTTAGATCAAGATATTAAACAATAGTTCAACACATGTTACTACTACTGTAATTACTATGTTACTACTGTTTATAACACAGCATTTGGTCTGTATTTAAACTCATTCCAGTTTGTAGAATAGTCCAATACCAATTGCTTTGGGTGTTTTAGAGATTGAAGTTTTGATCTTCTTCCATCTTGATATGATTGGTTTCCATGGTTTCCTCCAACAGTGTCCTACGTATAGCTCTCTGTCACCATGACATCACCTTAGTGTGTTTGAGGCACATTCATGAGAACGCCTCTGTCTCTCCATCATCACACCTCCCTTTCTTTCCCTCCGTCTCCATCATCGTTCCCTTTCTCTCCCTCTGTCTGCTGTTACCATCTCCAACCCCTTTAAACTTTTACTGCAGTGGGCTAAATCAGGGTCACAGAGTGTTTCTTGGTAGTCTTAAACAAACATGGTTAAGGGCTTAAAAAAAAGAAGACACCTGTACCATGTCAGATATAGAGTTGAAATGTATTCAATTTTGAGTTTGCATCCCAATATTATACTTTATATACATCACAGAAGACTGAAATATAACAAAACTGTTTGACAGAAACACCGGATTTTCGGAAGGTTTTATAAAAAATCTTAATAAGATTCCACCCATGAGGCCACTACATAGGTCAATTGAGTGCAGGAAAGGGCTACACGATGATGTCTGATTGTGCTTAATCCAAATGCCTCACCCACCTCACCCCTCCTCACCCCATCTCACTCCCCACCCCAACAAACCAAATTCCCCATCCATTTCATTCAACAGTCCTTTATCAGAAATACACAGACACACACAGAGTACACACACATACACACATGAACACACACATTCACTCTGCACACAGAACGAGAGAGCAGATAGATAGAAAGAGAGAGAGAGAGAGAGCAAGAGAACACACGTCCGAGCTTCTTCTTCTTCTTCTTCTTCTTCTTCTTCTTCTTCTTCTTCTTCTTCTTCTTCTTCTTCTTCTTCTTCTTCTTCTTCTTCCATATTTGTTTCCCTTTTAAAGATTCACAATGGGTGTTTTCTAATAACAAATCATTTATTTTTGTCTAGGCTTTAATCTGGCTGTGTCTGACAAGGCCCATCCTTTCCGCTGAAGGGTAAGACCACTTAGAGAGAGGCCAATAAGGCCCTGCACACTGTGCCGGCCTGACTGGGGTGATTTGTCAGTGCGCTGCGCCGGTGGTCACACCAACGGATTTATCTCAAGGTAAATGGAGATACGGCTCCCTCCGCCGTGCGGAGCCCAGGACTCTGATTACGGCCCTCTTTCTATCTGTGTTGATAGATGTTGCTTGTGTTTATCTATTTGAAATGCCACTAAATCTGTGAATACAATGTAGGGGAAAAGGGGACTGGGGAGAGCCGGCAGAAGAGAAACCTAGTTTGATTTATGCCACGCTATGCAGAGCAATATAGAGACAGGGACCAGGGACAGGGGTCCAGCAGTGCCATATGAAACAGAGGGGGGTGCGGAGTGGGTAGTGGAGATCGGGGGGCAATCTCATCGCATGCATTTCTCACCTGGTCCAGCCATGATGCCATAAGAATTACAAACACGGGGGACGCGGATGAGAATGTTCCCAGCGCTCCGAGGGAAAACAGAATCCACTTCCGAAGGGAGATCAGAGATGGGATGCATGGTGAACATTGTGCCCCGCGCTCCCACATCGAGGGTGAAGAGCAATTCCACACACGGACTATCACTGGGACAACCTCCTCCATCTCTCTCTCTTATTCCTCCTCTGACATCTCCTCCTCCTTCTCCTCCATGTCACAGTCTCAGAGTAGGGGTGCTGTTCTAGAATCAGTTTGACCTTTAAGATCATAAGAAATAAGATTAAGATTATGGACAGGGAGGACCTGATGCTAGATCAGTGCATTTTTTTTATATGGGCCCAGGGCACCCTCTCTGAGCTCTGCTCCACAACCGCCTAAAGAGGCCCTTACGTCAGGCACGATCCCCTGGGTTAACCCCCATCCATCTCCATCACATTCCGAATCAAATACATACGCAGTTGGATTTTTAACCTAATAGTCTAATCTTCCAAGAACCGTTCATTCATGTGATATTATATCTAGATCTGATTTGCATCAGCAAAAGGTTAAATCAAGCCAATTGTAAAGTAAATATTATCTATCATCTAAATGTAGATCGTTTATGTAAACGTTCAATTAGCTCATAGGTCAACGGTAATGCTCTGTCCCTGGGAAATTCCCTGGGAAGAATTACGTATGTTTACAGCGGTATACTTTTTATCCGTTTCCCGGGTAAGCTGAACCGAATTGTAATTAATACATTTGTTTATTTGTTTCATGTATTTCAACACAAACAGGTACATGCATTAAATTCAGTGAAGTACGTAACGCAACAATGACAACAACACAACAATTGCCTTGGGAGCAGAGGTAGAGGAGAAGAAGAGGGGTCAAATGGGCCAATAATGAGACTAACCTACACACAGTAAATAAACATTGAATTCAACTTAGTGTTGGTAGAGATGCATCTATAGCTCAATAATCACCTCTCTAATACACCAGGCCTGTGTAGAGTAGAATGACCTGTCTTATTGCCAGATCAACTTCTGTGACCTGATAGATAGCTATGTCACTTGTTTACTACACTACACTACACCCCTATAACATTGATAAGATGTTTATACCAATTACCATTAACATTCCATACAGTTCAATGATTCATTCAGCATTTGAGCTTTGATATGACACTGAGTGTATAAAAAATTAGGAACACCTGCTATTTCCATGACACAGACTGACCAGGTGAATCCAGGTGAAAGTTATGATCCCTAATTGATGTCCCCTGCAGCATTGGCAGTGTCTACACTGTGTTTCTGATCAGTTTGGTGTTGTTTTGATGGACAGTGTCAATGCTGACGTGATGTGCATGCGGCGGTGAAGTCAGGCGCAGGACACAGAGGATCAGAAATAACTACTTTACTTTCTGAAAATAATACGCACAAAACAAAGCCTCCAAAACACAAGAGGAGATACACGCGGAGTGCGTAATAAACAAGCTGAATAAATGCCGAACATACGTAAAAGACACACGGACAATAACACACAAAGGCAAACATAAAACAAGGGAACTTATATGTTACATAATCAATACAGAATACGAAACAGGTGTACCAACTAGACATTACAAGACAAACATCGAAACATCGAGCGGTAGTAGCTAGTACTCCGGGGACGACGAACGCCGAAGCCTGCCCGAGCAAGGAGGAGGAGCAGCCTCGGCGGCATCCGTGACAGACAGGGAAGTTGCTTTTCTTTCGAGGACAAGGAGGTTTCTGGGTGACCCCAAACGTTTGAACATATATGTAATATATTATATATATATATATATATATATATATATATATATATATAATTATTATATTATTATTATTTATTTATAATTATGATATTATTATTATATATTATAATATGTGTGTGTATATATATATATAAATAAATAAATTGATGTCACCTGTTAAATCCACTTCAATCAGTGTTGATGAAGGGGAGAAGACAGGTTAAAGAAGGATTTTTAAGCCTTGAAACAATTGAGACATGGGTTGTGTATGTGTGCCATTCAGAGTGGATGGACAAGACAAAAGATTTAAGTGCCTTTGAACGGGGTATGGTAGTAGGTGTCCGGCGCACTGGTTGGAGTGTGTCAAGAACTGCAACGCTGCTGGGTTTTTCACACTCAACAGTTTCCCGTATGTATCAAGAATGATCGGTCCACCACTCAAAGGACATCCAGCCAACTTGACACAACTGTGGGAAGCATTGGAGTCAACATGGGCCAGCATCCCTATGGAACGCTTTCAACACCTTGTAGAGTCCACGCAGCGACGAATTGAGGCTGTTCTGAGTGCAAACGGGGGTGCAACTCAATATTAGGAAGGTGTTCCTAATGTTTTGTACACTCAGTGTAATATGCCACACACAGAACAAAGAACATGTCCTGATATGCATCAACACACTAATAGAACGGGCGAATATCAACAATATTACATCAGAAGTTACTGAGTGTGACTAAAGTGTGACCAGACGCGTCAAAAAAGAGCAAGGAATTAAATGCATTTTATTAGGTTCCGGTAATACTTCTGATTGATTTATGTTTAGATGAAGGGATACAAAGTCTGTGAATGTGTGTGTGTGTGTGCGGGCATGCATATACCTATGTGTGTGTATGTGCGCACGCGCACTGTGTGTACAGCACGTACGTGTGTGTACACGTGAACTGTACACACTATCCGTGCCCTTTACACACATTAGCAAAGTAACGTCGGTGGAAATCCCGCTTCTCTAACCTTTCCAGAGCTTATGTTTGGCTGGCCATTGTTTCCTTGGCCTATTGAGGTAAAGATAACTGTTGCGGAAAGAGAGCTAGGAGATTATACATCAGTAAAATCACAGGGGGCATACATCACTGACACTGGGACACACCCACCGAAAGGAATTGGGTCAAATGAAAGCAGTGCATCGGGGCAGGGCTCTCTGACAATAACTAATGCGCCTCCCACAGCCCCTAGGAGTGTACAAATGGCCACAGGTTTGTAAACTTTGCCTATTCCAGGCAGGAGACGGCGGGTGCGTTGTGAGCACTAACTAAATCAACGCTTCAGTGCCTCTCTGACATGTAGACTCAAGACTCTATTCCAACAGGACAGGAGCTACACCTTCCAGAAACATACACACCACACTGAGTGGGACAGGACAGGCGTGGAGGGTAGGAGGGCTGTCAATGGAGAAGAGGAAGTAGAGGAGGAGGGGAGGGAGAGTGACTGGGCTGGTGTGTAGATCTACACTAGGACTGGTCTCTACTAGGGACATTAAGGAGGAGTGTATGTGGCTGTGTAGAAGTGGTCTACATAAACACGCACACCTGTAAACATCACGTTAACTTAGGTGACATACAAGTACAATTCCTATATGTCAGTATTTTGACATAGTCCAATGAGACCACGTTCTCTTTCTTTATTCATCCACTGGTGTGTGTCTCATCCCCAGTAGTAATAATAATTGGTCTCTCCTACTGTACTGTATTACAACGGTATGAGAGTTTAGTGGGGTCAGCATTGTAAGTACACGGCATGGCCAGCAGAGACAACTACTGTATATATCCAGGAGAGACAACTCTAGCGTTGGGTAGGGATGTTACACCCTGCTCTGTGATCCTCCCTCTGCTCTGTTCATCTTCTCACCGTCAGGTTGTTGTTTTATCCCACCAAAACGCCAGAGCACACTAACATGCCCTGGCTACATACCTCGCTTTGGCTGGAGCCAGCTCTAACTGAATTTAGAAGTTATAATTGCAGGTTTTTTTTCAATTCTTTGGTGCAATTTTCACAAGTACAGTATGTAGAACGTTTTCACAACTCTAAGCACAAAAATCTAAACAGATCATCAAAATGGCTCATGTTTCAAAACTCTTAGCATTCAACTGACTACAACAAACACATTTACAAAATCACTTGTTCACTGCACCAAGTCACTCTTTCAATATGGATACATATTCAATCTAAGTATCTGTTTTTCAAAATGAAATAATCACTTTATTTTGATATGATTTTCTTGTCGTTTCTTAACAATACAATTAACTGTCACTTACATACCATTTTCAAATATTTCAGATGTAATTGGTATATTTTCAAATCTCTTCGTGCAAAACTCTATACACTGTAATTCCCCCCTATCTTATGTTCAGAACCTTTGTTTGTGTATTCATTGGGGTTTCACACATCCTTCACTGCTGAGTCACTCATATTTTCCCTGAAATACCATGAGCACATTTTGTTCAGTCACCAATACAGCAGATAATGATAGGCTCACCATTTAGTCATTTTAACTACCATTTCATCCAATAGCAAAAAAATACAAGATACACATTTCAAAACTGTTCTTTTTGAAGTGCTGAATAGAAAGAACAGTAAATACTAAATTTCATTATCCATATGGTATTTGACTATATCATGACATGCACCATTTTTTAAATAATTTGTATCCAATGGCAGGTTGTGAGGATGTTGAGAAATATGTCAGTCTTACAGTTTCATTATCCTTATACAGTACATATGTAGGACAAATCATCAGAAATAGGGGTATTATAAAGCAGTTGGCTACTGTAAAAATGTAGCACAGTGCTCTATGCCATTTCTACCCCATGTAACACTGTACAAGATAACTTTTTCTATGGGACGTGTCAACTGACACAGTATCGCCTGTCTCTCTGCTTGAAATTCATCAGCTTCCAGTGTATCAATGAAATTCAGATAATGAGTGGAAGCCAGGTATTTCAGCAGTGCATTGTACATTACACTATAATTCCAAATGGTAGCACATAGAGTGACTCTTTCCACTTTGTCCTATTGAAGCACACTGGCTGATGGAGAATGTGTCACGGAATCAGCCGAGGCTGCTCCTCCTCCTTGCTCGGGCAGGTTTCGGCGTTCGTCGTCCCCGGAGTACTAGCTGCCACCGATCTATGTTTCGGTGTTTGACTTGTTTTGTCCTGATTGTGTACACCTGTTCCCCATTATGTTGTATTGTTTCCCCTATTTAACCCTCTGTCGTGCATTGTGTGTTGTGTGTTATTGTATTAGTCTTTGGCAGTGTTAGTGTGCGGGTTGTTTTCCTCCTTGTATGGAGATGGTTTTCTTCTCTGGTTACTTTCAAGTAAAGTACGTTTCCAGTAAGCTCTGTGTCCTGCGTTTGACTTCGCCTACCGCATTTCACGTTGCTGTCTGACAGAATAACACACCTTCCGATGGAGTCAGCAGGATCGTCCGCGCTCAGGGGAGCACTGGAGGAGCGTGTAACCCAACAAGAGGCCGTGATCCAGCACCTGGGTACCACCATCCAAGGGGTGATGGACACCTTGAGGCGATGGGAGAGTGGAGGTTTGCCCACACCTCATCCTACGATACCACCACCATCAGCCATACCCATCGGTCCATCTCCGGAGTCCAGTGGGATTCGGCTCTCGCTCCCGAGGGCTTATGATGGCACCGCGGCCGGGTGTCAGGGTTTCCTACTCCAGGTTGAACTCTACCTAGCAACCATTCACCCGGTGCCCTCGGGATACGAGAGCGTGTCCGCCCTCATCTCCTGTCTGTCCGGCAAGGCGCTGGAATGGGCCAACGCCGAATGGGGTGGGATAGACGCCGCTACAGTCAGCTATGCGGAGTTCACCCGCCGCTTCCGGGCAGTATTCGATCATCCCCCAGAGGGTAAAGCGGCGGGTGAGCGTCTATTCCACCTTAGACAGGGGAGGAGGAGCGCGCAGGAGTTCGCGCTGGACTTCCGGACGCTAGCAGCCAACACGGGATGGAATGAGAGGGCCCTCATCGACCACTACAGATGCAGCCTGAGGGAGGACGTGCATCGGGAATTAGCCTGCAGGGACACCAACCTCAGCTTTGACCAACTGGTGGACATGTCGATTCGCCTGGATACCCTGTTGGCTACCCGCAGACGTCCGGATTCGGGGCCGTCCATTCCATCCCCCAGCACTTCCGAGCCGACCCCTATGGAGCTCGGGGGTGCTGGTGCTAGGGAGACCAGGAGGGAGACCAGGAGGGAGGCTGTCCCCTGCACCAACTGTGGCCGCAGAGGACACACTGCTGGTCGGTGCTGGGGAGGGTCTCCTAGGAATCGAGGCAGTGGGCGACGCACTGATGAGTCATTCCAGGTGAGTAGGCACCCAACTCACCCAGAGCTCTCTGCTGATCATATGTGTATTAAAGTGGTGTTTCCCGAGGTTTCTCCTCACTCCCAGCATAAGGCGCTAGTAGATTCAGGCGCAGCTGGGAATTTCATTGATCGCCAGTTCACCTATAAGTTAGGGATTCCTATCGTACCTGTTGATGTGCCCTTCCCCATTCATGCCCTAGATAGCCGCCCGTTGGGGTCTGGGTTGATTAGGAAGGTCACGGCGCCTCTCCGGATGGAAACGCAGGAGGGTCATGAGGAGATAGTATGTTTGTATTTGATTGATTCTCCTGCGTTTCCCGTGGTGTTGGGGCTTCCCTGGTTAACAGCTCATGACCCCAACATTTCATGGCAGCAGAGAGCTCTCCAGGGATGGTCTGATCAGTGTACTGGGCGGTGTGTAGGTGTTTCCGTAGAGGCAACGACGGTGGAAAGCCTGAACCAAGTTCCCGCCTTGCATATTCCACCTGAGTATGCCGATTTGGCTCTCGCCTTCAGTAAGAAGAAGGCGACTCAATTACCACCTCATCGACAGGGGGATTGTGCGATAGACCTCCAGGTAGGCGCTGCGCTTCCACGTAGTCACGTGTATCCTTTGTCTCAGGAGGAGACGGCCGCTATGGAAACCTACATCACCGAATCTTTGAGACAGGGTTACATACGGCCGTCTACTTCCCCTGCTTCCTTGAGTTTATTTTTTGTGAAGAAGAAGGATGGGGGTTTACGCCCGTGTATTGATTACCGTGGTCTAAATCAGATCACCATCAAATACAGCTATCCTCTCCCTCTGATTGCTAGTATGACGGAGTCATTACACGGGGCGCGATTCTTCACAAAATTGGATCTTAGGAGCGCGTACAACCTGGTGCGCATTAGAGAGGGAGATGAGTGGAAGACAGCATTCAGTACCACCTCGGGTCACTATGAGTACCTCGTCATGCCATACGGGTTAATGAATGCTCCTTCAGTCTTCCAATCATTTGTGGACGAGATTTTCCGGGACTTGCATGGACAGGGTGTTGTGGTATATATTGATGACATTCTAATATATTCCGCTACACGAGCCGAGCATGTGTCCCTGGTGCGTCGAGTGCTTGGTAGACTGTTGGAGCATGACCTGTATGCGAAGGCGGAGAAATGTCTGTTCTTCCAGGAGTCCATCTCCTTTCTGGGACATCGGTTGTCCGCGTCAGGGGTAGAGATGGAGATTGACTGCGTTTCTGCCGTGCGTAATTGGCAGACTCCCACCACGGTAAAGGAGGTGCAGCGCTTCTTGGGTTTTGCCAATTACTACCGGAGGTTTATCCGGGGCTTTGGACAGGTAGCAGCTCCCATTTCCTCTCTGCTAAAGGGGGGTCCGGTGTGCCTGCAGTGGTCAGCTGAGGCGGACAGGGCGTTTAAACGTCTGAAGGACCTGTTTACCTCGGCTCCGGTGCTGGCGCATCCGGATCCCTCTTTGGCATTCCAGGTGGAGTTGGACGCTTCCGAGGCTGGGATCGGCGCTGCGCTGTGCAGCACAGCGCTCGGGTACGCCACCTAAACTCCGCCCCTGTGCTTTCTATTCTAAGAAGCTCAGTCCGGCGGAGCGCAATTATGACGTGGGGGAAAGGGAGCTGCTGGCTGTGATTCAAGCCCTGAAGGTGTGGAGACATTGACTTGAGGGGGCTAAACACCCTTTTCTCATTCTGACTGACCATCGTAACCTGGAGTACATCCAGGCAGCGAGGAGGCTGAATCCTCGCCAGGCAAGGTGGTCAATGTTTCTTTCCCGTTTTGTATTTAAGCTCACCTATGTACCAGGGTCCCAGAACGCTAAGGCAGACGCCCTGTCCCGACTATATGACACAGAGGAGAGGTCCATTGAGCCCACTCCCATACTCCCGGAGTCTTGCTTAGTGGCACCGGTGGTGTGGGAGGTGGATGCGGAAATCGAGCGGGCGTTACGTTCCAACCCTACTCCTCCACAGTGTCCAGAGGGTCGGAGGTATGTGCCGCTCGAGGTTCACGACCGTTTGATATACTGGGCTCACACGTCACCCTCCTCTGGTCATCCGGGTATTGGTCGGACAGTGCACTGCCTTAGTGAGAAGTACTGGTGGCCAACCTTAGCTAAGGACGTGAGGGTTTATGTTTCCTCCTGCTCGGTGTGCGCCCAGTGTAAGGCACCTAGACACCTGCCCAGGGGGAAGTTACAACCCCTACCCGTTCCACAACGGCCGTGGTCTCACCTATCGGTAGATTTTGTCACGGACCTTCCCCCCTCCCAGGGGAACACTACGATCTTGGTCGTTGTGGATCGGTTTTCTAAAGCCTGCCGTCTCATTCCCCTGCCAGGTCTCCCTACTGTCCTACAAACTGCTGAGGCCCTGTTTACACACGTCTTCCGGCACTATGGGGTGCCTGAGGATATAGTGTCTGATCGGGGTCCCCAGTTCACCTCTAGAGTCTGGAGGGCATTTATGGAACGCCTGGGGGTCTCGATTAGCCTTACCTCAGGTTTTCACCCCGAGAGTAATGGGCAGGTGGAGAGAGTTAACCAGGATAAGGGTAGGTTTCTGAGGTCATATTACCAGGACCGGCAAGAGGAGTGGTCGGGATATATTCCCTGGGCAGAGATAGCCCAAAACTCCCTCAGCCATTCGTCCACTAACCTTACGCCTTTCCAGTGTGTGTTAGGGTATCAGCCAGTTCTGGCACCTTGGCATCAGAGCCAGACCGAAGCCCCTGCGGTGGACGAGTGGTTTCGGCACTCGGAAGAAACTTGGAACGCTGCGCACGTCCATCTGCAGCGGGCCATCAGGCATCAAAAGGCGAGCGCCGATCGCCACCGCAGTGAGGCTCCGGTGTATGCACCGGGAGACCGGGTCTGGCTCTCGACCCGAAACCTGCCCCTTCGCCTGCCCTTCCGGAAGCTGGGTCGGCGGTTTGTGGGGCCTTTTAAAGTCCTGAGGAGATTGAACGAGGTATGTTATAGGTTACAACTGCCCAGGTATTATCGCATTAACCCCTCGTTCCATGTGTCTCTCCTCAGGCCGGTGGTGGCTGGTCCACTCCAGGAGAATGAGGTACGAGGGGCTCCTCCGCCCCCGTTGGACATCGAGGGGGCTCCGGCGTACTCAGTCCGTTCTATCTTGGATTCGAGGCGTCGGACGGGGGGCCTGCAGTATCTCGTGGAGTGGGAGGGGTACGGTCCGGAGGAACGGTGCTGGGTTCCCAGGAGGGACATTCTAGATCCCTCCATGTTGAGGGACTTCCACCGGAGTCATCCGACTCGCCCTGCTCCACGTCCTCCTGGCCGTCCCCGAGGCCGGGGTCGTGGGGGGGGTATTGTCACGGAATCAGCCGAGGCTGCTCCTCCTCCTTGCTCGGGCAGGTTTCGGCGTTCGTCGTCCCCGGAGTACTAGCTGCCACCGATCTATGTTTCGGTGTTTGACTTGTTTTGTCCTGATTGTGTACACCTGTTCCCCATTATGTTGTATTGTTTCCCCTATTTAACCCTCTGTCGTGCATTGTGTGTTGTGTGTTATTGTATTCGTCTTTGGCAGTGTTAGTGTGCGGGTTGTTTTCCTCCTTGTATGGAGATGGTTTTCTTCTCTGGTTACTTTCAAGTAAAGTACGTTTCCAGTAAGCTCTGTGTCCTGCGTTTGACTTCGCCTACCGCATTTCACCGTCGCTGTCTGACAGAATGATGATGTAGTATTTACAGCGACATTGATATATGAGTTGGTTATACCTTCCAACATAAATTGATGTCAAATGTGAGGTAAAATATATATAAATGTACAGCAGTTACTTCTTAAGTAGAACTTTAAAGTATTTTTTACTTAAGTATTTTACACCACTGGTCACCAAATCACTCTTTCAATTTGGATGCATATTCAATCTAAGTGTCTGTTTTTCAAAATAAAATAATCACTATAGTTTTGATATGATTTTCTTGCAATTTGTTAACAATATAATTAACTATCACTTAAAATAAAACTGCTCAAAACGGATAACTACTGAACCAAAATAATGTAGTACCTACTGCCTAATTAACGTATATATATGTAGTTTGATAACTGCTGAATTTCATTGATAAACTGTAAGCTGATGAATTTCAAGCAGAGAGACAGGCGATACTGTGTCAGTTGACAAGTCCTGTAGAAAAGGTGATCTTGTACAATGTTGCATTTGGCAGAAATGGCATTCAACACCGTGCTATGTTTTTACAGTAGCCAACTGCTTTACAATACCCCTGTTTCTGATGTACTGTATAAGGATAATGAAACTGTAAGACTGACATATTTCTCAACATGCTCACAACTGCCATTGGATACAAATAGTTTTAAAAAATTGTGCATGTCATGATATAGTCAAATACTGTATGGAAAATGATATTTAGCATTTACTATTCTTTCTACTCAGCACTTCAAAAATAACAGTTTTGTGTATCTTTTTATGTTTTGCTATTGGATGAAATGGTATTTAAAATGACTAAATGGTGAGCCTATCATTATCTGATGTATTGGTGACTGAAAGCTCGGAAAACGTTGATTTTGCATGAATGACTCAGGAGTGAAAGATGTGTGAAACCCCAATGAATGCACAATCAAAGGTTCTGAACATAAGATAGGTGGGCATTACCAGTGTTATCAGTTTAGAGTTTTGTACTTGCAGTTTTGAAAATATACCACTGACTACTGAAATATTTGCCAAAGTGATTGAAAAAAACGTTTGTGTTTTACAGAGTATGTGTGTGTGTGTGTGTGGTGTATGTGTGTGTGTATGTGTGTGTCCATGTGTGTCTATGTGTGTGTGTTGTTCTCTCCAACCGAACGGTTCGCAGACTCACACCTGACGCAGTATGCATTGGGGCGAGGTGCAGTACAATAGGCTAGCTGTGCCTAGGGGCCGGTAGGGACTGGTGCACCTGGGGAGAGGGCCTAGTGGAGCCGAGCAGGGCCTCAGATATGTACCAGTATGGTGAGACGCGGCTTGGCAGTGGACTCAAAGTCAGACACTGGGAGCTCAGATGTGGAGAACACCTGCGTCCACCCAGTCCACTGGAATGGCTACAGGTCTGACCCCTATCCGCTCCACAGACACACACACACACACACACACACACACACACATGGATTTTAGGTCCCCACAAGGATAGAAGAACCAACAACCCCCCCACCCCCCACCCAACCACCCACCCACCCACCCACACACACACACACACACACACACACACACACACACACCTCTGCAGGATTATGACATGTTATTAATTGCCACCTCTATCGGCGACAGCTTGCCTGAGGACTGTTCCTCTCTCTGGAGATGGAAGGCCCAGTACAAAAAGCTGAGTACAAAAAGAAAAGAGACAGAGAGAGAGAGAGAGAGAGAGAGAGAGAGAGAGAGAGAGAGAGAGAGAGAGAGAGAGAGAGAGAGAGAGAGAGAGAGAGAGAGAGAGAGAGAGAGAGAGAGAGACGAGAGAGAGAGAGAGAGAGAGAGAGAGAGAGAGAGAGAGAGAGAGAGAGAGAGAGAGAGAGAGAGAGAGAGAGAGAGAAAGAGAGAGAGAGAGAGAAAAAGGTAGAAGAGGGGAGAAGTGGATGAGAGAGGAAGACAGAGAGAGTGAAAGAGGGAAGGTGTAATGTGTCATGCGGTGCAATGCAACACTGCCCAAAAGGAATTGTGGGATTGTGAATAATTTATCAGAAAACATTTTTCTTGGTCCTTCCTGCAGACCCACAAATCCTCCTTGAGCTCTCTTTAGCCGGCGTGGAGATAATGTACTTCAGCCGGACAAATAGTCTAGGGGGATCTGGAGGGGCCTGGAGGGAGACAGGCTGGCCAGCTACCTTCATCAACACAGGGAGGGGTTGGTTAAGAAGTGCAGACCTCTGGATCACAGCCACAGAGACCAGACCACTACTGAACATACATACTATGGCAGAACCTAGGAAATCCACATACAGATAATATGTACAACATAAAAAAAAAAATCAGGGTTTGGTTTTAGAAGTGGGGGAGACATAACCTGGTGGAGACTCCCCATAATTTTTTTGGATTATCTAAAGCTAATTTCCTGATTTTTACCCAATCCAATATGCCGTCTCAATCTAAAACAAAAAGTAAGCAAAAAATAATAATAATAAGCCATTTAGCAGACGCTTTTATCCAAAGCGACTTACAGTCATGCGTGCATACATTTTTGTGTATGGGTGGTCCCGGGGATCGAACCCACTACCTTGGCGTTACAAGCGCCGTGCTCTACCAGCTGAGCTACAGAGGACCACAAAAAACTCCACAGTCATCAAGCTAGGTAAGTTATCTTAATTTATTTTTATTTTTAATTTTTTTTATACACATACATACACACACATACACACACATATATACATATATACAGTGAGGGAAAAAAGTATTTGATCCCCTGCTGATTTTGTACGTTTGACCACTGACAAATAAATGCTCAGTCTATAATTTTAATGTTAGGTTTATTTGAACAGTGAGAAACAGAATAACAACAAAAAAATCCTGAAAAACACATGTCAAAAATGTTATAAATTGATTTGCATTTTAATGCGGGAAATAGGTATTTGACCCCTCTGCAAAACATGACTTAGTACTTGGTGGCAAAACACTTGTTGGCAATCACAGAGGTCAGACGTTTCTTGTAGTTGGCCACCAGGTTTGCACACATCTCAGGAGGGATTTTGTCCCACTCCTCTTTGCAGATCTTCTCCAAGTCATTAAGGTTTCGAGGCTGACGTTTGGCAACTCGAAACTTCAGCTCCCTCCACAGATTTTCTATGGGATTAAGGTCTGGAGACTGGCTAGGCCACTCCAGGACCTTAATGTGCTTCTTCTTGAGCCACTCCTTTGTTGCCTTGGCCATGTGTTTTGGGTCATTGTCATGCTGGAATACCCATCCACAACCCATTTTCAATGCCCTGGCTGAGGGAAGGAGGTTCTCACCCAAGATTTGAGGGTACATGGCCCCGTCCATCGTCCCTTTGATGTGGTGAAGTTGTCCTGTCCCCTTAGCAGAAAGACAACCCCAAAGCATAATGTTTCCACCTCCATGTTTGACGGTGGGGATGGTGTTCTTGGGGTCATAGGCAGCATTCCTCCTCCTCCAAACACGCCGAGCTGAGTTGATGCCAAAGAGCTCGATTTTGGTCTCATCTGACCACAACATTTTCACCCAGTTCTCCTCTGAATCATTCAGATGTTCATTGGCAAACTTCAGATGGGCATGTATATGTGCTTTCTTGAGCAGGGGGACCTTGCGGGCGCTGCACGATTTCAGTCCTTCACGGCGTAGTGTGTTACCAATTGTTTTCTTGGTGACAATGGTCCCAGCTGCCTTGAGATCATTGACAAGATCCTCCCGTGTAGTTCTGGGCTGATTCCTCACCGTTCTCATGATCATTGCAACTCCACGAGGTGAGATCTTGCATGGAGCCCCAGGCCGAGGGAGATTGACAGTTATTTTGTGTTTCTTCCATTTGCGAATAATCGCACCAACTGTTGTCACCTTCTCACCAAGCTGCTTGGCAATGGTCTTGTAGCCCATTAAATCCCTTATTAAAAAATGGAAAGAATATGGCACCACAATAAACCTGCAAAGAGAGGGCCGCCCACCAAAACTCACGGACCAGGCAAGGAGGGCGTTAATCAGAGAGGCAACAAAGAGACCAAAGATAACCCTGAAGGAGCTGCAAAGCTCCACAGCGGAGAATGGAGTATCTGTCCATAGGACCACTTTAAGCTGTACACTCCACAGAGCTGGGCTTTACGGAAGAGTGGCCAGAAAAAAGCCATTGCTTAAAGAAAGAAATAAGCAAACACGTTTGGTGTTCGCCAAAAGGCATGTGGGAGACTCCCCAAACATATGGAAGAAGGTACTCTGGTCAGATGAGACTAAAATTGAGCTTTTTGGCCATCAATGAAAATGCTATGTCTGGCGCAAACCCAACATCTCTCATCAACCTGAGAACACCATCCCCACAGTGAAGCATGGTGGTGGCAGCATCATGCTGTGGGGATGTTTTTCATCGGCAGGGACTGGGCAACTGGTCAGAATCGAAGGAATGATGGATGGCGCTAAATACTGGGAAATTCTTGAGGGAAACCTGTTTCAGTCTTCCAGAGATTTGAGACTGGGACGGAGGTTCACCTTCCAGCAGGACAATGACCCTAAGCACACTGCTAAAACATTCGAGTGGTTTAAGGGGAAACATTTAAATGTCTTGGAATGTCCTAGTCAAAGCCCAGACCTCAATCAAATTTTCTGTTTTTCTTTTGTCTTATTTCTTGTTTTTTTTCACAAGAAAACATATTTTGCATCTTCAAAGTGGTAGGCATGTTGTGTAAATCAAATGATACAAACCCCCCAAAAATCCATTTTAATTCCAGGTAGTAAATTAACAAAATAGGAAAAATGCCAAGGGGGTGAATACTTTCGCAAGCCTCTGTAAGTGATTAATAAGACTGAACTAGATCAAAGGTAATTCAATAATACAAATTATGTTGCACCTTTAACCAAAAGCCTAACAAATGAACAACTCTTGAAAAAATACAAAGACTTTTGATTTAATTTATTAAGACATCCTCTATATAGAATTTCAGCCAGACCGACCAGCCAGCTCGAAGCCGCCTGCACGTCCGACCCCACCAGTCTAGTCAATAACTCAACTCTCTCCCAACACAATTTCCTTACCAGTTCACACCTTTAAAAAAAACATCCCCAAGGGAAAGATTTGGAAATGTAAAAAAAAACACATACACCTCAAATATACATTAAACAGAAAATCCTCCATATAATTAATCTCATAGGCCTAATAGTAGTGTAGAGCTCTTTTTACTTGCACGAAATATAGCCAGTCTTGTCCCTAGGGGTCCACCACCTTGCAGCTCCCCAACCCAACACACCCCAGTCAGCTTTAGGATCTTAGTGAAACATTAATTATTGGGTGTGTTAGACCAAGGCCAGAGCGACAACCCACAGGACGGCAGACCCACAGGGCCAGGACTGAGCAGCCCAGCAGCTAGGGATTGCCTAAATAGGTATCTCCCCTGATGTGGGCATGTTTTCAATACAGACTCCTTTTGTCGTACAGTATTCTATATAACGCAGCCAGACCTTATGAAAGTTGCCCAGTATACCCTTAGTCTTGTAATAAATCAAATCTAGTGATACATAACTTGACATTTTGGGAGGATAACCAACCTTCCAATTAATGGCAATGCATTTCTTAGCCGGAATAAATGCTTGGTTACACAGTTTCTTCAGATAGTCTCCAGTATCAACATTCCCAAGCAAACAAAAACAGGGAGAAGGGAGAATCTGTAGAAGAACATACTCTTTGCCATAATTCAGCCAGCCTTCACAAGTCCATAACATATGCAAATATGTCCCCTTTTGTGTTTTACACCTCCAGCAGAGGAATTACATTTCTGAGTGCATGTAATTCAGTTTCACTCGCATAGACAGTGCATTCGGAAATTATTCAGACCCGTTGACTTTTTCCTCAGTTTGTTACGTTACAGCCTTATTCTAAAATTGATTAAATTAAACGCTTTCCTCATCAATCTACACACAATACCCCATAATGACAAAGTGAAAATAGGTTTTTAGAACATTTTGCTAATTTATTTTAAAAAACTAAACAGATAAACCTTATTTACATAAGTATTCAGACCCTTTGCTATGAGACTCGACATTGAGCTCAGGTGCATCCTGTTTCCATTTATCATCCTTGAGATGTTTCGTCAACTTGATTGGAGTCCACCTGTGGTAAATTCAACTGATTAGACATGATTTGGAAAGGCACACACCTGTCTATATAAGGTCCCACAGTTGACAGTGCATTTCAGAGCAAAAACCAAGCCATGAGGTCAAAGGAATTGCCCTTAGAGTTCCAAGACAGGATTGTGTCGAGGCACAGATCTGGAGAAGGGTACCAAAAAAAGTCTGCAGCATTGAAGGTCCCCAAGGACACAGTGGCCTCCATCATTCTTAAATGGAAGAAGTTTGGAACCACCAAGACTCTTCCTAGAGCTGGCTGCCTGGCCAAACTGAGCAATCGGGGGAGAAGGGCCTTGGTCAGGGAGATGACCAACAACCCGATGGTCACTCTGACAGAGCTCTAGAGTTCCTCTGTGGAGATGGGAGAACCTTCCAGAAAGACAACCATCTCTGCAGCACTCCACCAATCAGGCCTTTATGGTAGAGTGGCCAGACGGAAGCCACTCCTCAGTAAAATACACATGATAGCCCGCTTAGAGTTTGCCAAAAGGCACCTAAATAAGAAACAAGATTCTCTGGTCTGATGAAACCAAGATTGAACTCTTTGGCCTGGAGGAAACCAGGCACCATCCCTACGGTGAAGTATGGTGGTGGCAGCATCATGCTGTGGGGATGTTTTTCAGCGGCTAGGGACTGGGAGGCGAGTCAGGATGGAGGAAAGATGAACAGAGCAAAGTACAGAGAGATCCTTGATGAAAATCTCCTCCAGAGCGCGCAGGACCTCAGACTGGGGCGAAAGTTCATCTTCCAACAGGACAATGGCCCTAAGCACACAGCCAAGACAACACAGGAGTGGCTTTGGAACAAGTCTCTGAATCTCCTTAACTGGCCCAGCCAGAGCCCGGACTTGAACCCGATCGAACATCTCTGGGGAGACATGAAAATAGCTGTGCAGCGACGCTCCCCATCCAACCTGACAGAGCTTGAGAGGATCTGCAGAGATGAATGGGAGAAAGTCCCCAAGCTAGTAGCGTCATACCCAAGAAGACTCGAGGCTGTAATCACTGCCAAAGGTGCTTCAACAAAGTACTTAGTAAAGGGTCTGAATATTTATGTAAATGTGATATTTCAATTTTTTATACATTTGCAAAAATTTCTAAAAACCTGTTTTTGCTTCATCATTATGTGGTATTTTGTGTAGATTGATGAGGGGGAAAAAAACGATTTAATCCATTTTAGAATAAGGCTATAACGTAACAAAATGTGGGTCTGAATACTTTCCAAGTGCACTGTAGTGGATGGTCTTAAACTGCAGTAATTTATGTCTGAGATGATATGAACATGACTGGGCATTCAAACATATCTGTATCCATTCATCATCATCGATAGCTTCTACCAGGTCTTCCTCACATTTTTGTTTGACATGTTTTGTGTCATCGGGAAAAGCCTCTATTAACACTTGATACAGTTTGGAAATCATCTTTGGAGGTTTGTCAGAATGGCTTAAAATAGCATAATGTTGTATCTGGAAAAATTCACCTCACCTCCACAGACCCCTGTCACCATCTGATATTCCTAAAATGAGGCATGACAAAGAATGACCTTGGTGTACATTTATACATTATATTATCCAAGAACAGAATTATTCCCAGATCCCAGACTGTAGCGTTAAGCTTATCCTGCTGTCCTGTAGCTACTGTAGGTCTACCCATCAATTCAAGATGGAACTTTGTATCATCTACTGATATTGTACTGGGACCCTTGTTACCATCTGAATTTGCTAAGACATGATGAGCATAGTGTTGTGTACTGACTGCACTAGAGGGCTGCATTCCCGCGGGATGCCTGCGGGACCTGTGGGTCCCGACTTAGATCACAGAGATCATTAAGGTCGGCATTTGTCATGATGCAGGAGGTCGGTCAGACAGACTTCTTTGGGATGAAAATATTTTTGTTGTCCCAATGGATTATTTGGAAACGGTCCTCTTTTTACTTTGTATGTGTTAGCCTACCTATTGTAATAAAAGCACATATTTTTGGCATTATTCACACTCAGAATTCGCTGCTTCAACTTCAGTAGCCTGCCTCTCCTAGTTGGGCATGAAAGTTCAAGTGCGCCTAGTATGTGCGGTCTCACTGAAATAGTGTAGGCAGCCTACATTGGCAGATAATCATGTGGCAGTTAACTTGAATATGAAATTAACTTAAATATGATTAGACTGTAGTTTACTACAGTGTCTGTAAATATATATTGATAATGAAAATAATTGGTGGGAGCTCAAACAACGTGAGTCGAAGTACAATTGAAAAATGGCACAACACGCACATACTGTACCAGTCAAAGTTTGGATACACCTACTCATTCAAGGGTTTTGCTTTATTTTCACTATTTTCTTCATTGTAGAATAATAGTGAAGACATCAAAACTATGAAATAATACTCTTGGCATTCTCTCAACCAGCTTCATGAGGAATGCTTTTCCAACACTCTTGAAGGAGTTCCCACATATGCTGAGCACTTGTTGGCTGCTTTTCCTTCACTCTGCGGTCCAACTCATCCCAAACCATTTCAATTGGTTTGAGGTCGGGTGATTGTGGAGGCCAGGTCATCTGATGCATCACTCAATCACTCTCCTTGGTAAAATAGCCCTTACACAACTTTCTCTTCAGCCATATTTCTCAGTCTGAAAATCTTCCCACTCCTAAAAGGTAGGCTATAAAAATAGCTCAAGAGAAAGTGCATGTCTCTCCAACTCTGCTCTCTTCAAACTACATCTAGCATATTGGCTCATATAGCCCAATAATAAAATACAAGGGCCATGTGAGAATCTCTGGTAACTTAACCTATTTCTTCAGTTATTTTTGTGCATTTGATATTGCCTATAGGGCACAAAATTGCTGGGACCATGGCTGGCAAATGAGCTGCGTCACATACGGCTAAATTAACATTGCTGGACTGGGTTTGGGACCAGTTCTCGCGGTAGCGGGTGGTAGTCGGACAGAAAGCCAACGGGTGCGTGTGGGAGCGGGATGAAGAAATTGGTCCCGTGCAGACCTCTACTGTGAACCATGACAGTGAAGCCTCTAACGTTAGAGCTGTTTATTACTGTGTCACTGTGAAAAGTTGAGAATTAGCTAGGGAAACTGACAGATCAATAATGTTACATTGCCATACTGACTAATAAAACTCACAAGTGCACTGAAAAAACGTCAGAATATCAATAATCAATCGTATGGCCCATGGTTTCATCGTTTGATTCAGGTCTAGTGTGATTGAGGCAAAAATAATGGCTAATGTTAGCCAACTTTTGGCAAGCTCTCTCTCTAACTGTACATCAACTGGCGAAAACTAGCCAAGTTCATTTACTTCTGAAAAGGAACAAAACAATGGTTACAAAACATTTCCATACAAACAGCTGCTGTTAGACAGTAATATTAGCCACCGCATATCGCTATCTGACGGATAACTAGAGGCTATAACTTACCTGGCTGTGGTAGCTACTAGCTAGGGTAGCTTATTCATTCACCTCAGTCGGGAGGAGATGAAACATTAGCTAACGTTACATGTCAGTTAAAATACTAGCTCAGCACTGCAAATAAACACTAGATAAAAAAATATATATGTTAAATTAAACAGTGGTTACCTTGCCAGCTACATCAGTTAACTAAATAGCAGCCAGTTTCTACTCTGTTTGCTTTTACAACTCTGTGAAAGAGTGCAACACATACACACTGAACTATGCTCAACTCTCCCAGTGCTGGTCCAGCCAGCCTTCCAATTTCAGAATGTGTGTGTGGGGGGAGGGGGGGGGGGGGGGGACATGACCCCCCCGTCCCCTGTAAAAGTTGTGCCCTTGCAAAAAATATACAGAAGCCAGTTGATGCTGAATTAGGATTGAACAGTAGGTCACTCTAAGCAGAATATTGAATTATCCCCCATACATTTAGCAGCCATACACTTATACTTAGCTCTTTGAAGTCTGACATGGCTGTTTGTGCACAGCATCTGCATAACCAGCAATGAGGACAGTACACAGTAAAGATGTGAGGGAATAATAAACAAAGATATCAACAAATCAAATCTTAAAACACTATCTGTCGTGCTCTTCAACGCAGTGGCCCTGAAACCTGCTGGGCCAGAACTACTTCACAGACCCTGTTAGTTACACAAACACACGCATGCACACATGCATGCAAGCACAGCTGGAGAGAGAAAGAGAGGTATTGACAATCCAATTGTCAACAGCATCCTGGGCTTGCAACAACTCCCCCAACACATTCATCTGGATCGGCAGAAAAAACAGTTAGGTGAACTGTCACACCAAACTCTACTGTTAATTTAAAGTAATTAGCTTCCGAGTGATTCCCAATACATCATGGAGCTACTGGCAGACCACAATATTTCACAGTCAATCTTTCTTTCTCCCCCCCACCTCGCTCCTCACTCTCTACCCCCCCCCCCCCCCCCCCCTCTCTCTCTCTCGCTTTCTCTTTCCCCCTCTCTCGCTCTTTATTTATCTTTCTCTCTCTCTCTCTGCAGTGTATTATAGGTAGTGAAGCATCCCCTGCATGTGTTGGCACACTAACCTGATAGCACAGCTTCAGGGGCATCATGCACCCCAAAAATCTAAGGGGGCACAAAGTATGTGAGGTTGTCTGGGGGGTGGTCCGGAAGGGGGTATGCCCCCATCCATAAATTGAAGAATTTAGCATTTTTCAAACTCCTAAAAATTTGTTTTCCTGCAATCTAGAGCCATAAGCATTATGCTTAATTCAATGTAAAAAAATATTTATATTTTCTGCATATCTAAGCATATCTCTTGAGCTGTCTGTATCCTCCTGACTGGTGTTTCTTTTTTAAATAAAGTAAATATGCTTCTCTGCATCTCTGCTAAAATCCGGGTAACATATTGAAAGGAACGTGAGTCTTATTCAGTACATTTAGTTATTGCTTGCTTTTAAAAGTCTACCAACCTTGCCCGCAGGCATGTCAGCTATGATAGTTAGACAAGATAGCTACTCTAACTTAATTGATATCCTGAAATGGCTTCTTGGTAGCTATATATGAGGTTGGGAGATTGGGAACCTATCTTGGCTAGATAAAGCCAACTTCATAAAATTGCTAATTGGCTAGTTACATAGAAAAACAAAATAACAACAAAAATGTAAATATATATATATATATATATATATATATATATATATATATATATATATATATATATATATATATATTCTGAGGGGGCACGTGCCCCTGTGCCCACTATGTGCATGACGCCTCTGCACAGCTTTATCTTACTGTAAAGCAAAGGTTTCAGTTTTGGCTGGATAAGTAACACACTGCATTTCAATGGATTTTGAATGAACCACAATTATGTATGTTGTGTACACACTCAAACACACATCAGCAAATGCGCAGACACAAAGCCAAACAGGCACAAACATAAAAAACCTCAAACACATATAAGAATCTTTGAAGTCCCGAGATAAAAGACTCTGAGGGCAAATAGTGGCACCTTTAGTACACATGTGAGTTCTGTTTAGTTTGTTTCAGAAATGAATGGGACACTTGTGTGCATGCAGATGTTATTTTGATGCCTTTTCTCTGTCTGTCTACCCACTCTCTGTCTCTGTGTTCTCCCTCTCCTCTCCTCTCCTCTCCTCTCCTCTCCTCTCCTCTCCTCTCCTCTCCTCTCCTCTCCTCTCCTCTCCTCTCCTCTCCTCTCCTCTCCTCTCCTCTCCTCTCCCTCGCTCTCTCTCTTTCTCTCTCTCTGTCTTTCTCACCAGCCCACAGGACTGCATATCTGTGTAATATCTTTCCTGTCCTACAGGTGATGCAGTGGTGTTTTCGCAGAGATGTGCGTTATGGCACAGACAAACTGGGAATGATAATCCAGGGACGACCTATGTGGCATGTTTGCCATTCATAGGCATTTATGTTCAAAGTTCATACTTAGCCTGGGGTGGCCATAGAGCTGTAAAGAGGATACAGGAGAAACAAGAGAGGATAGCCTATACCCAACACACTATCACAGCTTATTGTGAAATTGACACAAATTACTTATTCAAAATTCTTGACAGGCACACGGAAAAGTACAAACATTTGATCACAACGCATTTCATGTTAATTTCACAATTTTCTTTCTTCATTACGCATTACACAAATTCCAATTTGTTAGCTAGGTGGCTAAAGTTAGCTAGGCTAGGGGTTAAGGTTAGAGTTAGGGGTTAATGTTAGGGTTAGGGGTTAGGGTTAGGGGTTAAGGGTTAGGTAACATGCTAGCTAAGTAGTTAAATGGTTAAGGTTAGGGTTAAGGTTAAAGGGTTAGGGGAAGGGTTAGCTAACATGCTAAGTAGTTGCAAAGTAGCTAAAAAGTAGGAAGTAGTTGCAAAGTTGCTCTCTCTCTCCCTCCCTCTCTCTCTCCCTCTCTACTGCACCTGCTGTCTCGACCTCTGAATGCATCTATGAACATTTGAACATCTTGAAGAACGATCTGGCCTTAATGGCCATGTACTCTTATAATCTCCACCCGGCATAGTCAGAAGAGAATTGGCCACCTCTCAGAGCCTGGTTCCTCTCTAGGTTTCTTCCTAGGTTCCTGCTTTTCTATGGCATTTTTCCTAGCCACCATGCTTCTACATCAGCATTGCTTGATTTTAGGCTGGGTTTCCGTATAAGCAATTTGTGACATCTGCTGATGTAAAAAGGGCTTTATAAATAAATTAGCTAAAGTTGTCCGTGATGAGATTCAAACACACAACCTTCAGGTTGCTAGACAATTGCGTTATACTCCGAACCATCCTCCCTGACCAATCCCCGCTGACCAATCCCCCGCCTATCATTTCTGTCTTAAGCAACGTACTGTCTTTATCTGTGATTCAAATGCAGTGTATACAAAACCGTGTACTGTACATAAAAAAGTATTTTTTTTTTGTCTATTTCACAATAATCTGTGATACTGGGTTGCTATACCACAGAGAAGACACTGAAGATAGGTACTTGTCATACACTATTTGCTGCTCACACAATTCATTGACAATTGAGCTATTAGTGATACAAACAGAACATGGTGTTCTTCGTTATTTCTGTAGCTAATTATTACTCTGTACAGTTCTTGTGCCATGTATGGATGTGTGTAAACCTCTCTGTTATCATACACTGGCACAGTGCCTTGCCCTACCAGACACACTCAGTGAACCTGCAGCCCTGTGCCATGAAGCACCAGCTGGGGGTGTGTGGGGATACTTTATCTCGCTGCACTAAATCAATCCTCAATCCCCTCCTCTGTGTCACTCTCACATACTCTCTCTCACACACACACACACATACACAGACACAAGCACACAGACACAGGCACAGGCACGTGAGCACACACACACACAACCACAGGCATGTGGGCACACACACACACAACCACAGGCATGTGGGCACACACACACACACACACACACACACACAAAGACACCAACAGTATCTACATCAGGAAGGCTCAAATGTGACTCTTGCTCACAATTACAATTCTTTTATTACACTTCTTAGGTAAAAACATGACATTTTGAAACCTGGAGAGGACAAGACCAGGCAGGGTGGCACCTGGCAGACTGGAGGGCCTCTCCGGGTGCCCCTGAAGTCTGATGTGACACAGCCTTTTAGTCCCTGTTTTAAACAAAACATTTTCATCATCTATTTTCTTTTTCTAACTCTAGTTGTTTACATTGTGTCTTTATTTTCCCTTTTTAGGTATGGTGACTGTCATCATCTGTGGGGCCCCAGGAGTGTGATTGTCCTAAAGGCACAGTGACGCCTGTGACTGTATGTGGTGGCAGGGTCGAGTGTGTGTGTGTGTGTGTGTGTGTGTGCGTGTGCGTGTGTGTGTGTGTGTGTGTTCATGTTTATGTGTTTGACTCAATCTACGCTTTGTGTGGTCTGTAAACACACACACAGAACACACAGGGTAAACACAGTGCATAAGGGACCTACGGTATACACAGATGACCACCAGCCTCCCATCCCATCGTCTCCCAACCGTCTCTGTTTCTACTGGCTGTGGTGTGGTTTACCCACACTGGGGAAAGGATGGCATCACTTAACCCCCTTGGAGCCCCAGCCTCCCCCGTAAAGCCTCCCAGCCTCTTCTCCCCAGCCAGGGTGACACACGCAAGGGTGGTAGATAACATGGTGGTTAAGAGCGTTGGGCTAAGAACTGAAAGGTTGCTGGTTCGAATCACTGAGCTGAAAGTGAAAATTCTGTTGATATGCCCTTGAGCAAAACACTGAACAGTAGTTGCTGTGGATAAGAGTGTCTGCTAATTGACAAAACTGTAGGAGCCTAACTCTGGACTGAGGTTCCCTGAGGCATTGTTGTGGTTTGGTAGGAGTCTAGAGCTCCTCCCTCTCTGGATGGTGTGACCACACTCTCTCTGATGTACACCTAGTGCTCAACCAACCCAGCCTTTCCTTTAATGCAACCTACCTCTCACTCTATCCTTCCCTTTAATGTATCTCAGTCTAATTCCATTACCTGTTGGCACAATATGGCAACTCAAACATTGATTCTGGCTGCTTACGCACAACCATACAATACATTTGCCTTTTTTAAACCATCATTTTATCAAAGTAAATCTAAACCGAGCAGTGTGGGTTCAATGTTAATTATTTTACAAGGTGTTTACTGGTTTAGGTTTAGGTCTTATTTTAAGGTTAGGGTTAGGTTAAACATCAGATTTTATGACTTTGTATCTGTGCTAGCTAGTGACCACTCTGCAGAGCTGCGTCCAGATCAAGATTCATGATGAAAGACACTAACCTGCATAAAAGGAGGTAAAACCGTAAAATTAGAATTACTATACAATCTGAAATTCAAGAAGTTCTGATCATTCTATTTTTATGGGTAAAACTTGGAGAGGAAGAGCTAGGGAGCAGATGCTTTGCATCTTCAGACTAGCCCCTTCGGTGCTCAATGTGTTTGGAAAATGTGAGATGATTGCATTCAGAGGTTTTCATCACCATTGTCTCAGGGGAGACGGTCATGGCTGATATGGGCAACGAGGCAGAGAGAGAGAGAGAGAAAGAGAGCGAGAGAGAGAGAGAAAGATAGAGCGGGGCAGTCTGTAACAATCCTCATTTGATTTGTTTTTACTCCTCTCCCCACACTGGCTCCTCAATTCTCTCTCCCTCGTTCCCTCGCTCTCTGAGTGAGAACGAGAGAGGAGAGGACTCAGGTGCTGTTGCTAGGTAACGCCAGGGCTGTGTGCGGGGCTGGCTTGCTCTCTATCTCGCTCTCTCCTCCTCTCTCTCCTTCTCTCTCTCCCTCTCTCACTGTGCCTCAGAGGTGGTGGTGATGCTAGCTGTCTCTCTATCTCTGTCTCCTTGTCTCTCTCTCCCTTTCCACTTCCTGTGCTTTAGCATTTGTGTAGGGCTGTCTCTCCTTCCTTCCTTCCTTCCTTCCTTCCTTCCTTCCTTCCTTCCTTCCTTCCTTCCTTCCTTCCTTCCTTCCTTCCTTCCTTCCCTCTCTATCTCTCTCTCTCTCTCTCTCTCTCTCTCTCTCGCTCTCGCTCTCTCGCTCTCTCTCTGTCTATCCCTCCTAACTCCCTGTGTGGGGCTGGTCTGTGGGGCCGTGCTGAGCGATGCGCTGAGCAGAGCAGCCGTGGGCATTTGTCAAAGCCTCGGATCGTAATGACCACTCAGCAGTGGGGAAATTGAGCTGACCCAGGGGCCAAAGCTGTTAGGGGGACTGGTGGGGAGGCCACTGGGGTCAGGCCATCCTTGTCCCACCCACTTTGTGGGCAGTTAGCACTAGAACATTAGTTTACTGTTTAGCCCCTTATATCCTCCAGGCCTAATCCTAAACACTTAAATGTTTACCTGACACAAGTTGTAAAAGAAAAATAGAAAGGGAACCAGCAGGGGTAAACTGTAAACTTAGGTGGGGCGCCAGTGAATGGTGTTACTCTTACTTGTAGTTTAAGGAACAATAGTGTATTCTTGTACTAAAGAAAGCGTGGACTCAGCTAAATCCAAAGTATATTTATCTGTACTTTTTTTGTTGTAATTTTTGCTTATTTCAATAATATAGTACAGATGTCGATATTGAGTGTATTTTTCTAGCTGTGTTAGTTTCACTTTTAATTTCACTCCATGAGTCTATGAACTTTAAATGATGATATCTCTGTGTCCAGGGTCACAACTTTGGTTTTAGAAGTGTGTGTGTGTGGGGGGTGGCTGTTTGGGGGGGAGGGACGGACGGACGACATAACCTGGCGGGGGGTCTGGGGGTCCTCCCTCAGGATTTTTTGGGCATCTAAAGCTCATTTCCTGCATTTCTACACAATCTAATATGACCACTTTTTGGTCACTTTTTTTGTAAATAAGAATATAATATGTTATAAATGAATGTGGATGGTACCATGATTATGGATAATCCTTGTCACGATCGTCGGTAAGAGATGAGGACCAAGGCGCAGCGTTGCAGACGAACATACTCTTTATTTATGATACACGATCAAAAAACAACAAACCGATAACGTGACAGTCAATGGTCAAACACAAACCAACACGAACAAGATCCCACAACCACTGTGGGCAAACAGCCTGTTTAAATGTGGTTCCCAATCAGAGACAACCAGCCACAGCTGACACTCGTTGCCTCTGATTGAGAACCACACTGGCCAACATAACATAACATAATGGAATACATAGATCTACACACCCTGGCTCAACATAACAGTGTCCCCAGAGCCAGGGCGTGACAATCCTGAATGAATCGTTAATAATGATTAGTGAGAAAGTTATAGACGCACAAATATCATACCCCCCCCCAAATGGTAACCTCCCCTGTTATTGTAATGGTGAGAGGTTAGCATGTCTTGGGGGTATGATATTTGTGCATCTGTAACTTTCTCACTCATCATTATTCACGATTCATTCAGAATTTTCCATAATCATGGCAGCATCCACATTGATGTAAAAGTGTTTAGAAACATTACATTCTTATGTACAATAAAAATGATTCCAATATGACACAATACATTATTTACCATTCATTTCTATTGGGCACAAAATAATCTGAAACACAACCAAAACAAACAGCAAATGCATCCAGCAAATTTGTAGAGTCCCAAGCTTGATTTAGTCATTGAGTGCAATGAATGTGGGACCAAATATTTAACTTTTCACTACTTTAATACACGTACAAGTTATTTTGTCCCAATACTTTTGCTCCCCTTAAATGGGAGGACTATGTCCAAATAGTACTGTAATTCCTAAACGGTTCACACGATATGGATGAAAATACCCTCAAATGAAAGCTGACAGTCTGCACTTAAACTTCATAGCTACTATTGTTTGATTTCCAATAATTACAGAGGACACTGTAATTCATATCATAGGCCTAATTGTACTGTAGATCTCTTTTTACTTGCACACAATATAGCTGGGTCACCCCGTCCTGCCCCTAGGGGTCCACCGCCCTGTAGCACCCCAACCTAACACACCCCACTCAGCTTTAGGATCTTAGTGAAACATTCATTATTGGTTTCAGGTGTGTTAGGCCAAGGCCAGAGTGACAACCAACAGTATGGCAGACCCCCAGGGCCAGGTCTGAGCAGCCCAGCAGCTAGGGATTGCCTAAATAGGTATCTCCCATCACGTGGGCATGTTTTCAAAACAGACTCCTTTTGTCATAAAGTATTCCATATAAGACATCCAGACCTTATGAAAGTTGCACAGTATACCCTTAATCTTGTAATAAAATAAAATCTAGTTATACATAACTTGACATTTGTGCCATCCATTGTGACGTTGTGGGAGGATAACCAACCTTCCAATTAATGGCAATGCATTTCTTAGCCACTATAAATGCTGGGTTACACAGTTTCTTCTGACAACAGTCTCCAGTATCAACATTTCCAAGCAAACAAAAACCGGGAGAAGGGAGAATCTGTAGAAATGCTGAGATAAAAGTACATACTCTTTGCTAGAATTCAGCAAGCCTTCACAAGAGCATAACATTTTGAAATATGTCCCCTTTTGTGTTTTACACCTCCAGCAGAGCAATTACACATCTGAGTGCATGATATTCAGTTTCACTGGCATGTAGCACGTTCTATGAATGGTCTCAAACTGCAATAATTTATGTCTGAGATAATATGAAAATGGCTGGGCATTCAAACATATTTGTATCCATTCATCAACAGTAGTGTCTCCCAGGTCTTCCTCGCATTTTAGTTTTACATGTTTTGTGTCAACCCTTGATACAGTTTGGAAATCAACTTGAGGTTTGTCAGACTGTCTTAAAATAGTTTCAATCTTTGAAGCTTCTGACTTGTCCAGTGTTTGCTTCACAGAGAGAATAAAGTGTTGCATCTGTAAAAGTTCACCTAAGCGCCATCACAGACTGGTCTTCCCTGGTTGTCTGACCCTGCTGAGACCCCTGTCACCATATGATCCTGCCCAATAATAGAATCAATGGTTCAATAATTTAAATAACCACTATCCCCAGATCCCAGACTGTAGCCTACCCATCAAGTCAAGATGGAACTTTGTATCCATTCACTGATTGTTATAATATAATGCAAAATTCACCTGAGCTCCGTAGACTGGTCTTCCCTGGCTGTCTGACTGTCACGCCCTGGCTCTGGGGACTCTTTAATGTTGAGCCAGGGTGTTAGTTTCTAGGTTTAGTTTTCTAGGTTTATGTTCTAGATCGTGTGGATCTATGTTGGCCAGGGTGGTTCCCAATCAGAGGCAGCTGATTCTCGTTGTCTCTGATTGGGAACCATACTTAGGCAGCCTGTTGGCACTAGTCAATTGTGGGATCTTGTTCTGTATAGGTTTGTGTTGTTGAACCTTTAGACTTCACGTATCGTTTTGTTTTTTTGTTGTATTGTATTAAGTACTCATTAAAAGATGTACGCCTATCACGCTGCGCCTTGGTCCGCTTCTTACGACGATCGTGACAGAAGATCCCACCAAAATTGGACCAAGCAGCGTGTGCAGGAGCAAACGCCGGCTATGGAACAGGAGGTTACTCTGGTAGATGTCCTCCTCGGTTGGGGGAGAATCACAGAGGAGGAGGCCGTCCGCTACCGGAGGGCGATGAGGGAGGATGCCCAGGCAGGAGAGGAGAAGCGGCGCCAACCGGGCCGTCGTCGGACAGGCGAGAGGCAACCCCAATAAAAAAAATTTGGGCGGCACACGGCATGGACGACGGGGATAATGGAGGCAGCTACAGGACGTATCGGCGGATTAGGAGAGGAGGCCACCAGGTTTGGGGGGCTGGAAGGGAGGTTGGCGGAGCCTAGAGGTAGAGCAGAGCCAACTCCCCGTACTCAGGCTAGGCAGCGTGAGACTGGGCAGGTTCCGAGTTATGCGGAGCTGTGTACTGTGCCGCGAGTGGTCCGGCACAGTCCTGTACGTCCTGTGCTAGCACCACGCACGTGTCGTGCTAAGGTGGGCATGCAGCCAGGACGGAGTGTGCCGGCTCAGCGCTCGTGGCCTCCAGTACCCCTCCTCGGTCCCGGATATCCTGTGCCAGTGCCACGTGCTGTAGTGCCAGTACGAGTGCACAGCCCTGTACGTCCTGTGCTGATGCCTCACACAGAGTGTGTAGAAATAGGCATTCAGCCAGGACGGGTTGTGTCAGCTCTTCGCTCCAGACCTCCAGTCCGTCTCCACAGCCCGGTCCGGCCTGTGCATGCTCCCCGCACCAAGCCAGTGGTGTGCGTCGCCAGCCCGGTCCGGCCTGTTCCTGCTCCCCGCACCAAGCCTGTTGTGCGCGTCGCCAGCCCGGCCCGTTCCTGCTCCCCGCACCAAGCCAGTGGTGCGCGTTGTCAGCCCGGTCCGGCCCGGTCCGGCCCGTTCCTGCTCCCCGCACCAAGCCAGTGGTGCGCGTCGTCAGCCCGGTCCGGCCCGTTCCTGCTCCCTGCACCAAGCCTGTGGTGCGCGTCGCCAGCCCGGCCCGGCCCGTACCTGCTCCCCGTACCAAGCCAGTGGTGCGTGTCGTCAGCCCGGTCCGGCACGTTCCTGCTCCCCGCACCAAGCCAGTGGTGCGCGTCGTCAGCCCGGTCCGGCCCGTTCCCGCTCCCCGCACCAAGCCAGTGGTGCGCGTCGTCAGTCCGGCACGGTCCGTGCCTGTTCCACCTGTGCCTGGTCCGGCACCGGTCAGCTGCTCCACGCCGGAGCCAGAGCAATCCGCTCCACCGGTGTTCAGTCCAGCTCCGGTCAGCAGGGCCAGACCACGAAGGCGAGAGAGAGAGGGGTGGTCACGCCCGGAGCCGGCCCCTCCCCTGTGGTGTTTGGTTGGCACGGTCACAATCCGCGCCTTTGGGGGGGGGGGGGGGGGTACTGTCACGCCCTGGCTCTGGGGACTCTTTAATGTTGAGCCAGGGTGTTAGTTTCTATGTTTAGTTTTCTAGGTTTATGTTCTAGATCATGTGGATCTATGTTGGCCAGGGTGGTTCCCAATCAGAGGCAGCTGATTCTCGTTGTCTCTGATTGGGGACCATACTTAGGCAGCCTGTTGGCACTAATTAATTGTGGGATCTTGTTCTGTATAGGTTTGTGTTGGTGAACCTTTAGACTTCACGTATCGTTTTGTTGTTTTGTTGTATTGTATTAAGTACTCATTAAAAGATGTACGCCTATCACGCTGCGCCTTGGTCCGCTTCTTACGACGATCGTGACACTGACCCTGCTGGGACACCTGTCACCATCTGATCCTGCTAAGACATGGTGAGCATAGTATTGTTTACTGACTGTGCACCATGACAGTGAAGCCTGTAGAGCTGTTTATACCATGTCAGTGTGAAAAGTAGGGAAATAGCTAGGGAAACTGAAATATTAATAATGTTACATTGCTATACTGACTGTGATTGAGGCAAAAATAATATCTAAAATTAGCCAACTTTTGGCTAGCTCTATGGTACATCAACTGGTGAAAATGAGCCAAGTTAATTTACTTATGTTGAAACGGGACAAAACAAAGAATACTAAACATTTCCATACACACAACAGCTGTTAGATACTGCTACCTGACAGATAGCTAGAGGTTAGAGCTAAACTGGCTGTGGTAGCTACTATGTAGCTAGCTAGCTAGTTCATTCACTTCAAACATGTCACAGGTGTAGAGAGGAGTAGGCAGGAGGCAATCGCATGTTTAGAACTACTGAATTTATTTAAGCACCATAGATCAAAGCGGGACGAAACCCAAACAATGTTGTGCTCAAAATGTATCTTCATAAACAAAAGGCACAGGGCGAACCCAAAGTGCAAAATATAAAGTACTCAGGAAATAGTAGGAGAGATTCCTCTCAGGAAAACAAGTAACATTTACAATGACCGACAAAGACAAATGGCAGACAGAGTATATATACAGTGATAGAGTGGGGATTGGAACCAGGTGTGTGTAATAATGACGAGACAAGTCCGGGGTTGACGAGTGAAGGGCGTTTGCCAGCAGTAGGTTCGGCAGCAGCTAGATGGCTGGTGACGCCTGAGCTGGACAGGAGGGGGAACCAAAGCGAAGGCTGGTGTGACAAAACAGAACTTCAGTCGAGAGGGGATGAAACATTAGCTAACTTTAAATGTCAGTTACACTGCTAGCTCAGCACTGGGAATAAATAATTTTGTTCAGTTAAGTCAAACAGCAGTTACCTTGCCAACTACATCAGTCAAATAAAGAGTAGACCGTTTTTGCTCTGCTTTTACAACTAAGAGAAAAAGTACAACACACACAGACAACAGCTGCCTCTGTTCGCACGCTCTGAAACCCCCAAACAGCCTACCCGACCGCTCTGAGGCGACCGCATGGTCCTAAAGCACACCGAAACCGCTTTTTGTACAGTGCAATGATAAAACTGGGGGGGGACAAAAATGCAATTTTTTGAAGTTGCGCCCCTGTCTGTGTCTATCTGTGTCTATCTCTGTGTGTATGTGCATGTATCTCCATGCAGCCCTGGCCCTGGTGTGATGCATGAAACGGGGGGACATTGAGAAACTGCTCTTCCCCAGTCTCAATCCCCAGTGCTCTCTACCTCTCACCAATCTCCCCCCAGAGTGAATCCCCAGTGACACACAGGCAGACCCTGATGGAGCACAGGGTGGCTTGTGCTGTTCTCTCTAACCTTGTCACCAGCTGATTGAATTCAGAACCCCTTTCTTTTCACCGGGGCGGCAATCAAAGAAACACACGCACACACACACACACACACCAGATAATGGCAAATTTAGAGCGATTGCATTGGAAGTCATCCCACCAGACGGGGACGGGGACGGGGACGGGGACGGGGACGGGGACGGGGGGGGTGTCATCTTCAAGATACTTCATATGTATCCTCTCTTCATTATCAACACCTTTCACTCCATCCCTCTGTCTTTCTCTCATTCTTAACTATTGATGTCTCTACTGTACTACTTCTCCACCACATGAATACCAATTACGCAAACGCTACACTGGCAAAATATAATACTGCAGGTCAGGGTGGAAATAATCCCTTATGAAATCAAAATCACATTTGATTTGTCACATGATTCGTAAACAACTGTAGACTAACAGTGAAATGCTTGGGAAGAGATTTTTGACGTACCGATCCCATGGCATAGTGTTTATGAACTGATATGCAAAACGACACCGGATTCAAAACTTAGAATCTTTCAATTTTAATTATTATATAAAATTCTTGCTACCAATTGGACACAGGTCGAGGAATGGCTAAAGGATTGCAATATTTACCTGGAGCTAACCTTGCAGATAGCATTACTTGGTGATCTGAAAAGTCAAAGTCAATCGATCAATAATATAATAATACTTTTAGCAAAAATGTTTATTTTCAATTTACAATCTGTAGAAACAATGAGAATAGAACGGTTTAGAACTTTTGTAAAACATCACAGTACAGTTGAAAAATATATGGCAAACAGAAATCCTATATGGATGGTGTGTCACGCTCTGGCTCCGGGACTGTGTAGTTTGAGCCAGGGTGTATTCATTTGGTTGTGTTGGGTATAGGGTGTGTTCATTTGGTTATGTTTGGTTTTGGTTGTAGTGTCTTGTCTCGTCAGGTGACTCCCAATCGGAGGTAACGAGTGTCAGCTGTCGGCTCGTTATCTCTGATTGGGAGCCATATTTAAACTGTCAATGTTCACCTTAGGGTTGTGGGTTTTTGTTCCATGTTTCAGTCTGTGTACTGAGGACTTCACTATCCGTCATTGTTTATTGTTTTCTCGTTCGTGCACTTTAACTTTAATAAAGTCATGTTCGCTACAAACGCTGCGCTTTGGTCCACTCCTTCCGTAGACGGCCGTGACAGAAAAACCCACCAAAAAAGGACCAAGCAGCGTGTCCAGGAGCAAGGAGACTGGACATGGGAGGAAGCGCCGGGTAAGGAGATCGAGAGGCTGGCGATGGCCCAGGTGGGCAAATCGTGGTCCTGGGAGGACATGCTCGGGGGCAAGGGACCTTGGGGGAGGATCAAGGCCCTGGCGAGAGAGGAGCAACGGCGTCAGCAGGGCCATCGTCGGAAGGACGAGAGGCAACCCCAAAAAGTTTTTTGGGGGGGGCACATGGCTTGGGCGGCTGGGCAGCAGGAGGCTGCCACAGGGAGACGTGGAGAGAAGGCTACCGGATTACGGGAGCCATTGGCGAGTAGAGGGAGGGAAGTAGTGGAGGCACGGCGTGAGAGACTGAGGTGTGTTACCAGTCCGGTCCGGCCCGTTCCTGATCCCCGGTTAAGGCCAGTGGTGTGTGTTCCCAGTATGGACCGGCCTGTTCCTACTCCACGCACCAAGTCCACGGTGTGCGTCGCCAGCCCAGCCCGGCCTGTTCCTGCTCCACGCACAAAGCCTACGGTGTGCGTCGACAGCCCTGTCCGGCCTGTTCCTGCTCCACGTACCAGACCTACGGTGTGCGTCGCCAGCCCAGCCCGGCCTGTTCCTGCTCCACGCACTAAACCTACGGTGTGCGTCGCCAGCCCAGCCCGGCCTGTTCCTGCTCCACGCACTAAACCTACGGTGTGCGTCGCCAGCCCAGCCCGGCCTGTTCCTGCTCCACGCACTAAACCTACGGTGTGCGTCGCCAGCCCAGCCCGGCCTGTTCCTGCCACCCGCACCAAGTCTACGGTGCGCGTCGCCAGCCCGACCCGGCCTGTTCCTGCCACTCGCACCAAGTCTACGGTGCGCGTCGCCAGCCCGACCCGGCCTGTTCCTGCCACTCGCACCAAACCTACGGTGCGCGTCGCCAGCCCGGTCCGGCCTGTTCCTGCCACCCGCACCAAGTGTACGGTGTGCGTCGCCAGCCCGACCCGGCCTGTTCCTGCCACCCGCACCAAGTCTACGGTGTGCGTCGCCAGCCCAGCCCGGCCTGTTCCTGCTCCACGCACTAAACCTACGGTGTGCGTCGCCAGCCCAGCCCGGCCTGTTCCTGCCACCCGCACCAAGTCTACGGTGCGCGTCGCCAGCTCGACCCGGCCTGTTCCTGCCACTCGCACCAAGTCTACGGTGCGCGTCGCCAGCCCGACCCGGCCTGTTCCTGCCACTCGCACCAAACCTACGGTGCGCATCGCCAGCCCGGTCCGGCCTGTTCCTGCCACCCGCACCAAGTGTACGGTGTGCGTCGCCAGCCCGACCCGGCCTGTTCCTGCCACCCGCACCAAGTCTACGATGCGCGTCGCCAGCCCAACCCGGCCTGTTCCTGCCACTCGCACCAAACTTACGGTGCGCGTCGCCAGCCCGGTCCGGTCTGTTCCTGCCACTCGCACCAAGCCAAGGGTGCGAGTCGTCAGCCTGGTCCAGCCCGTTCCTGCTACTCGCACCAAGCCAGGGGTACGAGTCGTCGGCCTGGTTCAGCCCGTTCCTGCTACTCGCACCAAGCCAAGGGTGCGAGTCGTCAGCCTGGTTCAGCTCGTCCCTGCTACTCGCACCAAGCCAAGGGTGCGAGCCGTCAGCCTGATCCAGCCCATTCCTGCTACTCGCACCAAGCCAGGGATGCGAGTCTTCAGCCTGGTGAGGCCTGTTCCGGCTCCACGCACCAGGCAAAGGGTGCGTATCGTCTGCCAGTTCCGGTCCATTCCTACCTCACGCGCCAAGCCAGGGGTGCGCGTCGGAGGTCCGGATCCAGCAAGCTGGGTCAGATCGGACCGGGGGCACTACGGGGGGAGTGAAGTGGGGTGGTGGTCAAGCCCGGAGCCGGAGCCGCCTCCGAGGAGCAACACCCACCCAGCCCTCCCCTATTTTGGGGTGTAGGCGCGGTCGGAGTCCGCGCCTTTAGGGGGGGGTACTGTCACGCTCTGGCTCCGGGACTGTGTAGTTTGAGCCAGGGTGTATTCATTTGGTTGTGTTGGGTATAGGGTGTGTTCATTTGGTTATGTTTGGTTTTGGTTGTAGTGTCTTGTCTCGTCAGGTGACTCCCAATCGGAGGTAACGAGTGTCAGCTGTCGGCTCGTTATCTCTGATTGGGAGCCATATTTAAACTGTCAATGTTCACCTTAGGGTTGTGGGTTTTTGTTCCATGTTTCAGTCTGTGTACTGAGGACTTCACTATCCGTCATTGTTTATTGTTTTCTCGTTCGTGCACTTTAACTTTAATAAAGTCATGTTCGCTACAAACGCTGCGCTTTGGTCCACTCCTTCCGTAGACGGCCGTGACATGGTGTTAAGAGATAGATGGGTAGTGTTGAATGGAGTTGAAGGATGGGACTAATAACAACGAACAAAAAATAATAACAAGATAACTAATAATGTAAGCATACTGTGCCCATAATAAGTATATAGGATGTAGGTTGGGATCTTTTGTGAAAGAGCTCAGTTACAAACATATGGCATATAGAAGCAAACCGGATGGACATCATGAAAATGATCGGAGAGGTTGAGAGTAGAAGAAGATCAGGAGAAAAAACTAACAAAATATAATTATTGTAAAATTGACTGTGTCCATAAAATGTATATAGTAAGTATAAGCTGGAAGTAGAGGCCTAAGCATTGTTGTTCACTAGTTTACTCCAAGTAGGGTGTCACGATCGTCGTGTAAAGGATTGGACCAAGGTGCAGCGTGGTATGCGTACATGTTTAATGTTAATAATAAACACTTGACAAAATAACAAAGCAACTAAACGTGAAGTTCTAAAGGCTATACATCAAACAAGCCAAACAAACAGAAACAAGATCCCACAACATAGGTAGGCAAAATGGCTGCCTAAGTATGATCCCCAATCAGAGACAACGATAGACAGCTGCCTCTGATTTGGAACCACACCCGGCCAACATAGAACTAGATAAACTAGAATCTACACATAGATATTCACACCCTGACCAAACCAACTAGAGATCTCTATGTCAGGGCGTGACAGTACCCCCCCCCCAAAGGTGCGTACTCCGGCCGCACCAACCTGACTCATTAGGGGAGGGTCCGGGTGGGCATTTAGCCTCGGTGGCAGCTCTGGCTCCGGGCGCGACGTAAACCCTACTGTCCTCTCCTTTTCTGGCTCCCCGTTGCACACCTGGTCTGGTCTGGACCCCGGCGCGATGCTTCCCCTCTCAGTCCTCCCACGATGCACCAAGCCCTGTCTGGACCCTGGTGTGGGAGGCCCCGACCATGGAGAGGGGCTGACGTCTGGGCCTGGACCGGCAATCTTCCCGTGATGCACCAAGCCCTGTCTGGACCCTGGTGTTGGAGAGTAGTCGACCGGACCCGGATTGGGCACCGGTGGAGCGGTCTACTCTGGCACTGGAGTGGAGCCGCTGACCAGAGCTGAACTGGTCCCAGGTGGAGCGGACTGCTCTGGACTGGAGCAGCTGACCGGGGCTGGACTAGGCACCGGTGGAGCGGACTGCTCTGGCATTGGACTGGAGCAGCTAACCGGAGCTGGACTAGGCACCGGTGGAGCGGACTGCTCTGGCACTGGAGTGGAGCAGCTGACCGGAGCTGGACTAGGCACCGGTGGAGCGGACTGCTCTGGCACTGGAGTGGAGCAGCTGACCGGAGCTAGACTTGGCACCGGTGGAGCGGACTGCTCCAGCCGTACCGGGCTGGGGACACGCACCACTGGTCTGGTGCGAGGAACAGGCACGGGCCGCACAGGGCTGGGAACACACACCACTGGTCTGGTGCCAGGAGCAGGCACGGGCCGCACAGGGCTGGGAACACACACCACTGGTCTGGTGGGAGGAGCAGGCACGGGCCGTGCCGGACTGGAGACACGCACCACTGGTCTGGTGCGAGGAGCAGGCACGGGCCGTACCGGACTGGAAACACGCACCACTGGTTTGGTGCGAGGAGCAGGCACGTGCCGTGCCGGACTGGAGACACGCACCACTGGTCTGTGAAGGCGCCCTGGCGGCACAGTGCGCAACGCCGGCGCATAGCCTGGTGCCTGCACGGTCACACGCTCCTCAAAGCGAGTGCGGAGAGTTGGCTCTGCTCTGCAACCTGGCTTCACCAGCTTCTGCTCTAAGTACTGAGCTCTCTGCTGCTGAAGGGTTAACTCCTCTCTCAGCTCCTCCTGTTGCCTGGCCAACTCCTCTCTCAGTGCATCCACTGTCTCCTTCTCCTTGTGAGCCTCCTGTAGCGCCTCCCTCTGAAGGGAGAACTCCTGCTCCTTCCTCGCTATCATCCCCCGTAAGGTGGTTGCCTCTTCTATCAGAGTGCTAATCTGCAGGTCTCTCCGAGCCTCCTGCTGCTTAGCCAACCACCCCGTGTGCCCCACCAAAACATTTTCTTGGGGTTGCCTCTCGGGCTTCCTTTGCGGTCTCGAACTCCGATTTCGCCATTGATACTCTCCTGCCTGGGCTTCTTCCTTCACCCAGGGTCCTTTTCCATCCAATATCTCCTCCCATGTCCAAAATGTTTTCCCCACCTGTGTCCAGGGTATCTTCTCCTCCTGGCCACGCTGCTTGGTCCGTTGGTGGTGGGATCTTCTGTCACGATCGTCGTGTAAAGGATTGGACCAAGGTGCAGTGTGGAATGCATACATGTTTAATGTTAATAATAAACACTTGACAAAATAACAAAGCAACTGAACGTTCTAAAGGCTATACATCAAACAAACAGAAACAAGATCCCACAACTAAAGGTAGGCAAAATGGCTGCCTAAGTATGATCCCCAATCAGAGACAACGATAGACAACTGCCTCTGATTGGGAACCACACCCGGCCAACATAGAACTAGATAAACTAGAATCTACACATAGATGTTCACACCCTGATCAAACCAACTAGAGATCTCTATGTCAGGGCGTGACATAGGGAAAGGGCGGTGGGGTTGGAAAGTAATAAAGGGTAATATTTTTTTTTAAAGGATATGTATATGTATGTGTGTATGTATGTATGTGTGTATGTATGTGTGTATGCATGTATGTGTGTATGTATGTGTGTATATGTGTATATATGTATATATATGTGCATATATATGTGTATGTGTATGTATATATATATATATATATATATATATATATATATATATAAAAACATGGGGGATTGGAAGTGATGCAGACAATTACATTGATGGAAGTTACAATCTATCTGCAATATTAAGCTGATCTACCCCCTTAATAAAATAAAATAAAAATAAAAAAATAAAAAACTGTGAAATGCTTCGTACATTTGCCTTCTGAACACGAGAAATAAATACACAGTGAGTAATGATAACTTGCCTATATACACAGGCTACCAGTACCGAGTCGATGTGTAGGGGTACGAGGTAATTGAGGTAGATATGTACATATAGGTAGGGGTAAAGTGACTGGTCAGCAGGTAGCCTAGTGGTTAAGAACGTTGGGCCAGGTACTTAACCCTAATTGCTCCTGTAAGTCGCTCTGGATAAGAGCGTCTGCTAAATGTAAATGATAGATAATAAGCAGTAGCAGCAGTGTATGTGATGAGTCAAAAGAGTTAGTACAAAAGGGGGTCAATGCAGACAGTCCGGCTAGCTATTCAGTTAACTATTTAGCAGTCTTATGGCTTTGGGGTAGAAGCTGTTCAGGGTCCTGTTGGTTCCAGACTCCAGCATCGGTACCACTTACCGTGCGGTAGCAGAGAGAACAGTCTATGACTTTGGTGGCTGGAGTCTTCTACAATTTTTAGGGCCTTCCTCTGACTCCGCCTGGTACAGAGGTCCTGGAAAGCAGGGAGCTCGGCCCCAGTAATGTACTGAGCAATACGCACTACCCTCTGTAGCATCTTGCGGTCGGATGCCAATTAGTTGCCATTCCAAGCAGTTGCCACACCAAGCGGTGATGCAGCCAGTCAAGATGTTCTCAATGGTGCAGCTGTATAACTTTTTGAGGGCCCATGCCAAATCTTTTCAGCCTCCTGAGGGGGAAGAGGCGTTGTCGTGCCTTCTTCAAGGCTGTTTTGGTGTGTGTGGACCATGTTCATTCTTTAGTGATGTGGACACCGACGAACTTGAAGCTCTCGACCCACTCCACTACAGCCCCATCGATGTGGGTGGGGGCATGCTTGGCCCTCCATTTCCTGTAGTGCACGATCAGCTCCTTTGTCTTGCACCACACTGCCAGGTCACTGACCTCTTCCCTATAGCCTGTCTCATCGTCGTCTGTGATCAGGCCTACCATATACAGTACATTGTAGACTTGTTGTTGGGGTGGGATTGGTGTGGGGTGTGGGGGGTCCTTGGGTGGCTTTTGACAATTTCTTTGGATTCCTAACTCATTGTTAGAAAAGATTTTGGTCCAAATCGGATGTTAGGTACTATATTTATTAAATATTACATGAATCCTATCAATTAAAATGGCTAATTTGGGTGCAATCAATTAGCTTAATTTCTCAGATATCAAATTATATTTCAACAAAATAATGTTGCAGGAATGCTAATCTTATCTATACTCTAACAACAGAAACTATTTCAGAACAATCTGAGATGGTGGGTGTCAAAACCCTATTTTTGTGCTTTTTGAGGTGGAAAGACCGATAGGTGTTCCTCTTGTCCATGTGGGAGAGGGCAGTGTGGAGTATATGAATTGGAGTGGGTCTAGGGTGTTTGGGATGATGATGTTAATGTGAGCCATGACCAGACTTTCAAAGGATTTCATGGCTACAGATGTGAGTGCTACGGGGCAATAGTCATTTAGACAGGTTACCTTGGTGTTCTTGGGCACAGGGACTATGGTGGTCTGCTTAAAACATGTAGGTATTACAGACTGGGTCAGGGAGAGGTTGTAAATGTTAGTGAAGACACTTGCCAGCTGATCAGCACATGCTCTGAGTACGCGTCCTGGTAATCCGTCTGGCCCTGCGGCCTTGTGAATGTTAACCTGTTTAAAGGTTTTACTCATATCGGTTACAGTGAGCGAGATCACACAGTCATCCGGAACTGCTAGTGCTCTCATGCAGGGTTCAGTGTTGCTTGCCTCGAAGCGAGCATAGAAGGCATGTAGCTCATCTGGTAGGCTCGCGTCACTGGGCAGCTCGTGGCTGCATGGGTTTCCCTTTGTAGTCCATGATACTTTGCAAGACCTACCACATCTGACGAGCCTCAGAGCTGGCATATTAGGATTCGATCTTAGTCCTGTATTGGCGCTTTGCCTGTTTGTTGTCTCGTCGGAGGTCGTAGTGGGATCTCTCACAAGCGTCTGGATTAGTGTCCCACTCCTTGAAAGCGGCAGCTCTATCTCAGTGAGGATGTTGTCTGCTTCTGTTTGGGATATGTATGTACGGTCACTGTGTGGATAATGTCGTCAATGCACTTATTAATGAAGCCGGTGACTGATGTGCTAAACTCCTCAATGTCAACTTTATTATTATAACTTTATTGTTATTGCTGTTGACAGACAAAGTATTTTGCATGTTTGCTCTATTGGTCTAGCTAGAAGAATGATTTATGTCACTGTACATTTGTTATTAAAATATAAATATATTATGTTAGTTTTAGGATATAGAGGGCATAGAGTACACTAGGGCAAATAAAGTGACATAATGTGAATAAATTAAGCAACTATCCTGCTGTTATCACTGGTCATGAAGTCTAAATAAATCAGCAGATTGGATTAAAAGTGAACATTGGCTCAACTCTTCCCAAAAATAGAGAGTATAAGATCAGCCTCTCTCCTGAGTGTCTCTTTCTCTCTTTCCTGTAGCTGACCTTTCTGTCTCTCTCCCCTCGACCACCACTACCTCTGCTGCTGCTGCTGCTGCAATATGACAAGTATCAAAGCTTGATAACAGTGAGGAGACACACTGAGACAGATCACCGGCTCTAGTTAGCATTATTTAACTCGACCACGTCTTCAGGGCACTGAGCCAGCCAGCCAGCAGGCAACAGGCCTGGGACCCCGCAGGGTAGTGAGAGAAAGAGAGAAAGAGAGAGAGAGACAGAGAGAGAGAGAGAGAGAGCGAGACGATCAATAGAACAGCAGATGGAAGACAAAAAAGGGTAGAATAGTCATTTTCGCTTTAGAGCCGTTCCCCTGTAGAGTCATGAAATCAAAATCTGAACTTTAAAATGTATAAGGATTGATTTCGCTGACACAGGATCATAACATACAGCCATTCTGAGACCGGAGGCATGGCGCTACAGATGCAGAGGCACATAAAGGAGAGGAGAGTAGCTGTAAATCTGACTCTAACACACCAATTAGCCTGTGACTGTTTTAGGATATGTAATGGGAAATCTTTAAAGTTTCATCAAACAGTCTTAGACACCACTGTTAGACCTGGAGCTAAAACCAAGAAGATGGATGCTAAAATAAACTTGTTTGGACAGATGGATTGGAATTCTTAACAAAGTTAGCTATTTTCTCTCGCTGATCCGTTTTACAACCAAGTACGGGTCGTTTTATAATGATGTGGCTTTTTCAATGTTGATAAGTAATTATATTTAGACAGTAGACACCTTAAATAGGTCTTAGGATAGCTTAAAAATACCAATGTCTTCAAGACATCACGTTATCCACTGGCCAAAAGTAGTGGTGTTTTATATCATGGTATGTGTGACCATGCATTGCATAATTATTACACACCATGCATGTATATATATTTTAATCATCACTGTACTGAATGTCTAATAAATCACTGTGTGTGTTTATTTCATGAAAGTAACTGCAAATATATTTTTTATCATTTATTTCCCTGACCCTCCTTTTGTCTGATCGTGTGGGTGTGTTGATATACATTTCAATATATTCACATACACAGCCCTGATTGGAGGATAGGATTGTCTAGACTCTAGATCATACACAGCTTACCCTTTCAAAGTAGGAAGATACAGTGGGGGAAAAAAGTATTTAGTCAGCCACCAATTGTGCAAGTTCTCCCACTTAAAAAGATGAGAGGGGCCTGTAATTTTCATCATAGGTACACGTCAACTATGCCAGACAAATTGAGGAAAAAAAATCCAGAAGATCACATTGTAGGATTTTTTATGAATTTATTTGCAAATTTTGGTGGAAAATAAGTATTTGGTCACCTACAAACAAGCAAGATTTCTGAATCTCACAGACCTGTAACTACTTCTTTAAGAGGCTCCTCTGTCCTCCACTCGTTACCTGTATTAATGGCACTTGTTTGAACTTGTTATCAGTATAAAAGACACCTGTCCACAACCTCAAACAGTCACACTCCAAACTCCACTATGGCCAAGACCAAAGAGCTGTCAAAGGACACCAGAAACTAAATGGTAGACCTGCACCAGTCTGGGAAGGCTGAATCTGCAATAGGTAAGCAGTTTGGTTTGAAGAAATCAACTGTGGGAGCAATTATTAGGAAATGGAAGACATACAAGACCACTGATAATCTCCCTCGATCTGGGGCTCCACGCAAGATCTCAAAATGATCACAAGAACGGTGAGCAAAAATCCCAGAACCACACGGGGGGACCTAGTGAATGACCTGCAGAGAGCTGGGACCAAAGTAACAAAGCCTACCATCAGGAACACACTACGCCGCCAGGGACTCAAATCCTGCAGTGCCAGACGTGTCCCCCTGCTTAAGCCAGTACATGTCCAGGCCTGTCTGAAGTTTGCTAGAGTGCATTTGGATGATCCAGAAGAGGATTGGGAGAATGTCATATGGTCAGATGAAACCAAAATAGAACTTTTTGGTAAAAACTCAACTCGTCGTGTTTGGAGGACAAAGAATGCTGAGTGCATCCAAAGAACACCATACCTACTGTGAAGCATGGGGGTGGAAACATCATGCTTTGGGGCTGTTTTTCTGCAAAGGGACCAGGACGACTGATCCGTGTAAAGGAAAGAATGAATGGGGCCATGTATCGTGAGATTTTGAGTGAAAACCTCCTTCCATCAGCAAGGGCATTGAAGATGAAACGTGGCTGGGTCTTTCAGCATGACAATGATCCCAAACACACCGCCCGGGCAACGAAGGAGTGGCTTCGTAAGAAGCATTTCAAGGTCCTGGAGTGGCCTAGCCAGTCTCCAGATCTCAACCCCATAGAAAATCTTTGGAGGGAGTTGAAAGTCCGTGTTGCCCAGCGACAGCCCCAACACATCACTGCTCTAGAGGAGATCTGCATGGAGGAATGGGCCAAAATACCAGCAACAGTGTGTGAAAACCTTGTGAAGACTTACAGAAAACGTTTGACCTGTGTCATTGCCAACAAAGGGTATATAACAAAGTATTGAGAAACTTTTGTTATTGACCAAATACTTATTTTCCACCATAATTTGCAAATAAATTCATTAAAAATCATACAATGTGATTTTCTGGAAAAAAAATTCTCATTTTGTCTGTCATAGTTGACGTGTACCTATGATGAAAATTACAGGCCTCACTCATCTTTTTAAGTAGGAGAACTTGCACAATTTGTAGCTGACTAAATACTTATTTTCCCCACTGTAGATATTCAAACAAAAGATGACTGGTCATTGGTCAGAATAATCAGATCAGATTGTGATGTCATGATCTGGGCCAAAAACTCCACCTCATTTTAACAGGCTGAAATTTCAGATTATTTTTTCAAACAGCTCTTACACAAAAAGGGCATTTCCTAATTTCCACAATTTCAGTGTTATTTTGACCATAGTGTAGAAACATCATTTTTTAAAATCACATTTGACTGCTCTGCCCCTTTAACATACATATTCACTACTGTAACATAGAATATGTAAGTAAATGTAAACTTGCAAACTTGTCACGTCTTGACTGCTACCTCCGGAGGTCCCGCACGACACTTGCCCGGCAGTTGCCCCCCTCCAAGCAGGGCAGTGTAAACCAAATTGTCTTGTTGAGCCCAACACTCCTACAGCAAAAATCGTAATAGCAGAGCAATGTCTTTGAAACAGCTGAAATTTATAGACATTTTCATTATATTTTAGACTTGTTTTATTGAGTTTTTACCTGAAATTGCAGTAAAAGTCATTTACTCTGAAATTGACTCCAAGGGAATCTCAGAACACCGTCATTTATTTAAATGCAAAAGTGAGCAGGATGTGATGATTTGCATGATATTAAGGTAGGCCAAAAAGCCTTCTTCTAACTAGCTAGCTGAATTTGGCTAGCAATTTAGTATATGAGGAGGATGCAGACATTTTGTTTAGCTTGCTACCTAGCTCTGTATAATATGAATGACACTGTATGATTGTCACACCCTGATCTGTTTCCCCTGTCTTTGTGATTGTCTCCACCCCCCTCCAGGTGTCGCCCATCTTCCCCATTATTCCCAGTGTATTTATACCTGTATTCTCTGTTTGTCTGTTGCCAGTTCGTCTTGTCTCGTCAAGCCTACCAGCGGTTTTCCCGTACTCCTGTTTTGCTCTAGCCCCAGTTCTCCAGTTTTTCCCGGTTTTGACCATTCTGCCTGTCCTGATCCTGAGCCTGCCTGCCTTTTCTGTACCTTTCGGACTCTGCTCTGGATTACTGGGACATTGCATTGCTAATGTAAATGTAAAGTTTATGTCCATATTATGTAAATTGAAATTTCGTCCCGATCCCTCTCTTCCAATTTTCGGCAATAAGCTCTAATTTCCGGGCAACAGTCGACATATTATGAATCAGATAACGTCTGTTGTTTCTAATTGTACAATCATGTATGCGTTAACATCCATATTCAGTACTACCGGAATGTAAATTAATTACAATTCTATTCAAATGAGTATGGAGCTACAGTGAAAAACATGATTAGGCTAAATGAAACTCACAGCTAATTCCTCCCTGGATAGGGTGATGAGTGATTGGGGGGAATGAACAGGGAGGTCCTGATCAAAGCTAACATTGTAAGCTAACATTGTACTGTATGCTGTAGGAGCCAGATGGTAGCTCATAAATCCAACACCAGGCTCTGACACATATTAGCATTTAGTTAGCAGCCCCAGCTTGTACAGCCATTTAGGTAATATCTCTATCAGATCACATTGGAAATGGTGATTGAGTGAGTTTGGGTTGTTAACACTTTGTGTTACACTACTGTGTGTGTGTGTGTGTGTGTGTGTGTGTGTGTGTGTGTGTGTGTGTGTGTGCATGTGTGGGTGGGTGGGGGGGGGGGGGGGGGGGGTGAAGGTTGTACAGCAGAGGTACACTGCTATGGGGGACTGATAGGGACTACTGCAGCTTAGAGAACAATGGTTTCCCTAACGGCAGGGGAAGATGCCGCTTAGATTGATGTAATGGTACACCTTGTCTCATGGAGTTCAATCTTCACAGTAAACTCTTTTTCATTTGGGAGAGCTAGTCGAACTGCGAGCTGACTGATTTTTCTTTCTCCATCAGAGTTTTGGCCCCCGCCGATGGAGTGTTTTATGTGGAGGCACCAGACGTAGAGCCAAGGTTGAGATGTTCTATTACACAGGATAACCTACTGAGAGAGTGGCTCTTCCCTGTCTGGCCATCAGTTTAAACTTTAAAGGGACAAATCAGGTCTGTCTCTCTAGTAGCCTGTCTGGGGTTATTTGATCATTTTAGAATAAGTTGAGTAACTAAAGGATATACATATGAATGCTTAAGGCACAATATGAAAGCAAAATGTCAGTACATTTTCTAAATTGTGATACATTTGTTTCTTTAAATTTTAATATAATACTTTCTCTAACAACTGCTGTACACACTCAGTGACACTTACACACACACATATTAGGTTGCAATGTGTGAGCTGACACGAATTTGGCGCCAGAGAAGATGGCTGCCGTTTTACAGCCCTCTAACCAATTGTACAATTATGTGTGTTTTTTCGCGTTATTTGTAATTTATTCTGTACATAATGTTTCTGCCACCGAAGAGAGCTTCTGGATATCAGGACAGCGATTACTCACCTCGTATTGGATGAAGATTTTTTGTTCAACGAGTCAGACGCGAAGGATATTCTACAGACACCCGACAAGGCCCAAATCCCCGTCATTTGCATGAGAAAGAGACAGAGATATCGTGGACGTAGGTCGGGGTGCCTTGTAAGGATCTGACGGCGAGCGAGTAAACTGCCTCTTCCATCAATCCTACTAGAAAATGTTCAATCATTTGAAAATAAATTTGACGACCTAAGATTAAGGTTACCCTACCAACGGGACATTAAAAACTGTAATATCTTATGTTTCACCGAGTTGTGGCTGAACGACGACATGGATAACATACAGCTGGCGGGATATACGCTACATCGGCAGGATAGAACGGCTGACTCTGGTAAGACAAGGGGTGGCGGTCTGTGTATATTTGTAAACAACAGCTGGTGCATAACATCGAATACTAAGGAAGTCTCGAGGTTTTGCTCGCCTGAGGTAGAGTATCTCATGATAAGCTATAGTCCACACTATTTACCAAGAGAGTTTTCATCTATATTTTTCATAGCTGTCTATTTACCACCACAAACCGATGCTGGCACTAAGATTGCACTCAATGAACTGTATAAGGCCATAAGTAAACAGGAAAACGCTCATCCAGAGGCAGCGCTCCTAGTGGCCGGGGACTTTAATGCAAGGAAACTTAAATCCGTTCTACCTAATGTTAAATGTGCAACCAAAGGAAAAAAATAACCATAACTCTATCCTCCTAATTCTTGTTTTATAAGCAAAAACTAAAGCAGGAAGCACCAGTGACTTGGTTAATAAGGAAGTGGTCTGATGACGCAGATGCTAAACTACAGGACTGTTTTGCTAGCAGAGACTCGGTTAATAAGGAAGTGGTCTGATGACGCAGATGCTAAACTACAGGACTGTTTTGCTAGCAGAGACTGGAATATGTTCAGGGATTCTTCCGATATCATTGTGGAGTACACCACATCAGTCACTGGCTTCATCAATTAGTGCATCGTTGACGTTGTCCCCACAGTGACCGTATGTACATACCCCAACCAGAAGCCATGGATTAAAGGCAACATCCGCACTGAGCTAAAGGGTAGAGCTGCCGCTTTCAAGGAGAGGGACTCTAACCCGGACGCCTATAAAAAATCCCACTATGCCCTCCGACGAACCATCAAACAGGCAAAGAGTCAATACAGGACTAAGATTAAATCGTAGTACACCGGCTCCGATGCTCGTCGGATGTGGCAGGGCTCGAAAACTATTACAGACTACAAAGGAAAGCACAGCGGCGAGCTGCCCAGTGACAGAAGCCTACCAGACGAGCTAAATTACTTATATGCTCGCTTCGAGGCAAGCAACACTGAAACATGCATGAGAGCGTCAGCTGTTCCGGATGACTGTGTGATCACACTCTCCTTAGCCGATGTGAGTAAGACTTTTAAGCAGGTCAACATTCACAAGGCCGCAGGGCCAGACGGATTACCAGGATGTGTACTCCGAGCATGCACTGACCGACTGGCAAGAGTCTTTACTGACATTTTCAACATGTCCCTGACTGAGTCTGTAATACCAACATGTTTCAAGCAGACCCCCATAGTCCCTGTGCCCAAGAACACTAAGATAACCTGCCTAAATTACTACCGACCCATAGCACTCACGTCTGTAGCCATGAAGTGCTTTTAAAGGCTGGTCATGGCTCACATCAACACCATTATCCCAGAAACCCTAGACCCACTCCAATTTGCATACCGCCCCAACAGATCGACAGATGATGCAATCTCTATTGCACTCCACACTGCCCTTTCCCACCTTGACAAGAGGAACACCTACATGAGAATGCTATTCATTGACTACAGCTCAGCGTTCAATGCCATAGTGCCCTCAAAGCTTATTACTAAGCTAAGGACCCTGGGACTAAACACCTCCCTCTGCAACTGGATCCTGGACTTCCTGAAAAGGCCGCCCCCAGGTGGTAAGGGTAGGTAACAACACATCTGCCACGCTGATCCTCAACACGAGGGCCCCTCAGGGGTGTGTGCTCAGTCCCCTCCTGTACTCCCTGTTCACCCATGACTGCATGGCCAGGCATGACTCCAACACGATCATTAAGTTTGCCGACGACACAACAGTGGTAGGCCTGATCACCGACAATGATGAGACAGCCTATAGGGAGGAGGTCAGAGACCTGGCCGTGTGGTTCCAGGATAACAACCTCTCCCTCAACATGATCAAGACAAAGGAAATGATTGTGGACTACAAGAAAAAAAAGAGCATGCCCCCATTCTCATCGACAGGGCTGTAGTGGAACAAGATGAGAGCTTCAAGTTTCTTGGTGTCCACATCACCAACAAACTATAATGGTCCAAACACACCAAGACAGTCGTGAAGAGGGCACAACAAAGCCTATTTCCCCTCAGGAGACTGAAAAGATTTGGCATGGGTCCTCAGATCCTCAAAAAGTTCTACAGCTGCACCATTGAGAGCATCCTGACTGGTTGCATCACCGCCTGGTATGGCAACTGCTCGGCCTCCGACCGCAAGGCACTACAGAGGGTAGTGCGTACGGCCCAGTACATCACTGGGGCAAAGCTTCATTCCATCCAGGACCTCTATACCAGGTGGTGTCAGAGGAAGGCCCTCAAAATTGTCAAAGACTCCAGCCACCCTAGTCATAGACTGTTCTCTCTGCTACCGCACGGCAATTGGACCGGATCACCAAGTCTAGGTCCAAAAGGCTTCTTAACAGCTTCTACCCCCAAGCCATAACACTCCTGAACAGCTAATCATGGCTACCTGGACTATTTGCATTGCCCCCCCCCCCCCCCCCCCCCCCCCCTCTTATACGCTGTTGCTACTCTGTTTATTATCTATGCATAGTCACTTTAACTCTACGCACATGTACATATTACCTCAATTGCCTCGACTAACCGGTGCCCCCGCACATTAACTCTGTACCGGTACCCCCTGTATATAGCCTCCCTACTGTTAAATTTACTGCTGCTCTTTAAATATTTGCTATTTTTATTTTTTACTTATCTATTTTTTACTGCATTGTTGGTTAAGGGCTTGTGAGTAAGCATTTCACTGTAAGGTCTACACCTGCTGTATTCGGCGCATGTGGCAAATACATTTTGATTTGATTTGATTTGACAGTGAAAGGGCAGTAGTGGAGAGAGTGAAGGGTCATTGTGTGTGTGTGTGTTTGTTTAGTTTTACTATCCTTGTGGGGACCAGAAATCCTCATAAAGATAGTAAAACAAGGAACATTTTGGCGGTCCCGACAAGGAGAAAGGCTATTTTAGGCTTAGGGATTATGTTTATGGTTACAATTAGTGTTAGGTTTAGGGTTAGGAGTTAGGGTTATGGTAGGTTTAGGGTTAGGGGTTAGGGGTTAGGGGTTTGGGGTTACGGTTAACGTTAAGGTTAGTGTTAGGTTAAGGGTTAGGGTTATGGGTTAGGGAAAATAGGATTGTGTGTGTGTGAGGAAGAGTGGGTTAATTGTGGCGAACAGCTGAGGAGCACCCGCTCAGCTCTTATATGGTAGAAAGAGACTGGCTGCTGCCACACAAGCTGCCAAGCTAAGCTGTTTTAGGATGACGAATGTGTGTCAGTATGTGTGTGTGTGTGTGTGTGTGTGTGTGTGTGTGTGTGTGTGTGTGTGTGTGTGTGTGTGTGTGTGTGTGTGAGTGTGTGTGTGTGTGTGTGTGTCACAGAGAGAAAAAGTCAGAGGGGGAAAGTGTGTGTGTTACCGGGTGGGGCAGGTGACCAAGCCAGGCATGTGAGTGTGTTCATGAATGGAGAGAGAGCTGACCGGACAAAAACTAACTTCAGTCCAGAGCATGTTCACTCGCCACTTTAAGGAATGGCATTAGTCCCAGTAAGCAATTTGCACTGGGATCATCGGGGTGAGCTTGGCGAGAATTGTGTGACCAGCCCTCACCCTGTGACATCTGCACAACAGGAAGGATCTAAGATGGATCATACTTACTGGTTCCTGTTACTGAGGTGGCTGAGGAGACTAACGTGTGGTATATGTTACAACAGCGCTTTCAAAAACAGGCATTAGTACGGTGTGTGTTTGTATGTGCGTATGCATGTGTGTGTGCATATGCATGTGTTTGTGTGCGTGTTCTGTCCCAGTCATCAAAGCCCCAGTGTGAGGATCAGCTTTCACCGGAGAGCTAAAGGGTAGACTTATGTGTTGCTACTTACAGTAACACACTGAACCACTCCTAAAGGGTAACATTACCATTACACAATTTATCTATCAATCAACCAACCCCTCTGTGACAACATTTCACTCTCTAACGGTTCTCATTTGACATCTGAGTAGGAAAATAAATTGCGAAACACAAGCATTGAAATAGCTGCACTAGTTGCTGTCCTTTCCGTCCATATGTCACCCCCCTGCCCAAACCCCTCCACCACAAGTGGTCAGATATATTGGTGTGTGTGTGGGGGTGGGGTTTAGAGGCTTGGTCCTTGTCATCTGTTGGGCTCTGACTTCCAGCCTGAGGAGGGTTCAACTGAAGGAATCTGTTCCTCCATGTTAGTGTGCTTTGATGCTCCTACCGCGGTTACACAGCCCCACCACAGCAGGCTGCTCTGGGAGTATCGAGTGTGTTAGCATGGCCACACTAATCAGATAAGTGGGCTAATGCTAGCCTTTGAGGTTTGTGATGCATCTTAATCTTTTGTGTTAAACACTCTCACAGGAATAGCTCAAATCTAAATGCTTGCCAGCTGTTGATGGAAGGGTTAGGTTGAAGAGGGGTAGTGGAGACGGGTGAGGAGAGGGTGAGGAGGAGTGAGGAGGGGGTGCTATGCTATGTAAGACCCTGGCTAAGTCTTACGGAACATCAGTTGACACTAGAAAAATACAGCTGCCAATAGTTCTCTGGTAACAGCCCCGAATTCAAGTTTCCCTCCGTGATATATCGGAGTTGTTTGTTTTAGACTTGCCATTTGTGAACTGCGAGCTCTGCAGGTCATTTATACAACTTACTTTTAAACATTAATACTACTGGAAGCACAAATGTGGACTGAGAAAAGGGACCCTGGCCTTTCTCAGATGAAACCCAGCTGGATATAATTTATCTTTTCAACAGTCCCCCCGCTCTTATTTCTTCCTCTCCCAAAGATTGTCGGAAATAATCAATGGCACAGCCCCTGATGTTTATATTTAACCAGTGATGCACCCAAGAGTTGCTCTGAAAATGTCAACTGTCTCTTTGACCATTGGGCTTAATTGGAATGTGTGTGTTTTAAATGAAATCTATTACTCTCATTCAGTTCTATTGATCTAGGGGAATTGTGTCTGGAGAAATGAGCAATGTGTTTGTTGGAATCAAATTAGAATGAAACATCAAAAATATACCTTTTATTTGTAGCCTCTAACATTTACTGTAAGCAAACAGTACTTTTTTTCTGAACTCGTGAGCGTGTAAGAAAAACAGGGCAGCCACATATTAAGTTCCCCATGTCGCCTTTAGGGGGCTCTGTATTCGACCTTAGGCTGCCCCAGCCAGGTTTGTTTGCAGATGATCGTGTGGCCCCGAAAGAACCTGGAAAACAGGGCTATACAGGAATCTAGCACTCCACACTAAGTACGTCAAATAAAAATGTATCAATCCCAGAGAGAAAGAGATCTTAGCACTCCCAGAGCCACATCTGTTTTTCTCATCAGTGAAGCCTCAGGTTGGATGGGAGTAGAGAGATTGAGAGGGAGAGAGAGTAAGAGGGAGAGAGAGAGGGAGAGCGAGAGAGCAAGAGAGGGGGGAGAGAGAGAGGGAGAAAGAGGGAGAGAGAGAGAGTGGTGGGGGACACAGACAGCTCAGCAAAGAGAAAGGGGGGACAGGGTGTGTTCCTTACCCGAACCCCCCCTTCCTCCTCAGGTTAGTTTCTCCCTGCCGCACTTCAGTATGTCAGCCCCCCCATAACCTTAAGAAACCAATCGACTCAAATTCAGCCACTAAAATAATTAAGGGGGGTGGGGGATGCCGAAAATAAGGGGTGTATTTTGAGTGGAGGGGACATATGTCTCAAAATGCCTGGGAGCCTTCGGCCGGGTTCACTTGTTAGGAAAACTGGGTATAGCCTTACACCTCCGTTGACATGACTGCGGTATTAGTGGAGTGGGTAGGGTGTCGGCCACCCCTTGGCTGACCCTCCCTAGGATGTTCATGTTTACAGAGGTGTTCTCACAAACATTTGCCCATCGCGGTGCGACGCCATGTCAACCCGGCCGATGGCCCCACAGGCTCCCATTGGTGTTTACAGCCTCTGAGCTTTTACCATATACAGTATACAGTCCACCACCAAAGCTGCCATTCACTGCCACCGTGCACACGCACACACACGCAGATGCCCGTAAGCACACACACACTATCACGTTTCAGGAGAAGACCCAGATGCAGACAGTGTAGAAGTAACAAAAGTTTCTTACAAAATCAGGGGGCAGGCAAACGACAGGTCAAGGGCAGGCAGAGGTCAGTAATCCAGATCAGAGTCCAAAAGGTACAGAACGGCAGGCAGTCTCAGGGTCAGGGCAGGCATAGGTCAATCATCCAGGGTGGTGTGACAAGGTACAGAACGGCAGGCAGGGTCAGGGTCAGGGCAGGCAGAATGGTCAAAACCGCTAGTAGGCTTGACGAAACAAAACGAACTGACAACAGACAAACAGAGAATACAGGTATAAATACACTGGGGATAATGGGGAAGATGGGTGACACCTGGAGGGGGTGGAGACAATCACAGATCAGGGTGTGACACACACACATACACGCATCATCTCCCCTCTCTTCATACACTAGCTCACAAACAGGAGCTATACACACATCGACACACACCTCACACACAGCATCTCACAAATGTTCAGATACTGTACACTGCCACACTCAAAAAGGTCAACTAGCCATAAACACACACAGATAAACACGCTTCCGAGAACATACTAAATGCACATTCACATAAAGAAATATGTACACACACATACATCTGTATGCATTCACACACACACAAACCTTTCCCCTCATAAGCATGCACATTGAGCTGAGATACTGCAGCCACATCCTTTTAATTTAACAGAGAGAATGGAAAGTGTGAAGGACGTGACAAGGAATATAAGTGTCCTCTAGAGCCGTGAGGTTAACCTAATGGGGTCATACATCACCCCTGGGAAAGACATGCACAGCAAAGTTGTCAATGCATGAATGCCGCGCTATTACTATCACCCATTTTAATCATGGTACCTGTCATTCTGCTAATCAACATCATAACTTCACACTAAAAATCTCTCTCAACTCACAGTACAGCTACTTACCTGCATTTCTATACAGAACTGAAGGCACAAAACAGCAACTTAAAAAGAGAGGGACCCTGGCTACAGGGCTTTGTAAGAGATTGACTTTGTAGTGCATCATTGCCTTTTCACAGTAGCTCCCTCTTTATAAACTGTTGTTGTGACAATGCTAAATGTGGCTTTTTATGAATGTGCTAAAACAGCTTCCCCTGGCGTGGGCTCCTGCACCCGCACTGACGCAGGGTGACAACACACACACACAGGGTGACAACAAACAACCCAGGAGGACAAACAGGAGTCAGCGGTCCCTGGCCATTTCCTGTTATAGCCTCACAAGTGTCCCAATGAACGCCCCTCGGCATGGGGCTGTGAGTTTCCACAGGTTCCACTGACAAACCCCCTTACCCCCCATGTCCCCTATCCAACCACAATTCTCTATCGCCATATACCACCTAGCTAACAAGGTGAGGACACTGTAAGTACCCTGAGAGGTGGGGAGGTGTAGGATGTTCTCACCTCTTGGGGTGTTACTAGTGCTGTTGCTATGACAACGAGCCCCTAATATCTGGACCTAGTATCTTAATTCGATCACCCTGTTGCAGGAGAACTTTCCTGCAATGCTGGAAATGTATAACCGGTAGTGTATATGAGGTTTAAAAAGGCTTCTGAAGTTTGTAATTTCCACATTGTAATTTCAGACTTGATTTTCCCTTACGAAAAATTTATCAACCCCTACAAAAAATGTCCATTAATTATAATCCACATAATAATTCACATTTCCTGTTCCTGCAGGATTATTTTCCTGCTGTAGCAAACTGGCTCAAATTAAGATCCTACATCTGTATCGCCACCCCTCTCTAGCCCTCTACCACCTGACACTACTACCTCTCCAACCCACCCTACTACCCCTCTCTCTGTGGGGGTGTTGGAGCTCTGTTTTGGAGGGTGTTGAGGATTCCTCCTCTGACTGAAACTGGGGTTCGGTGTTTGCCACCTTTTTTGTGCATTGTTGAATGTAAATTCTTCATCAATAGTCAACCTTCAAACCAAAGGCAGCTCATTTATAAAAGTGTTCTGAAATACCTGTGAGAATAAAATGTGAATGTATTTTGGATATAAAAATCTACTATATCACAATTGACCATATCTTCGAATAATACGTCACGTTGGTTATTTTTTCATATTGAAAAGAACCAATGTTACTGGGACTGGCTGTCTATCCCTGAGATAAACAACCTAAAAATGTATCTGAATGGTTTGCGCCTTAACAGCAAGAGCCTAAAGTTGTTAACAAAATGGTGTCAGAAATGGAAAGTCCTATGATTGATAGCTGCCTACTGCTGCTCCTCCGATAGCAACGATCAGCAGCTCCACACCGACTGACGCCTGGCCGCCGTATCGCCTTTCAGACAGAAACACTGTGTAAAGACCCCAAAATAAAACAGATCCACATTGCTCAAGATCCACCAAAGCTATGAGTTATGGGTGCAGCTGGAGCGGGTTGCTAAAATATGGAATATTTCTAACTATAAAGATACTGATATCTCAATATGACGGAAATATTCACGCCTCGTCGGGTGTAGGTTTCACTGAGCTGGGGAGGGCCAGAGAAAGGCAGGGAGGGCTAGGGAGAGCTAGAGGAGCTGGGAGTGGCTAGGGAGGGCAGGGTCAGCCATGGTGGGCTGGGGGGACCGAAGCCGGGCTGTTTAGGTAACACTGGAGGGAAGCAGAGTCAGGTTGCAAACTATTAGCATTCCTCCAGATCACAGCGTGATACAGGCTGGCAGAGGCCCCAGCGCCTTGCCCTTTACATGGCCAATGCAACGGAAGACAGGATGAGAAAGAGGAGAGGGGGAAGAAGGAGGGTGAAGGGAAAGGCTTTTCCTGAGGCCCTTGCGTCAGCTCTTGCCAATGTGTCAGTGCTGACACTCATCGTCCACTGAGGGGCCTCTAGTCTGTAAAGAGAGCTATGGTCCAGTGGGGATGACATTACTGACAGTTGTAGTAACAGTTAGTTGAGTGGTGGTAGTAGCACTTGTCTTTTGAATGTAATGTGACTGTATCGTTATGATGAAACCTATTTTAACTAATGACAGACATTATCGTTTATCACCTACTCATTAGGGAAGACGTGTGGAAGAGGAGCACTCACACACACAGACACACACACACACACACACACACACACACTCCCCCCATCCCCCCACCACACACATGCACAGTACCCCACAATCTTCTCCATCCCCAATGGCTCCCAGGCTGGCAGCTCAATGGTCTCCTCTCCCCCCAGCGGAATGGCCCTCACCTAGGTAAAGGATACCTCGCTCCCTGGGCGTGGCTAATGATGCCCCAGCCTCTCTGGCTCCATTAGGTCCCATGTTAAGGGAGAGTGATGGGATGGATGGGGGAGCAGAGGAGAGCAGAGCAGAGGAGAGCAGGGTGATCTGGACTGCACCCCACATGGCACCCTATTCCCTATATAGTGCACTACTTTTAACCAGAGCCCTATGGGCCATGTGATTGCAATTTGGTTCACTATACAGTATATGGAATAGGGTGCCATTTGGGATGCAGCCCTGGTCTGTCTTTTAATAGACCCTGGTAGGGAAAGTGTTGGCTCAGCTTCTTTCAGTCCTCTTTATGCTTTCCAGCCCATCAGTAGCCAATCAGGAGCATCAGTTCCACAGGGCTGACCGTCCTGACCGTCACCTCCGAGACCGTCCTCTATGTCTGCCTTCCTGAGAGAGAGGAAGGATGGGGGAAAGGGGCTTAAGAGAAATGATAGATGGAAAATGGCTGCCGCCCAGAACTGCAACGAGAACCATGTTCTTGTTCGTCCAGCCTTGAAGAGTGATATCTAATATTTCAGCGAGCTATAGATGCCACAAGTCCCTTAAAACAATCCTAAAATATGATATTTAACCAGTAGTATGATATCATAAATACCCCAATATCACCAGTCCATCTCCTGCAGTGTGCAATATTTCATGAGTAATATTATAAGCATTTCTGGGTACAGATATCACCCCAGTGCGTGTCCCAAAGCCTGGGCCTTGCCCACTGCAGTGCTCCCAATGTTTTACTGGTCTCCATAAAATGAGCCTCTGGTATTTTGAATAGAGGTATGGAGAATGGGTGGAGTATGAGTTATCGACATATCTAAATGTGTTACAATATTACAAGTCTTGTAAGTTACTCCACAACTCAAACTCCAAGCCTGTCTGTCTTTTCAATGTAGAGTTGGCCTGAAACTTTCTGCACTAAACTAACTGAAAAATGGGAAGTCTTTAAGTTTGACTTACAGAAATCTTTTATCTATTTTATTTTTGAATAAATAAATAAATCCACAATATTAGTCGGAAAAGGAAGACAGAACAGATGTTTTAAAGTGTTTTTGATCATAGTAATGACAAGGCTAAGAAGTAGGCCTGGAGCACTGCAGTGGGCAAGGCCCAGGCCCCCGTGGTCCTCTGTAGCTCAGCTGGTAGAGCACGGCGCTTGTAACGCTAAGGTAGTGGGTTCGATCCCCGGGACCACCCATACACAAAAAAATGTATGCACGCATGACTGTAAGTCGCTTTGGATAAAAGCATCTGCTAAATGGCATATTAAGTAACATTTAGTCATTTATGTCAGGGAGGATATATATCAGAGATATATACGGTGGGGAGAACAAGTATTTGTACACTGCTGATTTTGCAGGTTTTCCTACTTACAAAGCATGTAGAGGTCTGTAATTTTTATCATAGGTACACTTCAACTGTGAGAGACGGAATCTTTGTAAGAATTATTGATGCCCCACGAGGTGAGATCTTGCATGGAGCCCCAGACCGAGGGTGATTGACCATCATCTTGAACTTCTTCCATTTTCTAATAATTGCACCAACAGTTGTTGCCTTCTCACCAAGCTGCTTGCCTATTGTCCTGTAGCCCATCCCAGCCTTGTGCAGGTCTACAATTTTATCCCTGATGTCCTTACACAGCTCTCTGGTCTTGGCCATTGTGGAAAGGTTGGAGTCTGTTTGATTGAATGTGTGGACAGGTGTCTTTTATACAGGTAAGGAGTTCAAACAGGTGCAGTTAATACAGGTAATGAGTGGAGAACAGGAGGGCTTCTTAAAGAAAAACTAACAGGTCTATGAGAGCCGGAATTCTTACTGGTTGGTAGGTGATCAAATACTTATGTCATGTAATAAAATGCAAATTAATTACTAAAAAATCATACAATGTGATTTTTTGGATTTTTGTTTTAGATTCCGTCTCTCACAGTTGAAGTGTACCTATGATAAATATTACAGACCTCTACATGCTTTGTAAGTAGGAAAACCTACAAAATCGGCAGTGTATCAAATACTTGTTCTCCCCACTGTATATCTATATATTAGCATTAAGAGAAGCTTATTAGTAAAGTAGTTCATTCTTCAGAATAACTGCAAATGAGTGATAATCTTATGCAAATATATTCTGCAAGATAGAGGACCATCAGCTGATAATGTGTAGGACATCCAGCCCAGGCTTCTACCACCAAGGCTAATGCCTAATGTCAGATGCAGGGAAAAAGATAACATTGTATTCTGTACTATAGATTAAGTAGCAATACAGAGGCATGGATTGAGCTGTATACAGATGTCAGATCATAACTTGATCACTCTTATGTCGCAGAGAATTTTCCTCCTGCATCAGGAAATTCAAATGAGCCTTGAGAAAGCAGTTCTCTTTCTCTCCAAGCGGGGGCAGTTGAGTCATTTGGGATCAGGACTTGCTATCAAAATAATTGTCTCTCTCTCTCGCTCAAACGCTAGGCCTCGGCCCTATTATTGCAACATTCAAATGTACAAAAATGTATCTGAAATGCAGCCAAACACATCAACAACCATCATTTTATTTAGCTTAATAACACAAGATAGATATTGGCAGAGGTGTCATGCACATAGGGGGCAGAGGGACACGTGCCCCCTCAGATTTGTCCTGTTTAAATTATTACTATTATGTTTTAACATAATATTTTGTTGTTGTTGTTTCTCTGTAATATTACTAGCCATCTATCAATTTTATGAAGTTGGCTTTAGATAGCCCAGATAGGTTCCCAATCTCCCAACCTCATAACTAGCTACCAAGCCATTTCAGGCTATCAATCAAGTTAGAGTAGCTAGCTTGTTTAACTATCTTAGTTGGCAAGCCTGCTGGCACGGTTGGTAGACTTTAGAAAAGCAAGCAATAACTAAATGTACTGAATAAGACTTGCATTCCTTTCAATCTCTTACCCAGATTTTTAGCAGCGATGCAGAGAAACGTATTTAGTTTCTTTAAAGAAAGAACCACCAGTCAGGAGGATACAGACAGCTCAAGATGTATGCTTAGATATGCAGAAAAGTATCCATATTTTTTTTTTATACATAGAATTAAGCATAGTGATTATGGAGCTAGATTGCAGGAAAAATTTGTTTTTATTTGTTTAAAAAATGCAACATTTGCCAATTTCTGGACCACCCCCCAGTCATCCTTACGTACTTTGTGCCCCCTGAGATTTTTGGCATGCGTGACCCCCTGAATATTGGTGCATCCTAAGGTCAAAATTGACTTCAGTCGTGCCGACTCACCTCCTCCGGAGCCTATGCAACTGGGCAGGGCTAGATTGTCTCCTGCTGAGTACTTACGCAGACTAAACGCTAAGAGATGTCTGTATTGTGGAGCTACAGGATATTTCTTATCTACTTGCCCATTAAAAGATCAGGCTCATCAGTAGGTACGAGTACACTGGTCATCCGTAAGGGGAGCTTCCAATCACCCTCTACTCATAACCCCCTCTATGCTACCCTGTTGTGGGGAGACCAGTCCAAATCCATCCGGGTGCTCATTGACTCTGGGCCCGACGAGAGCTTTATGGACACTACCCTGGTGTTGGAGCTGGGTATCTCCACTCAACCCTTTGGCTGGATGGGCGCTCTATGGGATGAGTCACTCACAATACGGTTCCTATCAACCTGCGAGTGTCAGGCAACCACAGTGAGGCTATGCAGTTTCTGCTCCTGGAGTCTCGTTATGTACCCATGGTTTTTGAGTTTTCATGGCTCCAGAGGCACAACCTCCTAATCGACTGGGCTACGGATTCCATCATGGGTTGGAGTCCATTTTGCCATGCCCATTGTCTGAAGTCGGCGCAGCCTGCCCCGAGAACATCTCCCTGCGGGCTTGGGTAAAGCCTTGGATCTCTCCGCTGTTCCCGCGGAGTACTAGGACTTACTTGGAGGTTTTCAACTCTGCCCACACCACATCTCTTCCTCCGCATTGGCCCTATGACTGTGATATCGACCTTTTCCCGTGCACCGCACCGCCCCGGGTGGCGACTTTATTCCCTGTCGGGTCCGGAGACCAAAGCGATGGAAGGGTACGTTGAGGACTCTCTCGCTGCAGGGATTATGATTCCATCTGCCTCTACCGCTGGCACAGGGTTCTTCTTTGTGGAGTAGAAGGACAAGACCGTGCGTCCGTGTATCGACTACCAGGGTCTTAATGACATTACGGTAAAAAAACGTTACCCGCTACCACTCATCTCCTCGACTTTCGAGCCTCTCCAGGGAGCGGTCATCTTCACCAAGTTGGACCTTCAGAATGCCTCCCATCTGGTTCGGATACGGGAAGGAGACGAGTGGAAAACAGCCTTCAACATGGCTAGTTGGCACTACAAGTAACCGGATGTTTGTCCCGGACTCTGCCCGTGCTCCGGGAATGGGCACATTCCTCAAGACTCACCTGTCATCCTGGCTCCCGTCGGACCTTGGCTTTCATCCGACAATGTTTTTGGTGGCTCACCATGGTTCCTGACGTCTCCGCGATCGTTGCCGCCTGCACTGTGTGTGGGCAGAACAAGACTCTGCTGCAAGCCCTGGCTGGCCTCCTTCAACCACTCTCTGTTCCTCAACTATTCGTTTTACTTCTTGAAAACATTGAAATAAATGCAATTAACTTGTGGGCCTAATGTAGGCTCAGGCTGGTCACTATATCGCCCAGTACTGGGCACGAACTCCTGAGGCTCGGAGCGCGCTGCTTAGACCACTGCGCTACAGCAGTTCACAATGCTCTAGCAAGCACTAAGAATAATATGAATACTGATGATACATATGCGCGTTGATTTTAATTATTTTGTTTTAAGCCTTCCCCAAACCATAGCCCATGATGATGAATGTTACAGATGCTTTCAAGAAGCTTTATTAAGCTTAAATAGTCAGCTAATTCATTCATCAACACATCTCTGTCAGTCACTGTACTTCCCTGGCGCTGCAGAGGAAACATCGATCATGTCCGCCTCCCCTCACTCTGACCAGGTTATTAACTCAAGTTACCATGGACACAGACTCCTGTGTCACTCGCAGACCCTTCCTAAAGATCCAGACTCTTCCTGTATGCTGCATACATATTCTCTGCAAAGCATATTTGTTTTCAGTCCAATAATCATTTATTTCTGACTTATTGGGTGTATAGTTGTGGACCCTGACAACTACCCCTAAAAGCTGAAACGTACAATATTTGTCTGAGTTAAATCAACCCTTAAGGAAAAACCACATTAATTACTTACTGCGATTTTATGTGAAGTTATTGTGATAACGTGACAACATGTAAAAGCAACATGTGATAACATGGAACTACACATGTGAAAACAGGATCTCGTGAAATAAATGTGACATGGGGATGCAACATTTCAACACGTGATACCATGAAACTACACTTGACAACAAATTAGATTTTCACGTGTGAAAATTTTTCATATTTGAAACCGCAAATACCACATGTGAATCTGCAAAAAAAGGAATGCTCATTCCCACTGTGGTAAACATGCACTCCCAGACCAAACCAGCCCCACCCCCGGCTGAATCACGTCTCTGTTGGCCCAGACCACGGCCCAGCCCACAGACCAGGGCCACATAGGCCTATTGTTTAGTAAACTGGTAACTCTGCAGAGAGGGGAAAAGGTAAACTTGTGTAAGCAAGCAAGCCAGTCTTTACCATCTCAATGTCCCCACATGGGTGTCTCCTGGCGATGGACTGTGGGATGGAACTGGTGGGATGGGTTGCGGGTGATACTAGGAAGCCAGGCCTTACACAGTACAGGCAAGCTGGGTCTACAGAGCTACGTCATCGTTTTCCTCCTTTAGTCGTAGGCCATGTTACAGCAATCAGAACGTTGTTCTTCCCATCAGAAGCTGTTAGAGGCACATACAAGACATTAGAAGCAATAGAGGCATAGAAAACACATTAACCCAAGCAGAACTGTGACTTCTCCTACACATCTTTACAGACGTTCTCTGTTAATGAGGTCTGGCCATAGAAAGGCCCAGAGAAGGCCAGGATGTGAACGCACACACACGCACGCACGCACGCACACACACATGCACACAAAAAACACACACACACACAAACACACACACACACAGTCCTGCCGTCTGTATCTATCCCATCTCTCTATCAGTCTGTCCGGTCGATATTTAAGAGGGACAGAACTCTCTTCTCTTCTCTCCCTTAATTACAGGCTGAGAACATTCCTTTATTAGTGTCTAGTTTCGTAGCACTGCCAAATAACACTTTATTGCCCTTTAATTAAATATTAATGATGGTGTCATTACATCTTCATTTATAAATAACGGGCTACTAACGACTGATATTGCACATTAATGTAATTAAGCATTAGTAAACCAGAGCTGGGGTGTGTAATTGGGTGCACAACCGCTGTGTGTGTGTGTGTGTGTGTGTGTGTGTGTGTGTGTGTGTGTGTGTATGTATGTATGTATGTATGTATGTATGTATGTATGTATGTATGTATGTATGTATGTATGTATGTATGTATGTATGTATGTATGTATGTATGTATGTATGTATGTATGTCAAATCAAATCAAATTGTATTTGTCACATACACGTGTTTAGCAGATGTTATTGCAAGTGTAGCAAAATGCTTGTGCTTCTAGCTCCGACAGTGCAGTAATATCTAACAAATAATATCTAAAAATGTCATAACATATACCCAACACACACAAATCTAAGTCAAGAATGGAATTAATAATATATACACTACCAGTCAAAAGTTTGGACACACCTACTCATTTAAGAGATTTCCCTTATTTTTACTGTTTTTTTACATTGTGGAAAAATAGTGAAGACATCAAAACTATGAAATAACACATTTGGAATCATAATCAATATATTTTATATTTGAGATTCTTCAAATAGCCTTGATGACAGCTTTGCGCACTCTTGGCATTTTCTCAACCAGCTTCACCTGGAATGCTTTTCCAACAGTCTTGAAGGAGTTCCCACATATGCTGAGCACTTGTTGACTGCTTTTCCTTCACTCTGCAGTCCGACTCAACCCAAACCATCTCAATTGGGTTGAGGTCGGGGGATTGTGGAGGCCAGGTCATCTGATGCAGCACTCCATCACTCTCCTTCTTGGTAAAATAGCCCTTACACAGCCTGGAGGTGTGTTGGGTCATTGTCCTGTTGAAAAACAAATGATAGTCCCACTGAGCCCAAACCAGATTGGATGGCGTATCGCAGTAGAACGCTGTGGTAGCCATGCTGGTTAAGTGTGCCTTGAATTCTAAATACATCACAGACAGTGTCACCAGCAAAGCACACAGACACCATAACACCTCCTCCTCCATGCTTTACGGTGAGAAATACACATGTGGAGATCATCCGTTCACCCACACCGCGTCTCACAAAGACACGGCAGTTGGAACCAAAAATCTCCAATTTGGACTCCAGACCAAAGGATACATTTCCACCGGTCTAACGTCCATTGCTCGTGTTTCTTGGCCCAAGCAGGTCTCTTCTTCTTATTGGTGTCCTTTAGTAGTGGTTTCTTTGCAGCAATTCAACCATGGAGGCCTGATTCACACAGTCCCCTCTGAACAGTTGTTGTTGAGATGTGTCTGTTACTTGAACTCTGTGAAGCATTTATTTGGCCTGCAATTTCTGAGGCTGGTAACTCTAATGAACGTATCCTCTTCAGCAGAGGTAACTCTGGGTTTTCCATTGCTGTGGCAGTCCTCATGAGAGCCAGTTTCATCATAGCGCTTGATGGTTTTTGCGACTGCACTTGAAGACATTTTGAATGTTCTTGAAATCTTCTGTATTGACTGACCTTCATGTATTAAAGTAATGATGGACTGTCGTTTCTCTTTGCTTATTTAAGCTGTTCTTGCCATAATATGGACTTGGTCTTTTACCAAATAGGGCTATCTTCTGTATCCCCCCCTACCTTGTCACAACACAACTGATTGGCTCAAACGCATTAAGAAGGAAAGAAATTCCACCAGTTAACTTTTTAGAAAGCACACCTGTTAATTGAAATGCATTCCAGTTGCCTTCCTCATGAAGCTGGTTGAGAGAATGCCAAGAGTGTGCATAGCTGTCATCCAGGCAAAGGGTGGCTACTTTGAAGAATCTCAAGTATATCATATATTTTGATTTGTTTAACCCTTTTTTGGTTACTACATGATTCCATATGAATTATTTCATAGTTTTGATGTCTTCACTATTATTCTACAATGTAGAAAATAGTTAAAATAAAGAAAAACCCTTGAATGAGTAGGTGTGTCATAGCTTTTGACTGGTACTGTGCATTTATGGACGAGCAATGACAGAGCGGCATGGACTAAGATACAGTAGAATTAAATCAAATCAAATTGTATTTGTCATATACACGTGTTTAGCAGATGTTATTGCGGGTGTAGCGAAATGCTTGTGCTTCTAGCTCCGACATTGCAGTAAAATCTAATAAGTAATATCTAACAATTTCACAACATATACCCAATACACACAAAAATAGTAAGGAATGGATTGTAAGAATATATACATATATGGACAAGCAATGACAGAGCGGCATGGACTAAGATACAGTAGAATATTATAGAATAGAATGCAGTATATACATATGAGATGAATAGTGCAAGATATGTAAACATTATTAACGTGGCTAGTGTTCCATTTCTTAAAGTGGCCAGTGATTTCAATAGGCAGCAGCAGCCTCTAATGTGCTAGCAATGGCTATTTAACAGTCTGATGGCCTTGAGATAGAAGCTGTTTTTCAGTCTCTCGGTCCCAGCTTTGATGCACCTGTACTGACCTTGCCTTCTGGATGATAGCGGGGTGAACAGGCAGTGGCTCGGGTGATTGATGTCCTTGATTATCTTTTTGGCCTTCCTGTGACATCGGGTGCTGTTGGTGTCCTGGAGCGCAGGTAGTTTGCCCCCGGTAATGCGTTGGGCAGACCGCACCACCCTCTGGAGAGCCCTGCGGTTGCGGGTGGTGCAGTTGCCATACCAGGCGGTGATACTGCCCGACAGGATGCTCTCAATTGTGCATCTCTAAATGTTTGTGTGGGTTTTAGGTGCCAAGCCAAATTTCTTCAGCCTCCTGAGATTGAAGAGGCTCTGTTGCGCCTTCTTCACCACACTGTCTGTGTGGGTGGACCATTTCAGTTTGTCAGTGATGTGTACACCGAGGAACATGAAGTTTTCCACCTTCTCCACTGCGGTCCCATCGATGTGGATAGGGGGGTGCATTCTCTGCTGTTATCTGAAGTCCACGATCATCTCCTTTGTTTTGTTGACGTTGAGTGAGAGGTTATTTTCCTGGCACCACACTTCCAGAGCCTTGTCATTGTTGGTAATCAAGCCTACTACTGTTGTGTCATCTGCAAACTTTAAGAATGTGTTGGAGGCGTGCTTGGCCACGCAGTCATGGGTGAACAGGGAGTACAGGAATGGGCTGAGCACGCACCCTTGTGGGGCCCCAGTGTTGAGGAATAGCGAAGTGGAGGTTTTGTTTCCTACCTTCACCATGTTGAGCATCAGCGTGGCAGATGTGTTGTTACCTACCCTTACCACCTGGGGGGTGGCCCGTCAGGAAGTCCAGGACCCAGTTGCACAGGGAGGTGTTCAGACCCAGGGCCTCGAGCTTAATGATGAGCTTGGAGGGTACTATGGTGTTGAATGCTGAGCTATAGTCAATGAACAGCATTCTTACATAGGTATTCCTCTTGTCCAGATGGGATAGGGCAGTGTGCAGTGTGATGGCGATTGCGTCGTCTGTGGATCTACTGGGGCGGTAAGCAAATTGAAGTGGGTCTAGGGTGACAGGTAAGGTAGAGGTGATATTATCGTTGACTAGTCTCTCAAAGCACTTCATGATGACAGAGGTGAGTGCTATGGGGCGATAGTCATTAGTTCAGTTACCTTTGCTTTCTTGGGTACAGGAACAATGGTGGCCATCTTGAAGCACGTGGGGACAGCAGACTGGGAAAGGGAGAGAGTGAATAAGTCCGTAAACACACTAGCCAGCTGGTCTGCGCATGCACTGAGGTCGCGGCTAGGGATGCTGTCTAGGCCGGCAGCCTTGCAAGGGTTAACACACTTGAATGTCTTACTCACGTCGGCCACGGAGAAGGAGAGCCCACAGTCCTTGGTAGTGGGCCGCGTCGGTGGCACTGTGTTATCCTCAAAGCGGGCGAAGATGGTGTTTAGCTTGTCCGGAAGCAAGACGTCGGTGTCGGCGACGTGGCTGTCTTTCCTTTTGTAGTCCGTGATTGTCTATAGACCATGCCACATACATCTCGTGTCTGAGCCGTTGAATTGCGACTCCACTTTGTCTCTATACTGACGTCTTGGTGTGTGTGTGTGTGTGTGTGTGTGTGTGTGTGCGCGAGTATATGTGTGAAGATAAGGAGTGGAGGGTGAAAAGGATCTGTTCCACCTAAACTGCTGTGGATTAGGACACCGCTAGAGGGATATCCCCTTGTCCTACCCCCCTCGTCCAATCCGACCCCCCGTTCGACCCCCTCCCTGCCTCATCCCTCCCCTCCAGATGTGTGGAAACAGTGGTAACAATGCATCCTGTGGTACAAGGCAGCTTTTGTTGACAGTTAGAATACCAGGAAGCGCCTGCCCTTAAGCACTGGTGAGGACCGGGCATCACCGGCGGCCATCTTGAAAATCCCCTTTAGTGATTTTACCTTTGACCTTGCCTCTGAGAGTGTCAGGCAAAACGTGTCTACCAGTGGATAAGCTACTGCCTTTAATTAATTAAACATTATAATTTCCTGTAGTATTTTTTTTTTTTTATGTTAATTAAAGCACATTTTAGATTGCTTTGCTGAATATATCTACATGTGATGAAGCCATATGATCTATCTCATCTGCACAGTCATGGTCCAATCCAAAAGATTTCTAAAACAGATAGCCATCCCTGCCACATCCTCTCATCTCCTCAAACAACGGAAGAGAAAAAGAAAGGATGGTGGAGAGACACGAGGGATGAGCAAATATTTTCCGAAAGGTAATAAAAATATACTTTTCACCGGGCACTGGTAAGCAGCGCACAGGCCTGGGCCATTAAAAGGCAATCGGTGCTTCTCCTGCGCAAACAAATACCCATGATTATTCCACACTGCCTTCCTGTGATGGCATTAAGGCTTCCTGTAACACACAACGACCAGCTAAACAAAGCTCTCTCTTTCTCCTCTCTATTTCTCTTTTTATAACTCACTCATCATGCTACATTAACGGTTTGTAGGAGAGAAAGAGAGAGCGAGCGAGAGAGAGACAGAGAGAGAGAGAGACATCCAGGCTTGCTTTGATCCAGATGTAGCAATGTAAGTAGTAATGGTGCATTAGGGTGCCACACAGCCCTCATTGTTTGCAGGTTGGTTTATAACTAGAAAATGAGAACCTTAAGGGCTCTCTCAAGACCCAGGGAAGGAACCACTGGCTGGGGTAGACTCAGAGCACAGACCCCTCCAAAACTGGAGTTCAGAGGGGGCACCACCTCTTGTGCAAACTGATCTTTTTCTTTTTAACTCTGAAAAATAGAAAGAGGCACTTCCGCCATTGGCTGAAGGACACGTCGGACGGCCATCGGGTTTTGGCTGGGTGACCCCTAAGACAGTGGTGAGTGGTGTATTGTCCTCCTCTGTCCTCCTCTGTCACCCCCAGCCCCAGCCCTTGCCCCAGCCCTAGCTTCAGCCCCAATCTCAGCCCCAGCCATAGCCCCAGCAATAGCCCCAGCCTCAACCCCAGCCCCAGTCTCAACCCCAGCCCTATCCTCAGCTGGCCAAAGGCCACTGAAAGAGCAGTTTGTTTAGAGGCCTGTGTCCCGCCTCTGATGAAAGATAAAGTCATGCCTCTTGTTATTAGGACATAAGGCTTTGGACAAGAGAGACTGTGGGGCTGCATTATGACAAGATCCATGCCTGTAGAGGAACATAATTGTTTGATGATAGGGGAAATTGGTCAGATGTATGGACGATAAGTGGGAACATTGATAGAACAATAAGCATATGTTACATTACAGATGAATCTCTCTCTTTCTATGAAATGTAACTTTGACCATGTTAGGTCAGCCATCGTAGTAATGGGCTGATTATACTAGCTTAGAACACACTTTAATTTGCAGCTGTCCGGAAAGAAGAGAAAACTGATGTAAATAATTAAAGAAATTGCTGAAGTGGGATATTCATTAGCCTGGTCCCAGATATGCTTGTTCTGACTTGCCAACTCATAATGTAATAAAGGCAAACAGATCTGGGACCAGGCTAGAACTCCATACCTATGCTACTGAGTATTGAGGGTCCATGAGCATTACAGTTGAGGATTGGTAATAGTGAATGTATTAATGAATTTACTTTGTGGAGTTCATCAGGGTTCTATTGTTGTTCCTTTACTCTTCTTGATCTATGTATATAGACGTACAGTATACAGTCAGTAATAATGGGTGACATTATTAGCTAGTAAATGCCACATCGGTTCTTCAAATCCTGTCCTTAATTTCTGCCCACTTCTCTTACACAAATGCATCCTGATGGGGAGTCAGGCTGCTTTTAAAGCGTTGCTTTGTCGTGACATTCAGACACAGCAAGCTAACCACTTCACTGTTGCTCTCTGATCTTGTTAGCTGTCCAGAGTAATTTTCTTGGCCCAGGGCAACAAGGCTGTCCTGTCTAGGGCCTTTATGAACCCCTAAGCTAACACAGCTGCAATGTTAAAACACAAATTTACAGAGCAAGTTCGTCAGATATTGTTTCCTCTACTGCTCAAAAGAAGACTATTTGTTCCTCTGATGCTTTTGGTTTATAATAAATACCATCCTGAGATGTTCATTGAATTAGGGATTAAAAAAAATTGGGAGTCACACCTTCACCTAACTGTGTATTCACTGTAAAACCGGACAAGTTCTGGCTACTCAACAATGTTAAGGAAACCGATTACCTCAATTTTTTTGGGTTAAGAAACTTAAATAGCTGAAGTGAGCAGAACTACCTTCATATGAGTAATACAAATGCAGTTTTTTGAGTAAGGTATACTTAAATTTAACACCCCACTAAGCCATGCCTCCAATAATTTCCCAGTGTGCCTTGCCGATTGAATTGTAGAGTTACCGCCTATGACTGTTTTTGTTAGTGACAGAGACATGGTTGTTGAATTTGTTCATTTTCAGTCCTGTGGCCTTCACCAAGGGAATTCTTAGGCAAATATTATCATTATTATTGAACCATTACAAATATCATAAGGTCTTATACAGTGGCCTGAAACTCATAGTTTACAGGCCAAATCATGCATGCCTGCAAGTAGGGTTGCAAAATTCCATATACTTTCCCAAAATATTTTCCAGTAATGTTCCAACCAGGATTTCTGGAAAACCTGGGACATTTACCAGAGTTTTGCAACCCTAACTGTAAATCACATTATGCTGGTTTGCAAAGTGATGTGTAATTCCTTTTGGAATCTAGCCAGTGTTCGATTCTCCAACAGTTGGAATTTGTATTCACCCACAACCTGCATTCATAATGCCAGGGTTAAGAACAGTGGGAGGAAACTACCTAAGCATTTTAAACTGGAACAACCATTTCAGTAACGTTTGCAAAAATTCAATGATTGGAATAGTTAGAAAAAAACATTTATCTTTGTGTAGCAAAACATTTAATAAATCAATCACTCAATGTACTGTACATGCAAAAACACAGATATTAAACACTATTCCCAAAAAATCTACCTGCAGTAGAGCATGCTTAGAAAAAAGTTAATTTGTTATCATATCTCGACAATTTTAAGTAATAATGACTTTCATTTACTTTGAGTACAACTTACTAGAAGTATTTGAGTTTGCTCTTAACGTGAACCTCAACTTTTCACCCTCAACTTTTCAAACTTGCTCTTAGACAAACATTACATTCTAATCACAAATGTGTGTGTGACAGCTGACACCTACAGAAATGTAATCATTATTCATGTAGGGACTTTCTCTGTTAATCAAGATAAAGATGGAGTCTTTCCTCTGGATGTTGGGCTCCTCCAGGCCCCCGTGGTAGAGCTCCATGCTGGATGTCCCCCCAGCAAGGCCTGGGCCATTAAAGAAAAACATCACCGTACAGAAATCATCACTGTATGATGCATTTTGCATCATATGATGCAAAACGCAGCATCATATGATGCAAAATGCATCATACGGGAGTGATTTCTGTATTTTGAAAGTTACATATCTTGAAAACATTTTGGGACTATCTCAACAATGGACTAATGAAACAAATACCAAAAGATTTTGGGTGGAGATTTCCTTTAAGTCCCCAGCCCTCAGTGCCCCATCCCTTGGCATGATTCATCAACATCCCCATGGATGGAAGCTTCATATTGGTCAGCGAGGCCAAGGCTCTCCAGTCCATACCCAGCCCCCAGTCACCCTTCCCTGGGCAGCCTGGCCTGGCATTGGGCCTCTCTCTCTTATGACAGCACCACGGTAGAGAGACTAACCATTTCCTCTCTCTCTCTAACACCCACTTTATTCAATTGATTACCATTAGTGAGTGTTCTGTCCATGTTGCTTTTTTAAATCAGAAAGAGAAATCTAATATACAAGGGACAAAGCCTGCTTGCTGTACCAAAGCGAAACTTTCCTTCCTCTATCTTCTCACAAAGCTCAGTGCCAGTCCAGTGGCTGGTAGACTAGAGAGTCCCATAGAGCCAATCATATCTCTCAGCCTCTTTAAGAGCAGACATTGTGCTGCCTTGCAGGCAGATACTGCCAGTCAATTAGAAGAGGAAAAAACATGGAATGCCAGCTGATAATTGGAGGGAGTAATCCAAAGCATGCTGCTTTGAAAATATTACATTTACTAGCACATTCCTTGGTGGAAAGCACTACATTTCTTAGATATTCATACTTAATATCACAAGCAACTTGTTGTTGTAGTCCGACTCTAAAACGTTCATTCCGGACTGGGATGTGAATGCAGCGTTTTGTGGGCCACTGTATGTGGAGAGATGGGTGATGGGTATTTAATGGTCCACAGATGTTTTAAAAGACACCATCCAAAGGCCTCCTGAGTGGCACAGCGGTCTAAGGCACTGCATCGCAGCACTTGAGGTGTCACTACAGACCTGGGTTCGATCCCAGGCTGTGTCATGACTGGGAGTACCATAGGGTGGCGCACAATTGGCCCAGTGTCGTCCGGGTTAGTGGAGGGTTTAGCGACTCCTTGTGGTGGTCCGTAAAGGCTGATTTCGGTTGTCAGTTGAACAGTGTTTCCTCTGACACATTCAGCAGCTGGCTTCCGGGTTAAGCGGGTGGGTGTTAAGGAGAGCGGTTTGGCGGGTCATGTTTTGGAAGATGCATGACTTGACCTTTGCCTCTCCCTAGCCTGTTGGGGAGTTGCAGCAATGAGACAAGATTGAAATAGGGGGTAAAATAAAAAAAATTATTTTTTAAAAGGCACCATCCGAAGACACAAGACTTTGATTTATAGAAGGAAGTGAGGGCCGAGACAAAAAAAATGGAGAAACATTTTCGCTGAAGTGTCTCTGGTATTGTCCTTTCATTAAGGAGACCATTATGAGTTGGGATTGGAGGAACAGTGGTGGATGTGGAGCAGCCCCATAATTCCAAAGCTTTACGACCCTGCTCTGGAGAACAGACACTCTTCTGTGTTCACTTCCTGTCCAGGCAGGAACTGCAGAGTATTCCATTCAACACACAGTGTGTGGGCGTTATTATGACTGCATTCCACATCCATGGACGAACTACAGGCATGAATATCCTACCAACGGGACATTAAAAACTGTACTATCTTATGTTTCACCGAGTCGTGGCTGAACGATGACATGAATAACATACAGCTGGCGAGTTATACACTGTATCGGCAGGATAGAACAGCAGCCTCTGGTAAGACAAGGGATGGAGTTCTATGTATATTTGTAAACAACAGCTGCTGCACGATATCTAAGGAAGTCTCGAGGTTTTGCTCGCCTGAGGTAGAGTATCTCATGATAAGCTGTAGACCACACTATCTACCAAGAGAGTTTTCATCTATATTTTTCGTAGCTGCCTATTTATCACCACAAACCGATGCTGGCACTAAGACCGCACTCAATGAACTGTATACGGCCATAAGCAAACAGGAAAACGCTCATCCAGAGGCGGCACTCCTAGTGGCCGGGAACTTTAATGCAGGGAAACTTAAATCTGTTTTATCTCATTTCTACCAGCATGTTAAATGTGCAACCAGAGGGGAAAAAACTCTAGACCACCTTTACTCCACACACAGAGACGCATACAAAGCCCTCCCTCGCCCTCCATTTGGAAAATCTGATCATAATTCTATCCTCCTGATTCCTGCTTACAAGCAAAAACTAAAGCAGGAAGCACTAGTGACTCGGTCATTACGGAAGTGGTCAGATGATGCAGATGCTAAGCTACAGGACTGTTTTGCTAGCACAGACTGGAATATGTTCTGGGATTCTTCCGATGGCATTGAGGAGTACACCACATCAGTTACTGGCTTCATCAATAAGTGCATCGATGACGTCGTCCATACAGTGACTGTACGTATATACCCCAACCAGAAGCCATGGATTACAGGCAACATCCGCACTGAGCCAAAGGGTAGAGCTGCCACTTTCAAGGAGCGGGACTCTAACGGAAGCTTATAAGAAATCCCGCTATGCCCTCCGACGAACCATCAAACAGGCAAAGAGTCAATACAGGACTAAATTTGAATCATACTACACCAGCTCCGACGCTCGTCGGATGTGGTAGGGCTTGCAAACTATTACAGGGAAGCAAAGCCGCGAGCTGCCCAGTGACACAAGCCTACCAGACAAGCTACATTACTTCTATGCTCGTTTCGAGGCAAGTAACATTGAAACATGCATGAGCGCATCAGCTGTTCTGGATGACTGTGTGATCATCCTCTCTGTAGCCGATGTGAGTAAGACCTTTAAACAGGTCAACATTCACAAGGATTAGCATATCGCCCCAACAGATTCACAGATGATGCAATCTCTATTGCTCTCCACACTGCCCTTTCACACCTGGACAAAAGGAACACCAACGTGAGAATGCTATTCATTGACTACAGCTCAGCGTTCAACACCATAGTGCCCTCAAAGCTCATCACTAAGCTAAGGACCCTGGGACTAAACATCTCCCTCCGCAACTGGATCCTGGACTTCCTGATGGGCCACCCCCCAGGTGGTAAGGGTAGGTAACAACACATCTGCCATGCTGATGCTCAACACGGGGCCCCTCGGGTGCATGCTCAGTCCCCTCCTGTACTCCCTGTTCACTCATGACTGCATGGCCAGGCATGACTCAAACACCATCATTACATTTGCCGATGACACAACAGTGGTAGACCTGATCACCGACAACGACGAGACAGCCTATAGGGAGGGAGTCAGAGACCTGGCCGTGTGGTGCCAGGACAACAACCTCTCCCTCAATGTGATCAAGACAAAGGAGATGATTGTGGACTACAGGAAAAAGAAGAGGACCGAGCACGCCCCCATTCTCATCAATGGGGCTGTAGTGGAGCAGGTTGAGAGCTTCAAGTTCCTTGGTGTCCACATCACCAACAAACTAACATGGTCCAAGCACACCAAGACAGTCGTGAAGAGGGCACGACAAAACCTATTCCCCCTAAGGAGACTGAAAAGATTTGGCATGGGTCCTCACATCCTCAAAAGGTTATACAGCTGCACCATCGAGAGCATCCTGACTAGTTGCATCACTGCCTGGTATGGCAACTGCCCGGCCTCCGACCGCAAGGCACTACAGAGGGTAGTGTGCATGGCCCAGTACATCGCTGGGGCCAAGCTTCCTGCCATCCAGGACCTCTACACCAGGCGGTGTCAGAGAAAGCCCCTAAAAATTGTCAAAAACTCCAGCCACCCTAGTCATAGACTGTTCTCTCTGCTACCGCATGGCAAGCGGTATCGGAGCGCCAAGTGTAGGTCCAAGAGGCTTCTAAACAGCTTCTACCCCCAAGCCATAAGACTCCTGAACATCTAATCAAATGGCTACCCAGACTATTTGCATTGCCCCCCACCCCTCTTTTACGCTGCTGCTACTCTCTGTTTATTATCTATGCATAGTCACTTTCATAACTCTACCTACGTGTACATATTACCCCAATTCCCTCAACTAGCCAGTGCCCCCGCACATTGACTCGGTACCGGTACCCCCTGTACATAGCCTCGCTATTGTTATTTTTACTGCTGCTCTTTAATTATTTGTTACTTTTATTTCGTATTATTTTATATTGTATTTTGTTGTGTTTTTATTTTGTTTTAGTATTCTTTCTTAAAACTGCATTGTTGGTTAAGGGCTTGTAAGTAAGCATTTCACTGTAAGGTCTACACCTGTTGTATTCAGCGCATGTGACAAATAAGATTTGATTTGATTTGATTCACCACACAAACACTGCCCAGGAATTAATTACAAAGGTTGCCTGTAGCTAGGGTTAGGTTTAGGACTAGGGTTAGAGTTTAGGACTAGGGTTAGAGTTTAGGACTAGGGTTAGGTTTAGGACTAGGGTTAGAGTTTAGGACATTCCCCATCATGCTCTTGTATAGATGATAACAATAAAAAGGTCCTTGAATAGACGCTTCAGGCTTGTGTTCCATGCCTGAGAGAGGATGCAAGCAGATGGTCAATGTACTAATATGAAACTCTAAACTAAACATTTTACATCATCACTGATATTATTACTGTCACATGTGCAGAGAGTTTAAGTCCTCTCTCTTTTCATAATGATCCAAAACATGCATCTAAATCATTTAACTGAGGAATACAGTAAGTCTTCTGAAATGGAGGAGCAAGAGGAAGTGTGATCAGACATGTGATACATCCAAATGTTTCCCATCCATATGTAATTTAGCAATTAGCCACTTACCCCAGCACAGAGATATATCTGTGATTATGATTATACATTGAGGGTGATGTACTGTGTTTAACAACCAGTTGGTTATCTGGCAATTACATTCTACAGAGGGTGATGGAGATAGACTGACGTCACACCTTAATTTCACGCCTCTGTGAGAATTTTAAAGCTAGATCAGATCCATGAGTTTGTGTCCGTACACACCACACACATACAGACCCACAGACACACACACACATACCCACACACAGACGCAAACACCCTCTTATTTGATTATAATCATTATGTTTCAACGGCTAAACAACCCGGCCAAGTCATGCATCTGTTTGTGTCAAGAAGAGTGTGTGTGTGTGTGTTTATGTGCATGTCTATGTGCATGTTTATGTGTGTGGGGTTGATGCTTCTAAGCTGTGACTTAATAGAACCACTTCACGATTCCAAGAGAAACACTTTAGTCATTTTCTCTGAAACAGCTGAATGTTTTCTTGTTGGTTGAAAGATTAATGTTACATAAATACCTTATTTAAACACTGCTTTGGATAACAAATCACCATGGTGCCATAGGAGCTATGCATTAATTTGCTGATTGGGGCCGTACCAGAAAGGTTTGACAGATAATCTAAACATTTCACATTGGAGGAGAGATGCCAAATCTGTTGTGACAGGGATCACTATGTTTTGCCATTGTGATCTTATACACACACAGATGAAACACACACACACGCACGTGCAGGCGCACACAAACACAAAAACAATCACACACAGCACACACACAACACACACACACACACACACACACACCTTAGTCGATATTCTGTAGTCCCAGTCTCATCTTTCCCTCACCTCTCTTTGTCTGGAGATATTATTGCAGAGCAGACAATGAAACATTGTAGGTGTTAGAAGTAATATTACATTAAGCTTATCGAATTAGAGGAAAGATTGCTACAGAATGTCATGGGAAAACACATCTATTATGGAGCCGTATTAACAGTGAGCTTTACCCAATGTTTCAAATGCAATTTGTCTCTCTTTCTTCTTCCTTTTGTATTCATTGAGCTTTTATTATCTGAACATTATAACGTTCTACAAACAATACACACAGCACACAATACATACAGCAGCACAGCCTTTTAATGACTGGCTGTACTGTACTACAGTGCACACACACACACACACACACACACACACACACACACACACACACACACACACACACACACACACACACACACACACACACACAAATCACAAGGCTGTACAGTTATTAAATAAGTCCAGTGTTGCTTCAGTGCAACAACAACAAGCCCCGCCCCTCCTGAGGGCAAAAGGCTTATTTTGATTGGCAGCTAAGTCGGAGTTTGCCCCCCCAAAAAACGTGGTCCTCCCACTACGACTGTGTGGTCCTCGCACTACGACTCAGGAAAGCATGCAGTTTATTAGGCTACATATTAAATAAGTTATGATGAACTTCATAGGGTGGAGAAAGTGCAAGGTGATGAGCTTGACGCTCCTTTCCAATAAATATCGAGGGTCATAATCTGGTGACATGATGATCGATGGTTGGCTGCCGTTTGACAAATAAAAATAATCTAGCTCTTTTGTCCATACCGCACCACCCTCTGGAGAGCCCTGCTGTTGCGGGCGGTGCAGTTGCCATACCAGGCGGTGATACAGCCCGACAGGAAACTGTACACCATACAGCTTTAAAACAACAGCCAAACACGATTTACTGTAACTGTACATGTGTTCATGTCTTACACTAAGAAAGTGTAGCAGCGTCAGCACTAAGCAAAGCGAGTCCAGTTTACTCTAAATCAAGTGTTATGTTTTACTCTGTCGGTGTTGCATAGAAGGTAGAGAGCTATGCAAACACCACAATCAAGTTCATTTGAACACTAGTTAAATGTACACCATTGCTTTGGCTGTGTAGTCTCATACCCAGACCTGGGTTCAAATACAATTCAAAATCATTTCAAATACTTTTTTTGTGCTTGATTGAGCTTGCCTGGCGCAATGGAACCAATAGAATAGTACCAAACATGCAAATCACACCCACCTGGCACTCCAGGCAGGTGAGAGCAAACACTCAAAGAATTTGAAAGATTTCAAATAGCTTTTCAAACCAGGTTTTGTAGACATTGTAATTCCTGACAGGCCTTGTCCAGTTAGCTCTCTGTACAGTTTACCCTTGTCTATAGTCTGAGTGTCAGAATAGTGTACATTTCACATTTCACGTTTCTCCCAACCGGACCAGGCCTGCATTTCAACTAGCTTGATTAACACATAAGTGGGCTCAAATTTAGCAATAACACTGCTAATCTATGCAAACTTTCTTTAGCCTGTTGCAACTCCAAATGTCTTGCTGGTTGTGCAAAGGCGTATGGTAGAATATACTCCATAAAACATCACAAAGGGACACTTCTCCTTGCAGCCTACAAAGGATTCCAAGTTTCTGCGTCCTGCACAGCTGCCTAGAATAGACTACACATAGTCCTTTTGTGGGATGAGTGAGTCAATTTGAGTGGGTGTGAATATATTAGTCCATTACAACAGAATTATCCCCTTCTGCCACCCTCCATTTCTCAATCCGTTTTATCTTCAAATATTCCTCTGATAGGTTTGTGACTGTGGTCATGTTTGGATCACTTCCGGAGCTGAATTGCCATAATAAGACAGGATGAATGGGCATCATTGAGACACTAAATAATTATACTGTGAGAGCTGCGACTTCTAGAATGGAGGAACACACAGCACCCACTCAGAGGAACGACATCATAAACATGTTTTGGGGGGTTTGCGGAGTCTGACAAAGAGGTTGTTAATTGTGACAGGGCATGTTGGATAGTTGAGTCATTTTCCAGGGTTATCGTTGTGGTGGGCCTTCAGACATTGTGTTGGTCCATTTTAAATAAAATCTCAACTATGGATGGGGGGAGCCTTAGAAATGAACGAGAGACCAGACTTTCACAGTGTTGTGATGTGAAGTCATATTTTCCAACAGAGTAAAGACCACTGTTTAGTATCACATACAGATACACGCACACACATCCTTTTGTGCTGCCATATTCAAATATGCATGGTTTTAAAAGAACATCACTCTGAGTCTATGGCACATAAAGGCCATCAGATTATTAAGGGACAGTACTGTGTGTATTGTAGAGAGGACCAGGCCAGCTGTCCCATAAGGCTGTGATTGTGCATCCTAACATAGGTATGTGGAAGTGGACATCAGCCAGAAGCCTAACAGACATGACTTTCATTGAGCCAAACCCAATATCCTGTCATACCATGCATTTTTCCTAGGTCAAAAAAATCAGACCAGGGCCCCCTTTATACCTGGCACTAACATGCATTCTTGGTCCTGATCTTGTCCACATTCTGATTGTGCCCACATTTTCAGATATTTTTAATTTTACTTAACCTTTATTTATCTAGGCAAGTCAGTTAAGAACAACCAAAAGGCAAAAGGCCTCCTGCGGGCATATGTGTCTATACATGGTATTACATTTACATTGACATTTTAGTCATTTAGCAGACACTCTTATCCAGAGCGACTTACAGGAGCAATTAGGGTTAAGTGCCTTGCTCAAGGTATTAAAATGTGTGTCTTATCCCTCCACTGTGTCTGCATTATGACCAGATTTCCTGGTCGCTCCCTGTATGCAAATTATTTGACAGATATTCTTTCAAAATAATATTCATTTATTTTAAGACACATATTGATGTCATAAGTGAATGGTGCCACCTGTCAATGATTTTAGAAGGTGGGATACACCGTCTATACATGAGATATCCAGACACAATATGTGCCTGACTACAATCTGTATTTTGATCGTCTACACCTGTCGGCACAATTAAGATTTGGACACAATCAGGACAAAGGGCACATGTTAGCACCAGGTGTCAATGAGGCCTCTCTCTCTCTCTCTCTCTCTCTCTCTCTCTCTCTCTCTCCCTCTCCCTCTCCCTCTCCCTCTCCCTCTCCCTCTCCCTCTCCCTCTCTCTCTCTCTCTCTCTCTCTCTCTCTCTCTCATTGAGGAGCACCAGGAGGCAATTGGACGAAATGGAGCAACAGACCACTAACATACACACGCAAACGAACAAACACACTGATCCCTCCTCTGGCAAACACACACACACTAACCCCCCCCCAAAAAAAACACACACACACCTCGCCCCATTAGCAATGACATGTGACGCTGCGACGGGCCAAATGAAGCTCAACAATTGATGTCAGAGCCTTACAAATTAAACAAATGGGGGAGCACCATGGTGTATTAGGCACCTCAAACCCCCTGATGAACTGTCACACAGCAGAGGCAGAGGCACACGGCAGCAGAACAACATTGTCTTCCTGTGTCCAAAATGGCACCCTATACCCTGTATCGGCCCTTGTCAAAAGTAGTACACTATATAAGGAATAGTGTGCCATGCTCCCTCCATGAATAGAGCTCATTGCACAAAGACACATTACTGTCTGGCAGATCAAGAAGGCCAGGAATTAATGGGCAGAGGAAAGCTATCTATATATTGATTGCCAATGTGGAGTTTTGAGAATTAAATGAACTGTACCAATTCTCTGGATCGATTTGATTTAAGGATGGACATTTTGGTTCAATTTTGCTTCAGACTAACCGACCCTCATTAACTGGTCAACAAACTGTTATATTTTTTCCAAACAGTAAAATGACGTGACCAACAGAAAATACTAAGAATGCATCCAAGGAATATACATTTTTCATTAAGAGCTTAAGGAAAACATGCAACAATAGCTATAGGTTATTATTGAACATGCAACTGCTGTAATGAAGCAGCTCATAAAACAAAACAAAATAACATGTCAAAATGCAATTCGCGGGAAAACACTGTTCTAAACAGCGCACCTAATGCGAGCGGTTCCATTTGTGACAAAGATTGAAATCTACGGGGGAATCTAATAGCAACAACTAGGATGGGTTGCTAATATGGCTAGGATTGTACCTTTGGCTTCTGGAAAGCCAAAGAAAGTTCATATGAAAACCAATAGAACAGGAGAGAAATGCTTGTTAATGGCATGAGGAAGTCTTTATAAAATAATTGCCTTCACATTTCTATGGTTGGATTTTGACTACTTAGAAGCAAGATAAGACATTCCTCATTATTTAAAGTAAAAACGTTCAGATTTCAAACAACTATACTGCCTCAAGCTCACATTGTAAAGTGTTGGGTGACGTGCTGCCTACCGTTGAGTATAGCTTATGCACACAAATGGCGAATGGGAGGCATACTTTAATTACAAGTTGAGATTGAGAAATAAAAATAGTAGCTATTTTTAATTGTGGCCATTAAAACAGTTTTTAAGACATGATTGCATTTAGAATTCTTATTTGTTGCACAAACTGGGCTTATAAAACCGCGTGTCACTCCAGTACCAGTTTTCCGATGAGCTGCTTCCGCGCTGTCTGACAGGTGATAGGCCATTCCACTCCTCAAACCCTCTGTATGCTGTGTGCATGTCATAAATAAGATACAGTGGGGAGAACAAGTATTTGATACACTGCCGATTTTGCAGGTTTTCCTACTTACAAAGCATGTAGAGGTCTGTAATCTTTTTCATAGGTACACGTCAACTGTGAGAGACGGAATCAAAAAATAAAAAAAATAATCCAGAAAATCACATTGTATGATATTTAAGTAATTCATTTGCATTTTATTGCATGACATAAGTATTTGATCACCTACCAACCAGTAAGAATTCCGGCTCTCACAGACCTGTTAGTTTTTCTTTAAGAAGCCCTCCTGTTCTCCACTCATTACCTGTATTAACTGCACCTGTTTGAACTCGTTACTTGTATAAAAGACACCTGTCCACACACTCAATCAAACAGACTCCAACCTCTCCACAATGGCCAAGACCAGAGAGCTGTGTAAGGACATCAGGGATAAAATTGTAGACCTGCACAAGGCTGGGATGGGCTACAGGACAATAGGCAAGCAGCTTGGTGAGAAGGCAACAACTGTTGGCGCAATTATTAGAAAATGGAAGAAATTCAAGATGACGGTCAATCACCCTCGGTCTGGGGCTCCATGCAAGATCTCACCTCGTGGGGCATCAATGATCATGAGGAAGGTGAGGGATCAGCCCAGAACTACACGGCAGGACCTGGTCAATGACCTGAAGAGTGCTGGGACCACAGTCTCAAAGAAAACCATTAGTAACACACTACGCCGTCATGGATTAAAATCCTGCAGCGCACGCAAGGTCCCCCTGCTCAAGCCAGCGCATGTCCAGGCCCGTCTGAAGTTTGCCAATGACCATCTGGATGATCCAGAGGAAGAATGGGAGAAGGTCATGTGGTCTGATGAGACAAAAATAGAGCTTTTTGCCGTGTTTGGAGGAAGAAGGAGGATGAGTACAACCCTAAGAACACCATCCCAACCGTGAAGCATGGAGGTGGAAACATCATTCTTTGGGGATGCTTTTCTGCAAAGGGGACAGGACGACTGCACCGTATTGAGGGGAGGATGGATGGGGCCATGTATCGCGAGATCTTGGCCAACAACCTCCTTCCCTCAGTAAGAGCATTGAAGATGGGTCGTGGCTGGGTCTTCCAGCATGACAACGACCCGAAACACACAGCCAGGGCAACTAAGGAGTGGCTCCGTAAGAAGCATCTCAAGGTCCTGGAGTGGCCTAGCCAGTCTCCAGACCTGAAGGATCTGGAGAAGGTCTGTATGGAGGAGTGGGCCAAAATCCCTGCTGCAGTGTGTGCAAACCTGGTCAAGACCTACAGGAAACGTATGATCTCTGTAATTGCAAACAAAGGTTTCTGTACCAAATATTAAGTTCTGCTTTTCTGATGTATCAAATACTTATGTCATGCAATAAAATGCAAATTAATTACTTAAAAATCATTAAATTTGATTTTCTGGATTTTTGTTTTAGATTCTGACTCTCACAGTTTAAGTGTACCTATGATAAAAATTACAGACCTCTACATGCTTTGTAAGTAGGAAAACCTGCAAAATCTGCAGTGTATCAAATACTCGTTCTCCCCACTCTACATGGCGACTAACAAAAACACACGCCAATTTAATTCCACAAATGTACCTATAGACCGATAACATGACTGGTCAAATGTATTTTCAACGCTATCTGTAATCGTTAACATCCCTAATTTGATTGATAAATCATTCTGTTATGGTTGCTGTTTCTGCCATTGAAGTGGTTCATTCTGAGCCCAGCTCGGGAAGCTAACTCATGTCTTCAAATCTCAGGTAAGGTTAGTCATTTCGCGAGCATGGTTCACTGACTGAACCACCTCCGTTACACTGGTGACATTGATCCTGTCTCAGTGCCTAGGGGTAGGAAACATGGGAGGGCTCCAGGTGTCACAGCCAATCAATGTGTCAGAACTGAGGGCTCAGTCAACCATGCTGTCTACCTGTGTCGTCATGCACCTCACACACACACACACACACACACACACACACACACACACACACACACACACACACACACAGAGAGAGAGACCAGGGCTGAGAGAGGGAGATGGAACGGCCTGGGTGAGAATCCATGTCTTTGAGTGTTGGCAATCCATTTGCAAACACATTGTCCATCGACGGGCTGGCTGAGAGGTGAAACGTCCTGGGAGCAAGAGAAGATGAGTCCCGCAGCCAGGGGCTTTATACGATTCACAGCACCTGCACACACGCTATGCCAGACACAATCACATCCAATCAGACTCTCAATATCACACACACACACACACACACTCTGACGCACACACACAAAGGGACATAGAAAATACACACCTAGACAAAATCAGACCACTCACACAAGGGTGCATGTTTGCACTGCAAGCTCTTTCAAATCTCCACATCCAAGCTACACACACAGACGCTGCTATGTGGAAGGTCCATTTTGTTTTTAATAACTCCAACCCTTTGCAAATAGACCTGATGTGTTATTGGGCAGATATAGGTGTACCATCTCTTGTTTTGCTTTCTGAAAACATGGTATAATAGGTGTGGAATTGTGTTGGGAATAAATGCATTACATCCCTGGTATGAGAAATCCTTCACATAATAACCCTATCCTGAGCCTGCCTGTGTTTGTCTGTTTCTCTCTGAATGTGTGTGTGGTGAAGAAATGGGAAAGAGATGGAATATCTAAAAGGGGTTAAGTGCCGGGGTTACCCATCCAAGGAGCATTATATGAAGGCTCTCACTTTGATGGACACCAGCACCGGGCTCCCTGATGTCCCAAAATATTAGGTTTCTCTTCTAATAATGTTGGAAATATTGCCTACTGTCATGATTAATCTGGGCGGATGCTGTAGCTGATTGCAGGCGACGCGGTCACAGCACAGTGGCTGTGTTAGTTTCCACACTCCGTCAGCTTCACTCCACACACACCACGCTGCCAGTAGCAGCCATGATAGCAGCTCCACAGCACACTAACTAGAGGTGACAGCGAAGAAGGAAACCTTTATTCTAATTCAAACAACAAAAGACCAAATAGTAAAACATAGGCTTTGTACGTGCCTAACTTTTTCACCCATTTTTCCTCGTTTCCCCCCCCCCCCCTCTTTTCATGTCGTTTTTTCCCAATCCTTCAGTCAATGTAGATTGTGTGAACAGCTTGCTTGCTTGTATCAGCAGAGGGAGGCAATAAGACACAGTGCTTAGAGAAGAAAGGAAAGGCAAAGGGGGATACCTCAGTTGTATCAGTTGTACAACTGAATGCATTCAACTGAAATCAGGGAGAGAGAGAGAGGGAGAAAGAAAGAAAGAAAGAAAGAAAGAAAGAAAGAAAGAAAGAAAGAAAGAAAGAAAGAAAGAAAGAAAGAAAGAAAGAAAGAAAGAAAGAAAGAAAGAAAGAAAGAAAGAAAGAAAGAACGACAGAACGAAAGAACGAAAGAACGAAAGAAAGAAAGCAGAGAGAAAAAGAGTGGAGGTATTAGCAGATGTGGAGGAAGGTGCTAAAACATTTGTCAAATAAAAGGTTTGAATTTGCCCAGTTAGAAGCCCCACTTTCCCTAGCAGGAACAAGACCCCCTTTCTTCTGAGGAGTGAAAAACAACCATAGCCCTTCTCATAATCAAATCTGTATGTCCAAATGGAGCAGCGGCTCCGACGTTCGGACATTCTTTGCATTGGCCATGGTCAGAACGCACTGTTTGGCCAAACAATGGCAACATTGATTTTAGCCACACTGAGAATTTGGGTTGAGTTGTGAAAACTGGACGATGAAGGAAATGCTGATTTTCGCCATTCCCATGAGGGGGAGGGGGGAGGCGCGTCATCCCTCCCCTGACAATAGCCAGTAGCCTCCCAAACCCCTGACCTCTGACCTTTGATCTCAGCCTTGATTCAATCATCTCTAGTCATCTCCAGCCCAGCCGTCATTACCCCATCATCATCAGCATCCTCTCTCCCAGGACATTCATGCATGCAGATTTTTCCATGCCATGACAGCGTGGAAAGTCCCCCCCCCCAACTCAAAACATTCACTTCCTGTCCCTCTGTTGTCTTGTCTGACTACGCCGCCACAATCAGTGCTGATATAATTTGCACTGTTGTCTCGGCTACAATCGTACCCTTGTTTACCACACAGCGTTTACAGCCAGACTCAGAGCCGGTGTTTGGGGGAAACTGATGCTACATTGATGTCTGGTTGCCATGGGGCTGAGTTGCCGCGGCATAAAGTCATGACCTTCCTGTTTAGCAGCATAGTAACTTATTGAGTTAATACAAATTACCCTGATGGTCTATCTACCAAATTTAGCTGCTGCTTAGTGGGCAGGGGTCAAACTAGCCTTTTCATGGGAAAGCTTTTGAAGTCACTGCTAGCTGCTACCACTGTGAGACTTTAGCACTGAGGAGGACCCATGGAGGGGGAAGGAATGTAGGGGGGGTCTGTAGGACAATGGCCCACCTCAGAAGGAGCCTGAGTCTTGGGGGTAACTTCAAAAGAGCCCCTGGTGTCAAAGTGCTTTTGTGGCTGGAGCTGGACACGGCTTTCCCCTGTATATAAATGTTTTATTAGAGGAAACACCTCCAGATCTAAGTGAATCTGAACAACCCAGTGATGGTCATTTTGTGTGTCCACACATGAATATTCAATTACATTGAAATTAATGTGTTTTCAGGTGGTGTACAGTGCAATGTCCCTCAAAATAGTTTTCTTAAATTTCAAATGATCCAGGTTCTTCCACGATGTGTCCCACATTTTGAGATAATATATGCAGTTTTGTATTAATATTATAGGCATTATTTTATAGGCAACCTTAAAGACACCCTAGAGCAATTTTTGAACGTTTACTCTTGAAAAGCAATAGATCCCAAGTAAAAAATTTTAGTGGCAACCCACTGTCACGATCGTCTAAGGAAACGGACCAAGGCGCAGCGTGTTGAGCGAACATGTTGACTTTATTCAATTAAAGCAACACCGAAACAATAAACAAATGACGATAGTGAAGTCCACAGTGACAATGACTGACTAGGAACAAAAACCCACAACCCCAAGGTGAAAACATACAGTATAAATATGGCTCCCAATCAGAGATAACGAGCCGACAGCTGACACTCGTTACCTCCGATTGGGAGTCATTGACCAAACATAGAAAACAACAACCTAGACACCCAACATAGAACATAAACACATAGACTGCACACACCCTGGCCCAACATAATGAGTCCCAGAACCAGGGTGTGACAGTACCCCCCCCTAAAGGCGCGGACTGCGACCGCGCCTCAAAACCCCCAAACAGGGGAGGGCTGGGCGGGCATACCTCCTCGGTGGCGGTTCTGGCTCCGGCCTAGACCACCACCCCACCATAGTCACTACCCGCTTACGTAGCCTCCTCCAAATGACCACCCTCCACCTTAACCCCACTAGATTAAGGGCCAGCACCGGACTAAGGGGCAGCACCAGGCTAAGGGGCAGCACCGGACTAAGGGACAGCACCGGACTAAGGGGCAGTACCGGACTAAGGGGCAGCACCAGGATAAGGGGCAGCACCGGGCTAAGGGACAGCACCGGACTCAATGGCGGATCCTGGCTGGCTGGCTCTGGCGGATCCTGGCTGGACGGCTCTGGCGGATCCTGGCTGGACGGCTCATGGCTGGCTGAAGGATCTGGCTGCTCATGGCTGGCTGACAGATCTGGCTGCTCATGGCTGGCCGACGGATCTGGCTGCTCATGGCTGGCCGACGGATCTGGCTGCTCATGGCTGGCCGACGGATCTGGCTGCTCATGGCTGGCTGACGGATCTGGCTGCTCATGGCTGGCTGACGGATCTGGCTGCTCATGGCTGGCCGACGGATCTGGCTGCTCATGGCTGGCCGACGGATCTGGCTGCTCATGGCTGGCTGAAGGCTCTGGCTGATCCTGTCTGGCAGAAGGCTCTGGCTGATCCTGTCTGGCGGAAGGCTCTGGCTGATCCTGTCTGGCGAAAGGCTCTGGCTGATCCTGTCTGGCGGAAGGCTCTGGCTGATCCTGTCTGGCGGAAGGCTCTGGCTGATCCTGTCTGGCGGAAGGCTCTAGCGGCTCCTGTCTGGCGGAAGGCTCTGGCTGATCCTGTCTGGCGGAAGGCTCTGGCTGATCCTGTCTGGCGGAAGGCTCTAGCGGCTCCGGTCTGGCGGACGGCTCTGAAGGCTCATGGCAGACGGGCGGCTTATGCAGCGCTTGGCAGACGGACAGTTCAGACGGCGTTGGGCAGACAGGCAGTTCAGGCGCCGTTGGGCAGACGGGCAGTTCACGCGCCGTTGGGCAGACGGGCAGTTCAGGCGCCGTTGGGCAGACGGGCAGTTCAGGCGCCGTTGGGCAGACGGCAGACTCTGGCCGAGCGACGCGCACCGTAGACTTGGTGCGGGTGGCAGGAACAGGCCGGACCGGGCTGGCGACGCGCACCGTAGTCTTGGTGCGGGTGGCAGGAACAGGCCGGACCGGGCTGGCAACGCGCACCGTAGACTTGGTGCGGGTGGCAGGAACAGGCCGGACCGGGCTGGCGACGCGCACCGTAGACTTGGTGCGGGTGGCAGGAACAGGCCGGACCGGGCTGGCGACGCACACCGTAGACTTGGTGCGGGTGGCAGGAACAGGCCGGACCGGGCTGGCGACGCACACCGTAGACTTGGTGCGGGTGGCAGGAACAGGCCGGACCGGGCTGTGGAGACGGATAGGAGGCCTGGAGCGAACAGCGGACACCACCCGTCCTGGCTGAATGCCTACCCTCACACACTCTGTGTGAGGCATCCGCACAGGACATACAGGGCGGTGTACCCCTGGCCTGGTGGCCTCCTGGATACTCCCCCTTTTCTCCTCCGTCAGCCCCGTCGTCCATGCCGTGTGCCCCCCCCTAAAAAATTTCTGGGGTTGACTCACGACCCTCCGACGATGGCCCTGCTGCCGCCGTTGCTCCTCTCTCGCCAGGGCCTTGATCCTTCCCCAAGGTCCCTTGCCTCCGAGCATGTCCTCCCAGGACCACGATGTGCCCACCTGGGCCATCGCCAGCCTCTCTATCTCCTTGCCCGGCGCTTCCTCCCATGTCCAGTCTCCTTGCTCCTGGACACGCTGCTTGGTCTTTCTTTGGTGGGTTTTTCTGTCACGATCGTCTAAGGAAACGGACCAAGGCGCAGCGTGTTGAGCGAACATGTTGACTTTATTCAATTAAAGCAACACCGAAACAATAAACAAATGACGATAGTGAAGTCCACAGTGACAATGACTGACTAGGAACAAAAACCCACAACCCCAAGGTGAAAACACACAGTATAAATATGGCTCCCAATCAGAGATAACGAGCCGACAGCTGACACTCGTTACCTCCGATTGGGAGTCATTGACCAAACATAGAAAACAACAACCTAGACACCCAACATAGAACATAAACACATAGACTGCACACACCCTGGCCCAACATAATGAGTCCCAGAACCAGGGTGTGACACCCACAGGTAAATACAAAATGAATATTAAATTATAAGAATTTGTATACTGTAATGGGAACACTGATATACACACATAGATAAACTCACAAATACACTATACACATATGAAAACACACACATCAACACATGCAACTACACATCTGTTTAAAAACCTCTCTAAATTTGAAGGTTGGATCGTGATCAAACATGAAAGTTAATCCAGGGCCATAATAATTGTACAAATACACAAAATCTATTAATATAAAAAATATAAAAACTTAATCACTTGCCACATGTTCACAGCCTAGACACGACATATAATATTCAGAATCACATCGTCAGACAAATATAATGATTTACTAATGCTATGCATAATTTATTGATAATCAGTCTTATTGCCAGCAAGCCCTGGTTGGTTCTCTCTCTGAGAGAGGCTACTCCAGTGTTGTCCCAGGCAGTAAGATAGATGTGTGAGAACCCCTATGAGAGCCAGATGGTACGTTCCCAACAATAAGGTTTGGGCTTCCTTTGGAAAATCATAATCTTCCTGTGTGACACTAATGCATCATCATTCTCAACCCTTTATGAAATCAAACCCCAAATAACGCTATCAGAAATATGATATTTCCTTTCACTCTTAAGTAATATCCTTTCATCTTATTTGATTTAATTATCCTGTCTAGATGAAATGCTCTTACAATCAATGTCCCAAAGTCTAAATTTAAACTTAAATATATTTTGTTGACTGCCAACAAAAGCTTCCATCTCTTACAACATCAAGACTACTAAATATCTGATGCACAGAGTAAAACAGTTAGGTAACAAACTAGCCAGCATTTAAGTCTTTGTATGCAGAGGAGAGAAATAAACCACCAATCGTTCCAATCGTTCCTAATCGGTTTCTTCGTGCAAGTGTGGCATATAAGCTCAGGCATTTCTAATGACAAGTCTACCACCACTCACACATCAAAAAGCACTAATTCACTCATGTTTACCCACTTTAACGTCGAAAACAAAGAAGGGAAATAATGCATTGACAATCAAATCAAGTTTTATTTGTCTCATGCTTCGTAAACAACAAGCGTAGACTCACATTGAAATGCTTACTTATGAGCCCTTCTGAATAATGCCGATATATATATATATATATATATATATATATATATTTTTTTTTTTTTTTAAATAGTTGAACAAAATAGAAACAATTTAAAAATAATGACACAAGGAATAAATACACAATGAGTAATGATAACTTGGCTATCTCCACGGGGTACCAGTACCGAGTCGATGTGCAAGGGTACGAGGTAATTGAGGTACATATGCAGTGCTTTCGGAAAGTATTCAGACCCCTTGACTTTTTCCACATTTACATTTTACATTTTAGTCATTTAGCAGACGCTCTTATCCAGAGCGACTTACATGAGCAATTAGGGTTAAGTGCCTTGCTCAAGGGCACATCGGCAGATTGTTCACCTAGTCGGCTCGGGGATTAGAACCAGCGACCTTTCGGTTACTGGCACAACCACATTTTGTTATGTTACAGCCTTATTCTAAAATTGATTTAAAAAGAATAATAATCCTCAGCAATTTACACACAATACCTCTTAATGACGAATTGAAAACAGCTTTTTATAAATGTTTGTAAATTTATTACAAAGAAAAAACAGAAAAACATTATTTACATAAGTATTCAGACCCTTTGCTATGACACTCGAAATTGAGCTCAGGTGCATCCTGTTTCCATTGATCATCATTGAGATGTTTCTATAACTTGATTGGAGATCACATGTGGTAAATTCAATTGATTGGACATGATTTGGTAAGGCACACACCTGTCTATATACAGCGGCTTGCGAAAGTATTCACCCCCCTTGGCATTTTTCCTATTTTGTTGCATTACAACCTGAAATTAAAATTGATTTTTGGGGGGTTTGTATCATTTGATTTACACAACATGCCTACCACTTTGAAGATGCAAAGACAAAAAACTTGAGCGTGCATAACTATTCACCCCCCCAAAGTCAATACTTTGTAGAGCCACCTTTTGCAGCAATTACAGCTGCAAGTCTCTTGGGGTATGTCTCTATAAGCTTGGCACATCTAGCCACTGGGATTCAAGGCAAAACTGCTCCAGCTCCTTCAAGTTGGATGGGTTCCGCTGGTGTACAGCAATCTTTAAGTCATACCACATATTCTCAATTGAATTGAGGTCTGGGCTTTGACTAGGCCATTCCAAGACATTGAAATGTTTCCCCTTAAACCACTCGAGTGTTGCTTTAGCAGTATGCTTAGGGTCATTGTCCTGCTGGAAGGTGAACCTCCGTCCCAGTCTCAAATCTCTGGATTACTGAAGTAGGTTTCCCTCAAGAATGTCCCTGTATTTAGCGCCAAATATCATTCCTTCAATTCTGACCAGTTTCCCAGTCCCTGCCGATGAAAAACATCCCCACAGCATGATGCTGTCACCACCATGCTTCACTGTGGGATGGTGTTCTCGGGGTGATGAGAGGTGTTGGGTTTGCGCCAGACATAGCGTTTTCCTTGATGGCTAAAAACTCAATTTTTGTCTCATCTGACCAGAGTACCTTCTTCAATATTTTTGGGGAGTCTCCCACATGCCTTTTGGCCAACACCAAATGTGTTGGCTTATTTTTTTCTTCAAGCAATGGCTTTTTTCAGGCCACTCTTCCGTAAAGCCCAGCTCTGTGGAGTGTACGGCTTAAAGTGGTCCTATGGACAGATACTCCAATCTCCGCTGTGGAGCTTTGCAGCTCCTTCAGGGTTATCTTTGGTCTCTTTGTTGCCTCTCTGATTAATGCCCTCCTTGCCTGGTCTGTGAGTTTTGGTGGGCGGCCCTCTCTTGGCAGGTTTGTTGTGGTGCCATATTCTTTCAATATTTTAATAATGGTTTAATGGTGCTCCGTGGGATGTTAAAGGTTTTGGATATTTATTTATAACCCAACCCTGATCTGTACTTCTCCACAACTTTGTCCCTGACCTGTTTGGAGAGCTCCTTGGTCTTCATGGTGCCGCTTGCTTGGTGGTGGCCCTTGCTTAGAGGTGTTGCAGACTCAGAACAGGTGTATATATACTGAGATCATGTGATAGATCATGTGACACTTAGATTGCACACAGGTGGACTTTATTCAACTAATTATGTGACTTCTGAAGGTAATTGGTTGCACAAGATCTTATTTAGGGGCTTCATAGCACGCACATAGCACGCACATAGCACAAGTTATTTTTTTAATTCCACTTCACCAATTTGGACTACTTTGTGTATGTCCATTACAACAAAATAGGAAAAATGCCAAGGGGGATGAATACTTTTGCAAGGCACTGTAAGGTCCCACAGTTGACAGTGCATGTCAGAGCAAAAAAGCAAGCCATGAGGTCGAAGAAATTGTCCGTAGAGCTCCGAGACAGGATTGTGTCGAGGCACAGATCCGGGGAAGGGTACCAAAAAATTTCTGCAGCATTGAAGGTCCCCAAGAACACAGTGGCCTCCATCATTCTTAAATGGAAGAAGTTTGGAACCACAAAGACTCTTCCTAGATCTGGCCGCCCGGCCAAACTGAGCAATCGGGGGACTTGGTCAGGGAGGTGACCAAGAATCCGATGGTCACTCTGACAGAGCTCTCGAGTTCCTCTGTGGAGATGGGAGAACCTTCCTGAAGGACAACCATCTCTGCAGCACTCCACCAATCAGGCCTTTATCGTAGAGTGGCCAGACGAAAGCCACTCCTCAGTAAAAGGCACATGACAGCCCGCTTGGAGTTTGCCAAAAGGAACCCAAAGGACTCTCAGACCATGAGAAACAAGATTCTCCGGTCTGATGAAACCAAGATTGAACCCTTTGGCCTGAATGCCAAGCGTCACGTGTGGAGGAAACCTGGCACCATCCCTAAGCATGTTGGTGCCAGCATCATGCTGTAGGGATGTTTCTCAGAGGCAGGGACTGGGAGACTAGTCAGGATCGAGGGAAAGATGAACAAAGCAAAATACAGAGATCCTTGATGAAAACCTGCTCCAGAGCGCTCAGGACCTCAGACTGGGGCTAAGGTTCACCTTCCAACAGGACAACGACCCTAAGCACACAGCCAAGACAACGCAGGAGTGGCTTCGGGACAAGTCTCTGAACATCCTTGAGTGGCCCAGCCAGAGCCTGGACTTAAACCTGATCGAACATCTCTGGAAAGACCTGAAAATAGCTGTGCAGCAATGCTCCCCATCCAACCTGACAGAGCTTGAGAGGATCTGCAGAGACGAATGGGAGAAACTCCCCAAATACAGGTGTGCCAAGCTTGTAGCGTCATACCCAATAAGACTCGAGGCTGTAATCACTGCCATAGGTGCTTCAACAAAGTACTGAGTAAAGGGTCTGAATACTTTGCTTTGTCATGATGGGGTATTGTGTGTAGATTGATGAGGGGAAAAAAACAATTTAATCAATTTTAGAATAAGGTTGTAACCTAACAAAATGTGGACAAAGTCAAGGGGTCTGAATACTTTCCAAAGGCACTGTAAGTAGGAATAAAGTGACTAGGCAACGGGATAGATCATCAACAGTAACAGCAGCGTATGTGATGAGTGAAAAGAGATTATTGCAAAAAGGGTCAATGCAGATATTCCGGGTAGCTATTGGTTAACTATTTAACTAATAGGGGATGTTCATATTTTATGCAGATGATACTGTTCTTTATTCAAGTGGTAGTAGTTTATCTATAGCTTTGAAAATGCCCAAAGAGCATTTAACATCATACAACAGAATCTGTATGATTTGAAGATGGTTCTGAATTCGGGTAAAACAAAATGCATGGCATTTTCAAATGCCAGGCATGTTACTAATTATGTCATTGCTACATTGGATGGATATACTGTAGAGCAAGTCAAAGTATACAAATATTTGGGAGTGTGGGTGGATGACAAGCTGAGCTTCACTGTTCATGTGGAGAACTTGATAAGGAAGCTCAAGCTGCGAATACGTTTTTATTACCGGCATAAGGCTTGTTTTTCTCTGGAGGCCAGGAAGGAGCTGGAACAATGAACATTACTGGTGGCTTAAGATTTTAGTGATGTTATATATATATGCAACCTCAACCACTGAGAGCACTTGATTCAGTATATCATGCGGCCCTCAGGTTCATTACCAATCAAAAACGTCTAACACATCATTGTGATCTCTACAGCGCCATTGGCTAGTCGTCATTCACCTTGCGTAGACTTAAACACTGGTATAACCTGATTTACAAGGCCATTTTGGGTAAAATGCCACTTTATCTCTGTTCTTTTTTAATCAGGTCAGTAAATAAATATCAATTACGGTCCCATTCTCATTTGCTTTTAACAGTACCAAGAATTAGAACAGGTCATGGTAGAAATAGTTTTAGTTACTCAGCTCCGTGGTCCTGGAATTTTCTCCAGAACATTTTAAAATGTGATGATCTTGTCACGTTGGTGGAGTTTAAACACTAGGTCGATGTAAATATCATAGAAGAGTGTAATTGTCTTTAGGACAGCTGTTTTTTTAGTTATGATATTTGTGTTTCTTTACGTAATATGTAATCGTTGTACTGTATGTGTGTCTATAGTTTTGTTTAATGTTGTGTTCGTGTCAAATTAATTACTTAAAAATCATACAATGTGATTTGCTGCATTTTTGTTTTAGATTCCGTCTCTCACAGTTGAAGTGTACCTATGATAAAAATTACAGACCTCTACATGCTTTGTAAGTAGGAAAACCTGCAAAATCGGCAGTGTATCAAATACTTGTTCTCCCCACTGTAGGTATTACAGACTGGGTCAGGGAGAGGTTGAAAATGTCAGTGAAGACACTTGCCAGCTGGTCAGCGCATGCTGTGAGTACGCTTCCTGGTAATCCATCTGGCCCTGCGGCCTTGTGAATGTTAACCTGTTTAAAGGTGTTACATCGGCTACGGAGAGCGTGATCACACAGTCATCCGGAACAGCTGGTGCTCTCATGCATAGTTCAGGGATGCTAGCCTCGAAGCGTGCATATAAGGTTTTTAGCTCATATTGGTAGGTTTGCGTCACTGGACAGCTTGCAGCTCAGTTTCCCATTTGTAATCCGTGATAGTTTGCAAGCCCTGCCACATCCGACGAGCATCAGAACAAGTGTAGTAGGATTCGATCTTGGTCCTGTATTGATACTTTGCCTATTTGATGGTTCATAGGAGGGCGTAGCGGGATTTCTTATAAGCTTCCGGATTAGAGTCCCACTCATTGAAAGCGGCAGCTCTACCCTTTAGCTCAGTGCGGAGGTTGCCATTAATCCATGGCTTCTGGTTGGGATATGTACGTACGGTCACTGTGGGGACGACGTCGTCGATGCACTTATTAATGAAGCCGGTGACTGATGTGGTAAATTCCTCAATGGGTCTGTAAGGGATTATCCAATGTGTTCCCTGTTTGACGTGTGCCTGCAATCAATGACAGCCCTCTCTTTCCCAACCTCCTTTCAGCACCTCCTGTGAATCCCGGAACGTATTCCAGCCTGTGCTAGTGAAACAGTCCTGTAGCTTAGCATCCACTTCATTGGACCACTTCCGTATTGAGCGTGTCTCTGGTACTTCCTGTTTGAGTTTTTGCTTGTAAGCAGGAATCAGGAGGATAATTATTGTCAGATTTGCCTAATGGAGGGCGAGGGAGAGCTTTGTATGCGTCTCTGTGTGTGGAGTACTACCGATCGCCTTTAAACGTATTTTAATTGATAACGTCGAGGGAGTGTTGAACTTTAAATAGACATTCTAATTATCGGCTTTAAGAAGCAGGGTCTTTTTGGGAAATGTTATGGCATTTGGAAAGGGAATTAATGGCTGAGTGAGGCGCCCGCCACCCTGCAGCTAAATGACATTAAAGAGATAGGGAGAGGAGTGGTGGAGCTGAAGGCAGGGAGCAAACCCACTAGTCACTGGAGCCAGCCCAGCCGGGAAGCCCACAGCCCAGCCGGGAAGCCCACAGCCCAGGGCACACTGTGGGGTGATAACGGGGGGAGGTAGGGGAGGTGGGGGATCAAATGACCTAAACATAGACGTACGGAGGGATGTACAGATGCACAGATACCTGTGTTAAAACCCTACTGGTGAAATGTAGCTGTGATACAGAAACCAGCACTAAAGACATTTTCTTTACATGACAAGTAGGGGAGAGTGGGGTAAGTTGAGCCGAAGGGGTTAGTTAAGCCACCCTTGTTTCTAGGAAACCATACACAAAATTAATAATTTGACCAAATATTTAGGAAGAGGTCATCATCCGTGGACGTAGAAACCACATGGAAAAAGTGGTAAGCTAGTTAAGTCCAATTAATATATTGTGTTAGAGGTTTCATGATGCTTGTATCTAAGTAGATAAATAGATCATTTTAAGATGGTTCTATACATCAGTTTGGTTCTCTATAAGCTTCATTATGAGGTCCTAAACCTAGCATGAAAGTGCATCCTTGTAGCTGTGTGGTCTAATATAGTCAAATGTTTTGCCTTGAGGTAAGTTGAGCCAATGGCAAGTTGAGAAAATTGAAGTGTTTTCTTCCCAAGCATAATTCAAGGCATTATCACTGGGATATGTGGTATTAACAGGGCCTGACCTATGTTAAAGGTATTTTACAAAGTGTTTGTTATGTGTTAAGTCTGTGTTCAAATATGCTTTAAATTATCAAAAGACAAAAAAGCAATTGTGATTGTTTTGAATTGTGTTTGGGAAATAAAGATAGATATGGTTTTAAAAAGGTAGTGGTAATATTTTATTCAGTACAGAAATGTGTAGGCGGCTTAACTTAACCTGACCACTTTTTAAGGACAAGCTATGTTTTCAAAACTGTATATATCCTGAAATACATGTAGATATCTTTGTTAGAAAAAATTATATATTTTCCTTGACGGAGTGATGCTGAATGTAAAAAATTGTTAAACTTACCCCACTCTCCCCTACACAAGACTCAACTAGTGGCACTCTGTAGTAGTCCTAGCATGAGCTGTCTAGCCACTTCTAATGAAGTCCTAATAGGGGTCTTAAGCCCCATAGGTTTGTCTAATTAATCCAAACCCCATCTCAGTGGCCCCCAGTCGGCACGCTGGGTGTTCCAGACGGTGTCCCCTGGCCCATGCAGGCAGCCCTTCTGGTTCCCCCTGGATCATGTGGCTCCCCCAGGGGCCCCTCCAGCCCTGATCAGGGGGCCCCTGGGAGCTCCAGCCTGGAGGCCTGATAGGTCATGAGTTAGGGCAGACTGGAGGGGGTGCGTTACACATTGGCCCAGGGGTGCGTTACATGCTGCAGGCTGGCAGGGCTCAGGCCAGACCTGGGGGTGGGGTGCGTTACACACTCTAACAAGGGTATCCCGGGGGGGGGGGGGGGGGGGGGGGGGAGAAAGAAAGGACAGGGGTGTAAATGAAGCCCTCATCACCTCAGGGAGGATGAACATTGAGGTTACTGTTTTACTATCTGGGTCTCTACCCTCAGAACAGGATGTCTCACAACCAGGTTAGGACCTGTGGAGAATGAATCCATTACCTGGGGCTCTGTAGAGAATGAATGAGAGGATGAGAGGAGGTTAAGCCCTGTGTAGTATTATGAAGCTATAACCTGAGGCTGTGAGGGTGAAAGGAGGAGCGGATGGACCTGGGGAGGGTGAGAGACGAGGCTGTCACACACAGAGAAGAGATCAGTCATCAGTAGTCCAGTCAGGATCAGCAGAGGTCTATTAATCTATGACCGTCATTAAGGAACTAAATGAGAGGAGACTTGGTTAAAGTAGGTGTGTGTGGCTGGGGGTGGGGGTTGAGGTGTGTGTAGGAGAGAAAAAGACAGACACACAGACAGAGTCACATGCAGTATCTGTACCTTGTTGGCCCTATTGTGTATCAAGTCTCCCAGCTGAGTGTCTGTCTGTCTGTCTCTCTGTCTATCGTTAGCTCTGCTGTTGGGAGTCTGACTGACAACTGACTCACATTATCATATCAAAACGCCGCCTGTGCAGCACTGAGCGAGCATGTTTATTGCTACGCTTCGCCATACGTAAACAAAAGCCAGAGTAGTGCTTGTTCACGATGGCTCTTTAATTCACCCCAGTCCTGCCAGGGAACAGACACACGTACGCTGCATGTTTCCCCCAGCTAATTGCAACACCGGGATAAACATTATTCTCCTCTTTACGTTTCTCCATGATATGCTGGTTCCAACCAAAGCACCGCCGGGCCGTGTGAACTGGCTGTCGTGCTTTGTTGTGAAACATAAATCAATTATTTATGCCTATGAAGCTTCAAAATATTTATCCAACTCTATTGCATCCGGGATGGGAGGCCTGGCAGAAAACAAATAAGAGTTTGTATCAAAGCCGAGGGTGTGTAAACAGTGGGTCTGGAAACGCGCTCTCTCTCTCTCTGTCTGTCCGACCACCACAGGAGGTGCTGAAAGGAGGTTGGGAAAGAGAGGGCTGTCATTGATTGCAGGCACACATCAAACAGGGAACACATTGGATAATCCCTTACAGACCCACCAGGCCCTGTACTGTCATGAGGAGCTAGCTAGAGAGGCTTCCTACAGCAGAAGAGCTGGATCTGCTGGAGAGATCAACAGTGATGATGCTGATGGCTCAGGAATCATACTCGCTATCTTGTTAAGCTAAGAGATTATAAGGCGTGATACACTGAGAGATCAAGGAGATCAACACACAGACCTGCAAGTAAGCATTTCGTTGGACGGTGTATACCATGTGTATCCCATACATTCGACTAATACAACTTGAAACACACACACACACACACTCCCACTCCTACTCCCACACCCTCACTCAGGGCTTAAGGATCTGTTAGTATGTATGTCACACACACACCTGAGAGTGTGTGGGCGTGGGCGTGTGTGTGTGTGTGTGTGTGTGTGTGTGTGTGTGTGTGTGTGTGTGTGTGTGTGTGTGTGTGTGTGTGTGTGTGTGTGTGTGTGTGTGTGTGTGTGTGTGTGTGTGTGGAGGGGGAGGGGGGGGGGGGATGTTATCTTGTACCCTTCAAGTGAGCGTGTGGGATGGACGATAAGTAAAGAGACAAAAGACAGAGTCTATGGGGATGAGTGTTATTGTCTTGATAATGAGCTTCCTCTAGTCTCCTCCGGTCTGTCCCACTAATCCAGGCTAACACTGGGGATCAAACCCACGCAGACTCCCCTGTCGCCAAACACACACTGACACACACACACACACACACACTGACACACAGACACACTGACACAACACACACCACCAACGCTCAGACTTCCCTGTCCCCACACACACACCGACACACACACACACACACCACACACACACACACACCACACACACACTCTCATATTGACACAGACACACATACTGACAGACACGCATCCACACACAGATTGCAGATCTATATAATTGTATGATGATTGATACTGTTTTTGATACAAAAATAGGGTTTGACAAGTTTATTTTTCAGAGGGTTTATTTATCAACAATGTTGCATTTGAGAAATAACATTTGTAGAAAACTTTCAATTTCAGTGATTGTTTGCTCTTGTGTTCATGGACAGATGTCAATTTAAACATCACTTAAACTGTTTCTTCCATTCCAAATGTTGTTTAAGTGACTGAAACTTCATTTCTCATACTGCATCAACATTGCATCCCCACAGGATAAGATACCTGTATCGGCATGATATCTACAGTAAACTAGAGTTACTAAATTGTGTATGTGTCTGTATGTTCACACGCTAATGTCCCTGTGTATGCACATTGACCTGAGTGTGTGTGTGTGTGTCCCTCACCCTGTTAGTGTGTGTGGGTGTATGTCTGTCAGTGTACCTGCCTCCTGCCAGCCTACCAACCCAACACACACATAATGTCAACCGAAGGGGAACGAGATCTCCTCTCATCTCCTCTTCCTAAGTGTTTACAAATGATTTTCCCAGGACTGGGGCTGTGGGGCTGCCACACAAAGGCTGTTGGTCCCAGTGACACACCCCCTTATGGTGTTGCCATTAATAAACAAATGAGGGCTCACCTCGCGGGTCAGGGTGCTCAGCTGGCCCATTTGTGTCGGGTCACGACTGGGCTCGACAGGCCCGCCAGGACGCCCCTAACCTTGTCTTTGTGGAGAGGTGGGGGTTGGGGGAGAGAAAGAGAGAGACGGGGGGGGAGAGACAGAGGGAGGGAGAGACCCAGACCCAGACCCAGACCCAGACCCACACACACCACATACAAAAAGGGAGGTTAGCCAGCCACAGTGTCCTCCCTCCCTCCCTCCCTCCCTCGCATGCAGCCTTAGCCTGCTGATTAGTGTGAGTGACAAAGTGGCGTGCCGAGCGCACTCAGGCCTTCATAATAAATCTATCAGGGTGTAATAGAATTCCATCAATCCTCCCTTCTCTCTCTCTCCCCCCAGGGGTCACTGTGTCGGGGATAGAGCCCCCCCCCCAGCCCCCTCCTCCAGTGGTACAACTGTTATTATTCAATTACGCTCTTTTCTTCCCAGTTAAAAGACCATGATATCATTATCACTTAATGAATATATATAATTGGATCTTGGCCGCAGCGTTTCCTCGCCTGCCTGATGAATACCATTCACTATTAATTCGCCCCGCACTCGTCTTCCCCGGACGCATTTATTATGGACTCTGAGCTGAGCTGGAGCGATATGATGGTGATGATGATGACAGAGGGAATTTGGAATTAGCTCAGTGTTCATTCGATGCTTAGTGAAACACAAAGAAAGGATCATAAATATGGAACTCTAGCCTGGGTCGAGGGTGTGAGGAGCCGTGTGTCATACCTCCAGGGTCGCTGTAAGTCTAAGATGGAGATGAAGGAGATAAGAGATATGATATGGATCACAAGTGAGATAAAAGGATAAAGAGATAGTAACATGAAAAGTTCAGAGTGGATTTTTGTTCAAAACATTTGTGACATGTGTCGCTTAACTGTGACTGCGCCCAGGTGCATCTCGTTATTGGGGGGGGGGGGGGGGGGGGGGGGGGGGGGGTTGCCTTATAAAATGCCAGTGTTTCCCTGTGCCAGCAGATCGCTTTTATGTGTGTGCAGGTTGGGGTGCCTGGGGAGGACGAGAGTGGTGAATGTGTCCTTTAGTCAAATTCCAGTGTGGCAGCCTGGTTGCCTAATTGTAAGTAACTTATGTTGTTAGCAAGTGTGTGCCCTTCAGCCAGGATCTGCTCTCCTTCTCCCTGCGGCACGACTCCCTCAACAATGCACTTTGTTTGTGTGCTCTTGTCTTGTTAGTATTATAAGCTAATAATTGTGCCAGAATGGTTGAATGAGCGACAGCGCCAAAGATGGTGGTATATTTGTATGCGGAGTGCTCCGATGATGATTATTATGTGTGACCATACAAATCTACTGAATCTATGAAACTGAAACGATATTAATTGTTGCTGCAGGAAATAAAAAGGCTTGAATTTGAAACTTCATTCTCTGTTTGTTATTTCCATGCTCCACCCCTGTTGGTAAATAACCTGTGTTATTATAGATTGTTGAAATAGTGTTTGGTATTTATCAGAGGACCTCATCTCTATACAAAGGTGGTGTAGTGGCCACAAACCTTCTCCTTGTCACATATTGCATCTGTGGAATGTCTCAATAATGGTTCTACAACATCTTTTTGCATTTTCTATATAAAATCTCAATTTGAATCTGTAACATACAGTGTCTCCTAATATGCTCTGATCTCGTGCTCGGGCACTATTGAGACTAAGGATAAACCATAGTCATGGCTATCAATAACCTCTCAATCTGCCACAAAACATTGAGAGGGGGATAAAGAGGGTGATGAGCACCACTAAAAACATTGATTTAGCATTCATCCACTTCATTAGAAGTGAGGCGAGGGTGGTTGGGGGGGGCGGGCGGTTTGTGAAAAGGCATGTGTTTAGCCACCCCCATTCAGGTTTTTGCCCTCTCTTTGGAAACCAAAAGCAACCTTCCCTCCCCTCCACATTGTCAGGGGTAAATGTGGCATGGCAGGGGTGTGTGTGTGTGTGTGTGTGTGTGTGTGTGTGTGTGTGTGTAGGGGTATGGGGGGCGGACACTGGGACACCGTCATTAATCCTGGTTAAGCAGACAGGATTGTTGGCAGAGTGTCAGATCTCCAATCCAGCTGCTCCCCCCGTGGAGACACTTCACAGAGACGTCCCTCTCCACCTCCCCCCGTCCCCCTCTACCTCCTCCCCTGTCCCTCTCTACCTACCCCCCGTCCCCCTCTACCTCCTCCCCTGTCCCCCCGTCCCTCCGTAACCTCTCCCCTCGTCGCCCCAACCCCTCAGCCCCTCTGACAGCAGCACCTTAACCCCCCCTTCCCCCCACACACACCACCCCTCTCTCACTCACACACCCCACTCACATCCCCACCATACATCAGTCCAAATTAAATTTACATTAGGCCCTCCTCTATCAGAGAACCAGGCGGCGCTGGGCTGCAGAGGACTGACATCATTACTGAACACATGACCGTCATTCATTACATCCTATTATACACATGTCTCTGGATTGTACCAAAGTTCATGCATACCTAAGTGCAAGTTTGCGTTAAAAATTAAAGACTCTTTTCGGAGGACAAAGGACTTTCTGAACTGTTGACTTTGAGAGGGTCTTTATTACCCCAACCAGGATGTCTCACATCACTGGAAAGTAGACAAGGACTTCCTCCCCTTCCTCTCTTCTCTCCCCCTGCCTCACCTTGTCTCTCTCCCCTTCCAATTACCCCTGCCTCTTTCCCCTTCCCTTATCCTGTTCCTTTTTCCCGTCCTCTTTTCCACTCCTTTCTTCCCCTAATCGGGTTAGCATAGAGAGGATGAACCTAGGTATTATCACTCTTGTGTAAGAAAACACACATTTCAGCAATTCCTCTTTCAGACAAAATGTGTGTTGTGTTGCCTCTTCTCCTCTCCTCCTCCCTCCCTTTATGAGTGATATATTACTGTTGCCTCCCTTCACCGGTGGGGATATATTTGCTTTGGAGCACTCTGAAAGCAGCTGGAGTAGGAGCGGCTGCCTGGGTAAAGGCACCTGAGTGCTCAGCGCTTCCCTTTAATTGCTTCATTATCGTCCACGCTAATCCCTCTCCAATTTCCACACTCTCATTTTCAGCAGTCATTTGTCCAGGTTCCTCTCCGGCTCTCTCTCCTCTCTTTTAACACAGAGGCTTCCTCCCAAATGGCACCCTATTCCCTATATAGTGCACTACTTTTGACCAGAGCTCTATGGGCCCTGGTCAAAAGTAGTGCACTACATAGGGAATAAGATGCCATTTGAGAAGCAGCCTATTTGCTTTCCAAGGTAATGATAACAATTAATGCTCCACTCGGTTCCAATGCTTGTTTCATAAACCTGTTTTAGCCGGCTAAACAAGGAGAGGCTGATAAACAGAGTAGAGTAGAGGCACCAAGGTAGCGAGGCTCAGAGCTTCACAGCACCATTTGTCTCTGTAATTATGTTTTAATTACGGCTGTGTATGCTAATACCCTAAACATTTGCATAGAACATAACATACACAACTCCCTGCATCTCTTTATAGGAAGTGCTATAGGCATAAGGGAGGAGAGTTTCGGGTACATTGTTGTAATTAGAGTATACATGCTGTTTTATTGCATTGGGGAATAGTTCAGAATTAAAAACAAGGGCATATTTTGTGTTGTATTGCATGTTTTTTATTTTGTTAGATAATCATGTAGCAATGTTCTAACATCATGGAAAATCTCTTATTCCTTTTTCAGAATAACCAATATCAAAAACAGACATATATTGGTAAAACACAGAATACTAAGAGTGTTAGTGGTGACAAAAGAACGTGAACAAACGATCAGATTACTGACCACTTACAAATCCCCCACCACAGTGTAAAAACACTGTTACTTGTTGTTCTACCCATCTCTATGACCATGTCTGACATCATGCTGCTGTCAGCCCTCCTCGACAGCTCTGCTGCTGCTCCACTGAGGCGTTGAGACACACACATACCTTAACTACATGCCAACGATCCATTAACATACAAATGACCTGCACTTAACCCATGATACAGATACCACCAAATGCCACCAAATGCTAAGGATCCGCCATTCATGGATAAATAACCAAATAAAGACTGATACGACACGTGCAGAGACTCCTTTAAGTGCCATTTTGGCTCAAACCAAAGACATTTAATTAATTGGCTATTATCTGATGGAGATAGGGAGATCTTGGGGAGAGGGTGGTGGTGGTGAGGATGATGGGGGGTGAAGGGGTGTAAAATGTAAAATGAGGGTTCGCCATGCAAGGGAAACCCCACTCTCACACAGGCTAATAAGACCTAAGAGTGTGGTCGGTGACACATAGCCCTACTACCTCCCTCTCTGCATTGTATGTAAGGGAGTCACTCACTCACTGCTATAATTCTATAGCATGACATCTTATGTCTGTGAGTCAGTCATCCCTCACCCCAACAACACTTCTGTCACATGAGACTTCTGACCACTGTTACTGAGACTTCTGGGAACAACAACACAAATACAGTCATTGAAGCAAAACAGGGCACTTTTCAGACCAAAATATAGCTTTACGGGAAACTAGATAATTGCTGTTGTAAAGCAAGCTCTCTGGAGGACATAATCTAGAGAAAGAGTTCAGTCCTGACTCTCTATACAATATAAATGGTATTTTGCATTGTATATGTTTATGGGTTAGCCTGATCTGGATATTTAGATGTAGAATCTATTTGCACACTTACATTTAATTTCACAGCTGATTGATTATCAAATTGAATGTGGACTGGTCATATCTAGCACAAAATGCTCTCTATGAAGTGGTGTCTTTCTTTATTTGTCTCTCTCTTTCTTTCTTTCTCGCTCTCCTTCTCTCTATCAACCTGTGGCCCTGTGGCGGTCTTGTATACGCTGTAAAAAGTGGCATGGCGCTGTTGTTCATCTGAAGTGCTTTTACTAATTGGAATGATTGAAAATTATGCTTTGGTTAGTTCAACCTATTCAATTCAATTTGTCTGAAATCAAATAACACATTTGACAGATCAATGTGATTTTTTTAATTGAATGAAAACGTTTAAATTGCTTTCAACACCTCATGCGCATGTGCATTGAATAGCGGTGGGGGCAATGTAGTGGCATCAGCCTATCAGATAAGTTGGAGGCATGGCTTATTGGGGGAGTGTTTGTTCTTTTTGCCCACCCGTGAGTGTGAATGTCATTCCAGTTAATGTGGTCTATTGTATTCGTAATTTAAACTTAATTTTGTACACTGCTAGCATCAGTAATGATACTTGCATAAGTGCATGTGATACTAAAAAGCCTGATAAGAGTTCTATGTTTAAGGTGATTTTGATAACCAAACGTGTTACAGAAGCATGTTCCTACCCTTTAAACTGCTGGAAAAACTCATATTTATGTTAAAACATCTGAAAATGGCCACAACTGACTACTGCGTGTCGCCATCTTGATAGCGTGACATCACTTGAATGGTTCGTCTGATAGGCAGCCCAGATTATTTTTATTTTATTTTATTTCACCTTTATTTAACCAGGTAAGCCAGTTGAGAACAAGTTCTCATTTACAACTGCGACCTGGCCAAGATAAAGCAAAGCAGTGCGATAAAAACAACACAGAGTTACATATGGGGTAAAACAAAACATAAAGTCAAAAATACAACAGAAAATATATATACAGTGTGTGCAAATGTAGCAAGTTATGGAGGTAAGGTAATAAATAGGCTATAGTGCAAAATAATTACAATTAGTATTAACACTGGAATGATAGATGTGCAAGAGATGATGTGCAAATAGAGATACTGGGGTGCAAATGAGCAAAAATAAATAACAATATAGGGATGAGGTAGTTGGGTGGGCTAATTTCAGATGGGCTGTGTACAGGTGCAGTGATCGGTAAGGTGCTCTGACAACTGATGCTTAAAGTTAGTGAGGGAGATAAAAGTCTCCAGCTTCAGAGATTTTTGCAATTCGTTCCAGTCATTGGCAGCAGAGAACTGGAAGGAATGGCGGCCAAAGGAGGTGTTGGCTTTGGGGATGACCAGTGAGATATACAGTGGGGAGAAGAAGGATTTGATACACTGCCGATTTTGCAGGTTTTCCTACTTACAAAGCATGTAGAGGTCTGTAATTTTTATCATAGGTACACTTCAACTGTGAGAGAAAATCACATTGTATGATTTTTAAGTAATTAATTTGCATTTTATTGCATGACATAAGTATTTGATACATCAGAAAAGCAGAACTTAATATTTGGTACAGAAACCTTTGTTTGCAATTACAGAGATCATACGTTTCCTGTAGGTCTTGACCAGGTTTGCACACACTGCAGCAGGGATTTTGGCCCACTCCTCCATACAGACCTTCTCCAGATCCTTCAGGTTTCGGGGCTGTTGCTGGGCAATATGGACTTTCAGCTCCCTCCAAAGATGTTCTATTGGGTTCAGGTCTGGAGACTGGCTAGGCCACTCCAGGACCTTGAGATGCTTCTTACGGAGCCACTCCTTAGTTGCCCTGGCTGTGTGTTTCGGGTCGTTGTCATGCTGGAAGACCCAGCCACGACCCATCTTCAATGCTCTTACTGAGGTAAAGAGGTTGTTGGCCAAGATCTCGCGATACATGGCCCCATCCATCCTCCCCTCAATACGGTGCAGTCATCCTGTCCCCTTTGCAGAAAAGCATCCCCAAAGAATGATGTTTTCACCTCCATGCTTCACGGTAGGGATGGTGTTCATGGGGTTGTACTCATCCTTCTTCTTCCTCCAAACACGGCGAGTGGAGTTTAGACCAAAATGCTCTATTTTTGTCTCATCAGACCACATGACCTTCTCCCATTCCTCCTCTGGATCATCCAGATGGTCATTGGCAAACTTCAGACGGGCCTGGACATGCGCTGGCTTGAGCAGGGGGACATTGCATGCGCTGCAGGATTTTAATCCATGACGGCGTAGTGTGTTACTAATGGTTTTCTTTGAGACTGTGGTCCCAGCTCTCTTCAGGTCATTGACCAGGTCCTGCCGTGTAGTTCTGGGCTGATCCCTCACCTTCCTCATGATCATTGATGCCCCACGAGGTGAGATCTTGCATGGAGCCCCAGACCGAGGGTGATTGACCGTCATCCTGAACTTCTTCCATTTTCTAATAATTGCGAAACAGTTGTTGCCTTCTCACCAAGCTGCTTGCCTATTGTCCTGTCGCCCATCCCAGCCTTGTGCAGGTCTACAATTGTATCCCTGATGTCCTTACACAGCTCTCTGGTCTTGGCCATTGTGGAGAGGTTGGAGTCTGTTTGATTGAGTGTGTGGACAGAAGTCTTTTATACAGGTAACGAGTTCAAACAGGTGCAGTTAATACAGGTAATGAGTGGAGAACAGGAGGGCTTCTTAAAGAAAAACTAACAGGTCTGTGAGAGCCGGAATTCTTACTGGTTGGTAGGGGATCAAATACTTATGTCATGCAATAAAATGCAGATGAATTACTTAAAAATCATACAATGTGATTTACTGGATTTTTGTTTTAGATTCCGTCTCTCACAGTTGAAGTGTACCTATGATAAAAATGACAGACCTCTACATGCTTTGTAAGTAGGAAAACCTGCAAAATCGGCAGTGTATCAAATACTTGTTCTCCCCACTGTACCTGCTGGAGCGCATACTACGGGTGGGTGTTGCTATGGTGACCAATGAGTTAAGATAAGGCGGGGATTTGCCTAGCAGTGATTTATAGATGGCCTGGAGCCAGTGGGTTTGGCGACGAATATGTAGTGAGGACCAGCCAACAAGAGCATACAGGTCACAGTGGTGTGTAGTGTATGGGGCTTTGGAGACAAAACGGATGGCACTGTGATAGACTACATCCAATTTGCTGAGTAGAGTGTTGGAGGCTATTTTGTAAATGACATCGCCAAAGTCAAGGATCGGTAGGATAGTCAGTTTTACGAGGGCATGTTTGGCAGCATGAGTGAAGGAGGCTTTGTTGCGAAATAGGAAGCCAATTCTAGATTTAACTTTGGATTGGAGATTCTTAATGTGAGTCTGGAAGGAGAGTTTACAGTCTAACCAGACACCTAGGTATTGGTAGTTGTCCACATACTCTAGGTCAGACCCGTCGAGAGTAGTGATTCTAGTCGGGTGGGCGGGTGCCAGCAGCGTTTGATTGAAGAGCATGCATTTAGTTTTACTAGTGTTTAAGAGCAGTTGGAGGCTACTGAAGGAGTGTTGTATGGCATTGAAGCTCGTTTGGAGGTTTGTTAACACAGTGTCCAATGAAGGGCCAGATGTTTACAAAATGGTGTCGTCTGCGTAGAGGTGGATCTGAGAGTCACCAGCAGCAAGAGCGACATCATTGATATACACAGAGAAAAGAGTCGGCCCAAGAATTGAACCCTGTGGCACCCCCATAGAGACTGCCATAGGTCCAGACAACAGGCCCTCCGATTTGACACATTGAACTCTATCTGAGAAGTAGTTGGTGAACCAGGCGAGGCAGTCATTTGAGAAACCAAGGCTATTTAGTCTGCCAATAAGAATGCGGTGGTTGACAGAGTTGAAAGCCTTGGCCAGGTCGATGAAGACGGCTGCACAGTACTGTCTATTATCGATCGCGGTTATAATATCGTTTAGGACCTTGAGCGTGGCTGAAGTGCACCCATGACCAGCTTGGAAACCGGATTGCATAGCAGAGAAGGTACGGTGGGATTCGAAATGGTCGGTGATCTGTTTGTTAACTTGGCTTTCGAAAGGCAGGGCAGACTTTCGAAAGGCAGGGCAGGATGGATATAGGTCTGTAACAGTTTGGATCTAGAGTGTCACCCCCTTTGAAGAGGGGGATGACAGCGGCAGCTTTCCAATCTCTTGGGATCTCAGACATTACGAAAGAGAGGTTGAACAGGCTAGTAATAGGGATTGCGACAATTTCGGCGGCTAGTTTTAGAAAGAAAGGGTCCAGATTGTCTAGCCCAGATGATTTGTAGGGGTCCAGATTTTGCAGCTCTTTCAGAACATCAGCTGTCTGAATTTGTGTGAAGGAGAAGTGGGGGGGGGGGGGGGGGGGGGGGGGGGGCATGGGCAAGTTGCAGCGGAGGGTGCAGAGCTGGTGGCCGGGGTAGTGGTAGCCAGGTGGAAAGCATGGCCAGCCGTAGCAAAATGCTTGTTGAAATTCTCGATTATTGTAGATTTATCGGTGGTGATAGTGTTTCCTAGCCTCAGTGCAGTGGGCAGCTGCTCTTATTCTCCATGGACTTTACAGTGTCCCAAAAAAAAAATTGGGGGGAGTTAGTGCTACAGGATGCAAATTTCTGTTTGAAAAAGTTAGCCTTTGCTTTCCTAACTGCTTGTGTATATTGGTTCCTAACTTCCCTGAAAAGTTGCATATCGCAGGGGCTATTACAATGCATGTTAGTAGCCTAATTGAGAATGTTTTCATTTTGACAACAATAAAAACTTTTTTTTTTAAAGGTTATCCTGTTAGAGACTAGCCAGCTAACATGGCATGATTGATAAATTGGAGAAAAACATTTCTACACGTTGAACAATTTTGCTAGCTAGTGATGTTAGCAGAACAGCTTGCTACATTACAGGATTTTACTATGGATTATGGATTTCATTATGGACATTGGCAGCATCATTTGGTAAATCTCACAACTAGCTGCAATTGAGTTAATAGGCGTGAACACTGTTAACAACCCTACATGTCTGTAGCTAACTCTTTCAGAAAAGACACCTAGCTAGCTAGCTTGCATTGACTAAATACCTGTTGTTCTAGCCAGCTGTTTCTAGCCGAGCTAGCTAGCTAGTCTCTCCTAGGTTTGGCACATCTGAAGTCTTTCACTGCAAACCATATTGAATAACGTTTTATGTATAGTCTAGATGATACGCTTGCAAAAGTGACTTTATTACTGTGGGCATTACCTTGCAGTTAGCTGGCTTACTAAACTTGTTTGCTGTTAGCTATCTTGCTGGCTCACTTCAGCTAACACAGTACTATCCGATGTCCATGTCAAAACTACTGTAATAATTTAACACAGACCTTGCTCGCTGTATGAACACAAAAACAACTGCAAGTGGGTTTTTGACTGGACTATGCAGGCTTATTTGACGCTAGCTACCTGTTTTGTTATTGTGGACATCATGCATTTATCTAGCTTACTAACATTAATGTCAGGTAACAGTAGAAGTGATGTCCCTGCCCATGTGAAAATCACTGTAATGTAGCTTACAGTTGAATGTGCTCAAAAACGTATGTAAGTGGATTTGTGACCAGACTATACAGGCTTGTTACTATGATTGTTAGTATTTAATTGTTTTTCCATCTCAAATTGGTAGTTTTAGCTTTTAGTTTATCTACTTCTTCATCAGAGTCTTGATTAGTAAAGTAGGCGCGTGGACGCTCTACCATTCCCATGACGTTGTTTCAAAATGGCTGCGGCGACATCTCTCTAAGCTTGTGCTAGGCGCTCGAAAACCGTATAATATTATGTTCTAAAAGCATTTTCATAACATCACGTTTAATGAGCTTACCTAACATCGACATGTACGACAATGTTGTAGGTTGATTTGAGCGTTTCATTTCCACATTAAGGTAGCCAATGCTTGGTTATTATATTTTGACTAATGTGAAAGTCTTGTGTAAAGAACATGCTTGGAAACATTATTTCAAGTTATTGAACCAACTTAATTTCTTGATTTACAGGGAATTTATTGAATTGCTTGTAACCCAATTGAAGAAATGTGAAAGTGAACTTGGAAGATTAATATTATTTTTACATGAAATATTGGTTTGTATTTGTTATTTATTAGGTATAACCAAAAGGGGAAAATAAGTTGAGTGTTAAAAGAAATAGGTTGTAACTTGAAATATAGTTTTGGTAATAATAAAATAAAATTGTTGGCATTGAGTCATATATTTTGTTTCAACAAATATAATATTTTTCAATTGAGGAAACCTAACTAATTTACCTGTAACCAGTTGAAGTAATTTATTTAGGTTGATCCAAATAGTATTTTTTTTACAGTGTGGAGCCAGGTGAGAATCGCCCTCCCCAGACCACACCATCATTTATTTTTATCCTTTTCGGACAACAGCAACGACAACATCACACAAACCACTTCCATGGGCCGTGTTAGACATTGTTAGACACTAGGATCAATATCTATTTGGTGACCTAACCCCTGTCTGGCCAAGCAGGCAGGAAATCTAACAGCGTATGAATGAAGTATTTCATCTGGGCCGACGATGACCTGTGACCCCTGACCTGTCCACTGCTCGGGCCCCAGCTAGCGATCCTGAAGGCTCCTCAGGGCATCCAGCTCCATCACAGCCAGTAAACACAGGCAGGAAGTTGTTCCACACTTGTCACAATGTTGGTGACAACTGACACCTACTACCTCTCTCTCTTCTTCTTATCTGTCTCTCTGTATAATCTTTCTCTAATTCTTCTCTCTCTCTTTCTCTGTACCTCTCTGTCTTTCTCACACACTCACAAATTGTGTTGCTCTCTCTTGCTGTTTGATAGATCCCTAGCCAGCTTTTTCCCTCTGTTTTACCCAGTTCAAATTGTAAATCAAATATGTTACATACTAGGGATATTCTGAATATATTAAATATATTTCAAATTACAAGCACTGTTTACTGGCATTTCCAAGTATTTCACTAACAGTAGTCTTATTTTCTCTTTCCTGATTTGTTGTGTCAAGGGAAATTGAAACACCTAGGAGGAAAAACAAACACTGAAGAAAAACCAATAATATTTTCCTCTGGGCTCATATGTCTGACATCCTGCAGTTAAAGAAAGGGGGGAAAGAAAGAAGAAGAAAAACAGAACAGGACAAATCTGGCCTGTCCTCCAATCCCTCATTTGCCCAACGCTCATCCATCCTGAGTGTACCTCTTAATTTGGTCCTGACAGGGACCGGGAAACAAGAGACCTTCACCATCGGAAACAAATGATTCTACCAAAACTCACCGCCAGCGCCAACAGTCTTCAATGCTACACAACTCAACCTCAGCCATACTCTGTTCTGTTGTCCTGTAGTTCCTGGGTGTTTCTGGTTGACCAATAGTATAACAGGTTTGATGCAGTAATGGTGGCTCTGATTGGCCTTCTGCTAGAAAATATAACAGTATCAATTATGCATAATTTTGATCTCTATTTTTATTTTTATTTTTTATTTTTTTCCACCTTTATTTAACCAGGTAAGCCAGTTGAGAACAGGTTCTCATTTACAACTGCGACCTGGCCAAGATAAAGCAAAGTAGTGCAATAAAAACAACACAGAGTTACATATGGGGTAAAAAAAAAAAAACATAAAGTCAGAAATACAACAGAAAATATATATACAGTGTGTGCAAATGTAGCAAGTTATGGAGGTAAGGCAATAAATAGGCTATAGTGCAGAATAATTACAATAGTATTAACACTGGAATGCTAGATGTGCAAGAGATTATGTGCAAATAGAGATACTGGGGTGCAAAAGAGCAAAATAAATAACAATATAGGGATGAGGTAGTTGGGTGGGCTAATTTCAGATGGGCTGTGTACAGGTGCAGTGATCGGTAAGGTGCTCTGACAACTGATGCTTAAAGTTATTGAGGGAGATAAGAGTCTCCAGCTTCAGAGATTTTTGCAATTCGTTCCAGTCATTGGCAGCAGAGAACTGGAAGGAATGGCGGCCAAAGGAGGTGTTGGCTTTGGGAATGACCAGTGAGATATACCTGCTGGAGCGCAGACTACGGGTGGGTGCTGCTATGGTGACCAATGAGCTAAGATAAGGCGGGGATTTGCCTAGCAGTGATTTATAGATGGCCTGGAGCCAGTGGGTTTGACGACGAACATGTAGTGAGGACCAGCCAACAAGAGCGTACAGGTCACAGTGGTGGGTAGTGTATGGGGCTTTGGAGACAAAACGGATGGCACTGTGATAGACTACATCCAATTTGCTGAGTAGAGTGTTGGAGGCTATTTTGTAAATGACATCGCCGAAGTCAAGGATCGGTAGGATAGTCAGTTTTACGAGGGCATGTTTGGCAGCATGAGTGAAGGAGGCTTTGTTGCGAAATAGGAAGCCGATTCTAGATTTAACTTTGGATTGGAGATTCTTTATGTGAGTCTGGAAGTTGAGTTTACAGTCTAACCAGACACCTAGATATTTGTAGTTGTCCACATACTCTAGGTCAGACCCGTCGAGAGTGGTGATTCTAGTCGGGTGGGCGGGTGCTAGCAGCGTTCGATTGAAAAGCATGCATTTAGTTTTACTAGTGTTTAAGAGCAGTTGAAGGCTACTGAAGGATTGTTGTATGTCATTGAAGCTCGTTTGGAGGTTTGTTAACACAGTGTCCAATGAAGGGCCAGATGTATACAAAATGGTGTCGTCTGCGTAGAGGTGGATCTGAGAGTCACCAGCAGCAAGAGCGACATCATTGATATACACGGAGAAAAGTGTCGGCCCAAGAATTGAACCCTGTGGCACCCCCATAGAGACTGCCATAGGTCCAGACAACAGGCCCTCCGATTTGACACACTGAACTCTATCTGAGAAGTAGTTGGTGAACCAGGCGAGGCAGTCATTTGAGAAACCAAGGCTATTTAGTCTGCCAATAAGAATGCGGTGGTTGACAGAGTCGAAAGCCTTGGCCAGGTCGATGAAGACGGCTGCACAGTACTGTCTATTATCAATCGCGGTTATAATATCGTTTAGGACCTTGAGCGTGGCTGAAGTGCACCCGTGACCAGCTCGGAAACCGGATTGCATAGCGGAGAAGGTACGGTGGTATTCGAAATGGTCGATGATCTGTTTGTTAACTTGGCTTTCGAATACTTTCGAAAGGCAGGGCAGGATGGATATAGGTCTGTAGCAGTTTGGATCTAGAGTGTCACCCCCTTTGAAGAGGGGGATGACCGCGGCAGCTTTCCAATCTCTGGGGATCTCAGACGTTATGAAAGAGAGGTTGAACAGACTAGTAATAGGGGTTGCGACAATTTCGGCAGCTAGTTTTAGAAAGAAAGGGTCCAGATTGTCTAGCCCAGCTGATTTATAGGGGTCCAGATTTTGCAGCGCTTTCAAAACATCAGCTGTCTGAATTTGTGTGAAGGAGAAGCGGGGGGGGGCATGGGCAAGTTGCAGCAGAGGGTGCAGAGTTGGTGGCCGGGTTAGTGGTAGCCAGATGGAAAGCATGGCCAGCTGTAGCAAAATGCTTGTTGAAATTCTCGATTATTGTAGATTTATCGGTGGTGATAGTGTTTCCTAGCCTCAGTGCAGTGGGCAGCTGGGAGGAAGTGCTCTTATTCTCCATGGACTTTACAGTGTCCCAAAACTTTTTGGAGTTAGTGCTACAGGATGCAAATTTCTGTTTGAAAAAGTTAGCCTTTGCTTTCCTGACTGCTTGTGTATATTGGTTCCTAACTTCCCTGAAAAGTTGCATATCGCGGGGGCTATTTGATGCTAATGCTGTACGCCACAGGATGTTTTTGTGCTGGTCAAGGGCAGTCAAGTCTGAGGAGAATCAGGGGCTATATCGGTTCTTAGTTCTGTATTTTTTGAATGGGGCATGTTTATTTAAGATTGAGAGGAAATTACTTTTAAGGAACAACCAGGCATCCTCTACTGACGGAATGAGATCTATATCCATCCAGGATACCTGGGCCAAGTCAATTAGGAAGGCCTCCTCGCTAAAGTGTTTTAGGGAGCGTTTGACAGTGATGAGGGGTGGTCGTTTGACCGCGGACCCGTTACGGACGCAGGCAATAAGGCAGTGATCGCTGAGATCCTGGTTGAAGACAGCTGAGGTGTATTTAGAGGGTATGTTAGTCAGGATGATATCTATGAGGGTACCCATGTTTACGGATTTAGGGTTGTACCTGGTAGGTTCGTTGATAATTTGCGTGAGGTTGAGGGCATCTAGCTTGGATTGTAGGATGGCTGGGGTATTAAGCATATCCCAATTTAGGTCACCAAGCAGTACAAACTCTGAGGATAAATGGGGGGCAATCAATTCACATATGGTGTCCAGGGCACAGCTGGGGGCTGAGGGGGGTCTGTAGCAAGCGGCAACAGTGAGAGACTGGTATCTATCAGGGCTGGTATTCATAAAGTGTCTCTAGCAACAGTCATTGAAATTGTTAAAATGTTTTTAAAACAATTCTAATAAATGCAACAGATGGACAATGGATGAACACACTCCAAACGTTTAGAATTGTAATAGATCAGGAATTCTGGTGGGAATTCAGGTATTTAATTTATTGTATGCACTCATATATACTGTACTTATAGTAGTATAGTATCAGGTATTATTTTTATATTTTGTGTTAAAATAAAGAAAATTATATGTGCAACATTTGCATAAATACACTGGGTGTATTTGCATATATTAATACATTAACATACAGGTGAGGTACAGGGCTGCAACCACCAAAAACTTGCTCTGTCTACCCTACCTGCACTCACCTGTGCTGTCTAGACTGCCTCATTAATTACTGTTGTTGTCACGTTCTGTTGCATAATTCAACAAATGTGTCAATAGCAGGATATCCTTGGATTAAAAATCAACCCGCTTGGCTCTAGATTACACCTATCTAAACATACTTTACATTGTTTGCGAGATCAGACATAATATCACTATAATCCGAGTGTTCATTTTCGGAAGTTGCTTTCATTTCAGCACATCTAATTTGAAAACATTTAAACTGTATTAAATTATAACTTTTTTAAATTCCACCAAAAATGTACAACCATCAAAATAAAGTTATCTTTCTTCTCTTTCTTGTGATGTAAGTGTCGGGACGGTGCATTAAATCCCTAACGAAGCTTTAGCGTTTTTATAGATTCAACGGAAAGCCAATGTATCCTATTGAGCCCATTTCAGCCATTAACGGGGTGTGTTTGACAGGTCATTACAAACATTTCTGTAGTCGTAACTTTAACGGGAAAAAACGACAGGCACAAGCAAGAGTATGAAAGAGGCGCAGGAGTAAAATGAAATCAATCAATCCAGCGATGTCAATCCAGCACTTCTAATCTGAGCCGCTTTATTTATAAGAATCACATGCTGCAGTGTGTATGGTGGGGACAGTGGGGACAGTAGGGTGTTGTGCGGTGACCTTTGTGACTCGCCCGATGTCATCCTAATTTTACTGTGAAACCAGAAGCCTGTCATCCTCCTCATGTGGGGGGTGAGTAAGGAGCCTAGAATAAACTGGAGAGCTGCCTGTCCTGCCTGCCTGCCTGTCTGCGTGTATGCTTCCGTCCAAGGAGCATGGCGAATGGATGCGCATACTTACTAGAGATATGAATACACACCCCTAGACACATACATTACAGTACAGAACACACACTTAAACACAATAGGGCTGTTTGGATAAGAGAAAGAAATACACACTACAGCCAGACAGGCAGAGTGTGTTACAGGCAGAGTTTTGGACAGGTTGGGCAGGCTACACACACACACACACACACACAGAGAGAGAGAGAGACAGGCGGGGTACAGTAGCAGCCAGGTCCCCTGGGGTGCAGTGGTAGAGCAGGCCATGACACCAAGCATACGGAAAGACAGCAATCCAGCCTAGCAGACACAGTAAACCACTCAGAAGGCAGGGTGAACTTTAGACTCTGGTTGACTCTGTGTGACTCTGTGTGGCTGCCAAACAGATGCTAGGCCAAGGACACGCAGGCTGGGCAGACAAGAGCTACGAGATGGACACCGCAGGGGGTCAGAGAATTATGATTAGAGAGAGACTGTACGACTCTCTCTTGTGATGCGTCCCAAATGGCACCCTATTCCCTATGTTGTGCACTACTAAGCTATGGTCCAAAGTAGTGCACTATAAAGGGAGTAGGGTGCCATTTGAGACGCAGCCTTGGAATAAGAGATGCATTATTTACTGACGCTATCATTACTTTTGATGACTGCATTGGATATCTATTAGATATCTGTTGCATCTCTGGTTTCATGTCCTTGCTGTACAGTTGGAGATTTACTGAAACATGGAAAATTGGCCCACAAACTGGCTCCTAAACCTACGTAAACTTCCATTAGGGTTTCTAATTGGGATTACTGACGTAAATGTCATTGTAGCGGTATCCTCTGATAGACTCCATTGAGTTATGTAGAGTTACAGAACTAACCTTTTGGGCTTAATTCAGTTTGGATTTGTTGGCTGTTGATAAAAAGTTTAAAAGGGTCTCATGTCACAAAAAGCTTGAATCCTTAGTTGCTACATACATTTTTGCACTTATAAATTAATGATATATACCCATTGATTTTTTAAGAATATAACTAATAAATGCCTCAGCTAAGTTCAACTGTCGTACCCCATCAGAAACCAAAAAATAAGCTTGTTTTACTCCAATGTTTATAAACAATGTACATGTAAACAAACACTGCATAGCCTCAAAACATGGTTAAAACTATAATTTTGATATCATGGATGGTCAGTCCTGGCATCCATAGCTCTTTCTATGAATTTGACAGTGGTTACATTTCTCCAGGCCCATCCCTCAGCTTTTTACCAAAACAGAGGCGGGGTGTCCGCTTTGTTATTGTTTCAATTAAGGACTTTAGCTTTAATAGGCCTATGTCAGGAGAAAAGGCAGTGACTTGTTAGGCCTACATCTAAAAACAACAGTCAGTTGTTGACCATTATCATATTTTGTTATGGCAAAAAACAAATAAAAACAACTCACCTCTCACTATCTTCCCATCGGAATGACCGAATTAGATTGTATCAGAAGAATTCTGCTTGGACAGCAATCTATCCTGGGGATCAATCGAATGAATTCCTGTCAGATGATTATGGTTTTAATAAATGCAATTTGAGACAACTGGACCCTTCTTTAAAATCAACCAATGTTTACAGAGCGCCTAATGTGCTAAATGGGGGACGAGGGATCTTCTTGTTCTTGACGGTAACCGTGAATCATGGAGTAAAAATAAAAATGGGATAACTGCATAACAGCTACTGTAGAATTGTTGTGGGAACCAAAAGAATTAGGCTATCATTTTGAAAATAGGTCCAACTTAAAGGGGCAGTTCACCAAAATTACAAAATTATATATTGGTTTCCTTACCCTGTAAGCAGTCTAAGGACAAGGTAAGACATAATCCATGCTTTGGTTTTGTTTTTCCGGCCACTGTATCCAAATGTTTATTTGAATAATAAGTTAGCATCAATATAAGAGACAAAACGGTGTGATCAGTGAATGGCTGGGCTTATGGTGAGTTTTTAGAAATGGTTTTTATTATTCATTGTTAATTGTTAGAGTGAATATAAAAGCCTCTTGGTTCCGCTCCATTCAATTGACATTCCTGATGGAAAAGCCCCGAATTCCTAATGAGCTTCAAAACATTACAGATACTGCCAGAAATCCAGAGATCGCTCGGAACAAATGTCCCAAACATTCCCTTTCTCTCTCTGCAAGAATCCCTATCAACATCCCCATCACAACACCAAGACATAAAGAAAGGGAAGAAGAATTACTTAGGCTACCAAACTTTAAATGTATGTAACTTCCTCAATGTTATCCTTCACTGGCTTGCTTTGTCTCAGATGTGTATCTAAACCATGTACATAGATGAATGACCCAGCTAAGAATTCCAGCAGCACAGCTCAGTGAAATGGCTTATGCAGAGCAAATGTAATATGTGGTTTTGCTCAGACAATACAGGGGTTTGAGGGATCTGCCGTGCCCTGGGGCTGGGTGATAAAGAAGAGCAACACAGAGGAGAATGGAGCCTTTGTGAGCTTCCTGAAGTTTGAAGGCCCCTTGCAGGAGGATGTAGCAAAACAGGGGCCTAATAGACGTGCAACTGTAGGACATGGTAAGAAACAACAGCAGTTTCTACCAGGGAGACACGAACACAAAAGTAGGAAGATGTCATATGTGGAGCGGATTTGTGGAAAAGTATTTGAGAAAGGTCTTGCATCTACATGTGTATCTACCCTGAGTGTACAAAACATTAGGAACACCTTCCTAATATTGAGTTGCACCCCCCTTTGCCCTCAGAACAGCCTTAATTCGTAGGGGTTGACTCCAATCCTTCCCACAGTTGTGTCAAGATGTCTGGATGTCCTTTGGGTGGTGGACCATTCTTGATACGAACGAGAAACTGTTGAGCGTGAAAAATCCAGCAGTGTTGCAATTCTTGGCACCCTCAAACCGGTGCACCTGGCACATACTACCATACCCCGTTCAAAGGCCCTGAAATATTTTGTCTTGCCCATTCACCCTCTGTATGTTACACATACACAAACCATGTCTCAATTGTCTCAAGGCTTAAAAATCCTTCTTTAACCTGTCTCTTCCCCTTTATCTACACTGATTGAAGTGGATTTAATACAAGTTACATCAATAAGGGGTCATAGCTTTCACCTGGATTCACCTGGTCAGTCTATGTCATGGAAAGAGCAGGTGTTCTTAATGTTTTGTACACTCAGTGTATATTGTAATTATGCTCATTATTAATAGTTCATGCTTATGACAAAAATGATTTATATAATGCATCTTGAAGTCCCCAAACTAATATCTAGAATTTAGCTCATTGGGTTAACACAGTCTTGTGGCACATTGGTGTCCCCAGATTCAAACCCTGGTCTGTCACACAAACAAATTGTTTAGGCTCGTATAGTCTTCGATCCCCAGTAACATCAAGGCACCCGAGGGTACAACACTGGGTGCTGCATGATGCCGGGTGGACACACAATTACCAATGTTTTTTTTGATTGCATTTAGACACATACAGCACTTTGTAAACATTTGATAACATTCAAAGAAGGGGGTCGGTTGTTCCAAATGAGATTACCCCACTAACGCAAGTCATCTGACAGGAATACCTCTAATTTCTAGTATAGATTGTTTTCATGCAGAATTCTTACATGATAATTGAGTTTGCTGTTCTGAGCTCCCTCTCTCAAGTCCCATCACATGGACACAGTTGGTTAGCAGGTTCATTCTGTTGAGTTGTAAGAGATTTGAAAGAGATTACAGGATTTCGGGGAAAGAGGCTGCCAATTGACAATTTGCCACCGCGCTTTGATGATTTTGTCATGTGTTTAAATAAGACAAATTCTGATTCTGCAGTTTGACCAGAGGCCTCTTACTCAGTGAAAACAGCACGACTAACAACATGTTTATTTACAGACTGTCATCATTTACAAAGTTGCACTGAACAAACTTTTGACACAGCAGGGACACAAAGACAGGTCTAAGAGATGTGCATTTGTACACATTTTATACGTATAGGCTCAGCTACATATGTCTGAGTCCAATGCAATCTTACATAATTCCTTAGCATTATGCCACCTGATAAATAACCATCTGATAACCAACTTCAACACCTTTCAAAGATACTGTATGATAATCATAAATCTCCATGCCTTCATCTAAAAAAACGGTTTTCCATGAGAGGATATCATCTTTGGTGGACATTCCGTGGCCATCCTTTGTGTTGTCAGTGTGTTTATACTATATATATTACCTGTTGTAACCAACAGACAGCACACCACAATGAATGTTGTGCAAATGGATGCTTATTCCAGAACCAATGCTCTGATATTTATACAGGGAAACACTACCCATAGTACTTCTAACTTACAAACCTCTTGCATCATCTGAGATATACTTGCATGTTGCCTCCAGCACCAACTAAAAAAATACTACAGTTGACTATATAATACTATAGTACTTACTATAGAATTCTGTAGTAAACTGTAGTATACTATACGACACACTGTAGTATTCCTCGATCATGTGTAGTACTAACTACAGAATGATGTAGGATACTGTAGAATCCTGTACTCCACACAGTAGTATCCCAAAATTGTGTAATGCTTACTATACAATTGTGTAGTACAGTGGGGAAAAAAAGTATTTAGTCAGCCACCAATTGTGCAAGTTCTCCCACTTAAAAAGATGAGAGAGGCCTGTAATTTTCATCATAGGTACAAGTCAACTATGACAGACAAAATGAGAAAAAAAATTCCAGAAAATCACATTGTAGGATTTTTTAATGAATTTATTTGCAAATTATGGTGGAAAATAAGTATTTGGTCAATAACAAAAGTTTCTCAATACTTTGTTATATACCCTTTGTTGGCAATGACACAGGTCAAACGTTTTCTGTAAGTCTTCACAAGGTTTTCACACACTGTTGCTGGTATTTTGGCCCATTCCTCCATGCAGATCTCCTCTAGAGCAGTGATGTTTTGGGGCTGTCGCTGGGCAACACAGACTTTCAACTCCCTCCAAAGATTTTCTATGGGGTTGAGATCTGGAGACTGGCTAGGCCACTCCAGGACCTTGAAATGCTTCTTACGAAGCCACTCCTTCGTTGCCCGGGCGGTGTGTTTGGGATCATTGTCATGCTGAAAGACCCAGCCACGTTTCATCTTCAATGCCCTTGCTGATGGAAGGAGGTTTTCACTCAAAATCTCATGATACATGGCCCCATTCATTCTTTCCTTTACACGGATCAGTCGTCCTGGTCCCTTTGCAGAAAAACAGCCCCAAAGCATGATGTATCCACCCCCATGCTTCACAGTAGGTATGGTGTTATTTGGATGCAACTCAGCATTCTTTGTCCTCCAAACACGACGAGTTGAGTTTTTACCAAAAAGTTCTATTTTGGTTTCATCTGACCATATGACATTCTCCCAATCCTCTTCTGGATCATCCAAATGCACTCTAGCAAACTTCAGATGGGCCTGGACATGTACTGGCTTAAGCAGGGGGACACATCTGGCACTGCAGGATTTGAGTCCCTGGCGGCGTAGTGTGTTACTGATGGTAGGCTTTGTTACTTTGGTCCCAGCTCTCTGCAGGTCATTCATTAGGTCCCCCCGTGTGGTTCTGGGATTTTTGCTCACCGTTCTTGTGATCATTTTGACCCCACGGGGTGAGATCTTGCGTGGAGCCCCAGATCGAGGGAGATTATCAGTGGTCTTGTATGTCTTCCATTTCCTAATAATTGCTCCCACAGTTGATTTCTTCAAACCAAGCTGCTTACCTATTGCAGATTCAGTCTTCCCAGCCTGGTGCAGGTCTACAATTTTGTTTCTGGTGTCCTTTGACAGCTCTTTGGTCTTGGCCATAGTGGAGTTTGGAGTGTGACTGTTTGAGGTTGTGGACAGGTGTCTTTTACACTGATAACAAGTTCAAACAGATGCCATTAATACAGGTAACGAGTGGAGGACAGAGGAGCCTCTTAAAGAAGAAGTTACAGGTCTGTGAGAGCCAGAAATCTTGCTTGTTTGTAGGTGACCAAATACTTATTTTCCACCATAATTTGCAAATAAATTCATAAAAAATCCTACAATGTGATTTTCTGGATTTTTTTTCCTCAATTTGTCTGTCATAGTTGACGTGTACCTATGATGAAAATTACAGGCCTCTCTCATCTTTTTAAGTGGGAGAACTTGCACAATTGGTGGATGACTAAATACTTTTTTTCCCCCACTGTATATGGAGAGTACTATACTACACACTGTAGTATCCCTCGATTATGTAGTGCTTACTTTAGAATTTTGTAGTATACTATTCACTATAGTATCCCTTGATCATGTGTAGTGCTTACTATAGAATATTGTAGTATACTGTGTACAACACTATACTACACACTGTAGTATCCTTTGATCACGTAGTGCTTACGTTAGAATTTCTAGATCGATTGGACTGCTATCTAGCTTTACTGCTAGCTTTGGCGATGCTGTTTTGATTTGTACATGCTGTCCTTGGGGAGCTCATGTTGGGTATTTCCTCTGAGGTTCCCCCTCGATTGTGTAGCGCTTACTATAGAACTTTGTAGTATTCTGTAGAATACTATACTCCACACTGTAGTATCCCTTGATTGATTGATTGTATATGTCTGTTTAAAAACACAATACAACCACAAATGTGGATACAGTGCATTTAGACATTTGTTGAGTTCAAACTTCAAACATGTTGCACATTTACAGCTAACCCACATGAAAACATTATATAGTATACTATGGTCTAAATACTGTAATATTAATATATTTATATACTATAGTATTCACTGTAGTATTTTTGCAGACTTTACTGTAGTATTCACTGTAGTGTTTTTGAGGACATGACTGTAGTATACTATAGTATTCACTGTAGTGTTTTTGAGGACGTGACTGCAGTATACTATAGTATTCACTGTAGTGTTTTTGCAGGCATGACTGTAGTATTTACTGAATTGTTTTTGTGGACATGACTGTAGTATACTATAGTATTCACTGTAGTGTTTTTGCTGACATAATTGTTTTACTTATACAGGGTGGGTCACCATTGAGACCAGGGTCTTTTTGCAAGGGAGCCCTGTGAACATTAACATATAATAAATAATATCAATAAAATAAATACAAGATTATTCAAATATAAACAACTCTTACATATCACCTCCCCTATACTCAATCTAAACTTTCCAATGGAGACCAGCGAGTCTAATTTCAAGGTGGCCTGAAGGCTATTCCATGAGCTGGGGGCATTAAAACAACATTGTTCCCCCAGGTCAGTGGAGACCCGCGGGACCTCCAGAACCAGCCAGTCCAGAGACCGGGTCTGAAAATGGCTGGATCTCCAGCCAAGGTAGTGGGGGAGCCTGAAGAACTGCTTTATACACAAAAAGTAGCCAATGCTGGGCCCTTCTGGTAGTCAGACTCCCAGCCAACAGATCTTTACAAAATGCAGTAATGTGTACGAAAATTGCCCCCAGTGATAAAACAGTGCTGAGTGATAGACTGAATCTAAAGGTTTCAAAGCAGAAGCTGCCGCATGTAGGTAGATCACATCACCATAATTAAGTACTGGGAGAAGCGTTGCTTGAACAATCTTCCTTCTACATGACTAGTATACTGTAGTATTTACTGTAGCGTTTTTGCAGACATGACTATAGTATATCTGACCGTAAGGCGCTACAGAGGGTAGTGCGTACGGCCCAGTACATCTCTGGGGCCAAGCGTCCTGACATCCAGGACCTATATACAGTAGGCGGTGTCAGAGGAAGGCCCAAAGAATTGTCAAAGACCCCAGTCAACCAAATCATAGACTGTTCTCTCTGCTATCGCACGGCAAGCGGTACCGGAGTGCCAAGTCTAGGACCAAAAGGCTCCTTAACAGCTTCTACCCCCAAGCCATAAGGCTGCTGAAGAACTAATCAAATGGCCACCCGGACTATTTACATTGATCCCCCCCTCCCCCCTTTGTTTTTACGCTGCTGCTTCTCGACGTTTACTATCTATGCATAGTCACTTTACAAAATACCTCAACTAACCTGTACCCCCACACATTGACTCGGTACCGGTATCCCCTGCACATAGCCTCGTTATTGTTATGTCATTTTCTTGTGATACTTTTTGATTAGATTTTTTTACCTTTAGTTTATTTAGTAAATATTTTCTTAACTATTTCTTGAACTGCATTGTTGATTAAGGGTTTGTAAGTAAGCATTTCACAGTAAGGTCTACACCTGTTGTATTCGGCGAATGTGACAAATAAAATTGGATTTGATATTGTAGTAACACCTGCTGACTAGGGTTGCTAAAATGGCACAACTACCAGACTACGCCAGTTACTGTTTAATGAGGGGAACACCTAAACCAGAACATAAGACAGATTCGTAACAGGCCACCTATTGAGTTCAATCAACAGTTATGAGCAATGCAATGGACCAGACAACACCTTGGCAAAAATATTAATGTTTTATTACAATTGTAACATCTAAAACGTTATAGGTTCTAAGCCCATTAAAGGGAAACAGTACAGAGGTAGAACAAGCAACGTTTAACACTCAGAGGATTAGGTTTGCTTGTTTCACACATTAACAAGAGTACGCCGAAATTATTTAGATGTTACTTCCACTAGATAGCTTTCTGAAATACTACAGGGATTTCACAGAGATTCAGTTGACCAAGTTCACAAGTTGACCAAAAACAGTGACAATCAATATTACTTCTGATGGTAGAAAATACAGTTAACCACTGCATTTACATAAACAATACATATTTTAGAAATACAAATGTACTTTACTTAAAGACATTCACCTTATTGGAGGACACTGCTAATAAACTGCCTGGATCTCAAACCAGCAAAGCCTCTCCAAACAAACTGAAAACAAAATGACAGCAGTGGTTTTACATAATCAGCATCTTAAATATTGTCAAATGAATAAACTCAATGACGGTCAAACTCAACACATACCATATAGAACAAATCGACCACACCCCAAACATTTCTTCAAAACAGCATGGTTGCTCGCAGAAATAAACCGACAGCAACACGACCGTAACACACACACGAACACGAGCAAGGGGTGCTTTTATACATTTCCTGCATGTCTTCCCCTAATAACGGTGCCCAGGAAAACACTGACCAAAACTTTGGTTCCAAGCCTGTTACAATCTTGTAACTGAACAATATTGTGTAACTGATTGAGGTTTAGGTGGGGGTTATGGTGATGCTCATCTACTGTGGAACTTAAAGAGCAGGTGGAGCCAGCATGCATTTCAGTTTAAGAGTCTTTACAGATTCAGGTAATGATATCTGGCAGGGAATGATTGACATGATTGACATGTGACTCATCTTGAACTGAGACTTGGTTGGCTTTGTATGGAATATCTAAAAGGAGACACAGAAAGGTGCCAATAATAACGGGCAATATCAGCAATGAACATGCATTAATCGGCTGTTAATGGCAATAACCAATGACAATAAGCAAATGCAATAAGCATATAAATGGGTAAAGTAAAGCATAACTATAGCAGCAGTTAACAATTAATGGCCAGAAAGGGGTGCAATAGCATGCGGCATGGTACACTGAAGCTATAGCAGGCCAATTTAGCAATGGTAGCATGGCAAGCAAACAATCAATACAAAGCTAACAAAAGTAGTAAGCATGGCCATAAAGCAGGCCTAGTTAGCATAACAAAGGGAATGCACAAAAAGTACAACAATTATTAACGTGTCCATTAACACTACAAGAACCAAAGAGAACAGATCGATAGACTCAAAAAGGCTGTTTGACTGAACCCTTAGTGGCCGATCTCAACCATACAAAACACAAGCAATGATGGAGTCCTATTCTTATCCTCTTTTATAAAATAAAAAAATGCTTCTGCTCACATTTCAATGACGTATACAGGTTGTTGTTTGTCGTACTCAACTACTCAGCTCTGTCTGGGTGAAGGATCCGGATTGAAATCGAGGCGCCCTCGAACCTGCCCGTATAAATACCTTGCCATAGAGTTATATTGAAGGCACCCCTGCCACGAATTCCCTCCCCGCATCCACTTTTCACAGAGCAGGGAATTCTGTACAACGATTAAAAATCAACAGGCAGACAAGCAATAATACATACCCAGATAGTGGCTTGCTCTAATCATAAATACTTAGGACGTTAAGTCATATATCATATCATCAAAGAGGATAATTTCATATACCTAGCATATTTATGACTGTCTGAGAAGAGCAAGCCACTATCTCGGTATGTATTATTGTCTGTCTGATGATTGTTGATGATTTATACTGGTAAAGCCAAAAGGAACTGCCAGTTGGTTTTTAATCTTTGTACAGAATTCCCTGCTTGGTGAAAAGTGGAGGCTGCTGAAGGGAGGATAGCTCATAATAATGGCCAGAATGGAGTGGATGGAATGGTATCAAATACATGGTTTTCATGTGTTTGATACCATTCTATTCACTCCATGCCAGCCATTACACTCCATTCCCGCCATTATTATGAGCCATCCTCCCCTCACCAGCCTCCACTATCGGTGACGTGGAAGCTGCGGAAGGCATTCATGGGAGGTGTGCCCTCTACCCATCTCTATGGTCACGTGAGGACAGATGGCAGTATATAACTCTATGGCAAGGTATTTATGTGGGCATGTTCGAGGGCGCCTCCTTTCAATCCGGGTCCTTCACCCAGGCAGAGCTGAATAGCTGAGCACGACAGACAACTCTCACAAACGAGTGATGGGAAACCAAGGCTTTCTGAAGGCTTCTGCGCTTTCACCAAATTGTGCCAGAAAACGGTTCATTACTCGGAGCTTCATTACAGTGCCTTGCAAAAGTAGTCATCCCCCTTGGTATTTTTCCTATTTTGTTGCATTACAACCTGTAATTTAAATGGATTTTTATTTGGATTTCATGTAATGGATATACAAAAAATAGTCAAAATTGGTGAAGTGAAATGAAAAAAATAACTTGTTTCAAAAAATTCACCCCCTTTGCTATGAAGCCCCTAAATAAGATCTGGTGCAACAAATTACCTTCAGAAGTCACATAATTAGTTAAATAAAGTCCACCTGTGTGCAATCTAAGTGTCACATGATCTGTCACATGATCTCAGTATATATACACCTGTTCTAAAAGGCCCCAGAGTCTGCAACACCACTAAGCAAAGGCACCACCAAGCAAGCAGCACCATGAAGACCAAGGAGCTCTCCAAACAGGTCAGGGACAAAGTTGTGGAGAAGTACAAATCAGGGTTGGGTTATAAAAAAAATATCAGAAACTTTGAACATTCCACGGAGCACTATTAAATCCATTATTAAAAAATGGAAAGAATATGGCACCACAACAAACCTGCCAAGAGAGGGCTGCCCATCAAAACTCACAGACCAGGCAAGGAGGGCATTAATCAGAGAGGCATCAAAGAGACCAAAGATAAGAGATTGGAGTATCTGTCCATAGGACCACTTTAAGCTGTACACTCCACAGAACTGGGCTTTACGGAAGAGTGGCCAGAAAAAAAGCCATTGCTTAAAGAAAAAAATAAGCAAACACGTTTGGTGTTCGCTAAAAGGCATGTGGGAGACTCCCCAGACATATGGAAGAAGGTACAATGGTCAGATGAGACTAAAATTGAGCTTTTTGGCCATCAACGAAAACTGTATTGCTGGCGCAAACACCTCTCATCACCCCAAGAACACCATCCCCACAGTGAAGCATGGTGGTGGCAGCATCATGCTGTGGGGATGTTTTTCATCGGCAGGGACTGGGAAACTGGTCAGAATTGAAGGAATGATGGATGGCACTAAATACAGGGACATTCTTGAGGAAACCTGTTTCAGTCTTCCAGAGATTTGAGACTGGGACGGAGGTTCACCTTCCAGCAGGACAATGACCCTAAGCATACTGCTAAAGCAACACTCGAGTGGTTTAAGGGGAAACATTTAAATGTCTTGGAATGGCCTAGTCAAAGCCCAGACCTCAATCCAACTGAGAATCTGTGGTATGACTTAAAGATTGCTGTACACCAGCGGAACCCATCCAACTTGAAGGAGCTGGAGCAGTTTTGCCGTGAAGAATGGGCAAAAATCCCAGTGGCTAGATGTGCCAAGCTTACAGCGACATACCCCAAGAGACTTGGAGCTGTAATTGCTGCAAAAGATGGCTCTACAAAGTATTTTTTATTTTTATTTTTTTTTGCTCCTGAACTTCTTCTACTCTCAACCTCTCCGATCATTTTCATGATGTCCATCCGGTTTGCTTCTATATGCCATATCTTTCTAACTGTGCCCTTTCCCAAAAGCTCCCAACATACAACCTACATACTTATTATGGACACAGTATGCTTACATTATTAGCTATCTTTGTTATTATTTGTTGTTATTTGTTATTAGTCCCATCCTTCAACTCTATTCAATACCTCCCATCTATCTCTTAACACCATCCATATAGGATTTCTATTTGCCATATACATTTCAACCGTACTGTGATGTTTTACAAAAGTTCTGAACCTTTCTATTCTCATTGCTTCTACAGATTGTGAATTAAAAATAAACATTTTCGCTAAAAGTATTATTATATTATTGATTGATTGACTATGACTTTTCAGATCACCCAGTAATGCTATCTGCAAGGTTAGCTCCAGGTAAATATTGCAATCCTTTAGCCATTCCTGGACCTGTGTCCAAAAACAAGCTACAAATGGACAGAACCAAAACAAATGATCTAATGATTCTGTCTCTTCACAGCAAAATCTGCAGAGCTGGGAAGATTGTATCCCCCATATAAATAACATTCTATTGGTAGCAAAAATTTTATATAATAATTTAAATTGAAAGATTCTAATTTTTGAATCCGGTGTCGTTTTGCGTGTCAGTTCATAAACACTATGCCATGGGATCGGTACGTCAAAGATCTCTTCCCAACTATTTTGCAATCTATATGGGATGGCTGTCAATCCTTTGGTCCTTAAGTGAAACTGATATACTTTTTTATTTATCACAGTTTTCCTTAACCAATTATATTCTTTAATGCAAGGCCGACAGACAAGTTCCTTACTTTCTCCCCCTTCCACTTTCCTCTTCCACTTTTGCGGTAAGGCTGCAATTATTTGGTTGTAATTATGGGTAGAGCAGACATTTCCATATGTTTTTGTTAGCTGCATGTGCGACATAACTCCACCAGTCCTACCGATGATATCATTTACGAAGATTATACCTTTTTTAAACATTATATTTGAATTTAACCACAATATTTGTTGCATTATTTGTTCTGTCGTTTCTGGAGGATCAAATTGAAATTGCAACCAACTTTCTATGGCTTGTTTTAGAAATAGTGATATTTGGGAAATTATTTCCTTTTCAAATAACTGAAAGTGAGAGGTTGTAATCTGAATAAAGGGAAAAAGGCCTTTCTTGAACATGGGTGAGACAATCTTACTAATTTGCTTGAGAACCAGTTCGGATTTAAGTATAACCTTTGTATGACTGAAGCTTTTAGTGATAGGTCTAATGCTTAATATTTAATCATTTCTGTCCTCCGAATTCATATTCATTATATAAATATGCCCTTTTAATTTTGTCTGGCTTGCCATTCCAAATAAAATTGAATATTTTTTTCTCATATAATTTAAAAAACTGTTCGCTAGGCGTATTTTTTATTTTTTATTTTTTTATTTCACCTTTATTTAACCAGGTAAGCCAGTTGAGAAGAAGTTCTCATTTACAACTGCGACCTGGCCAAGATAAAGCATAGTAGTGCGATAAAAACAACAACACAGAGTTACATATGGGGTAAAAAAACATAAAGTCAAAAAATACAACAGAAAATATATATACAGTGTGTGCAAATGTAGCAAGTTATGGAGGTAAGGCAATAAATAGGCTATAATGCAAAATAATTACAATTAGTATTAACACTGGAATGCTAGATGTGCAAGAGATTATGTGCAAATAGAGATACTGGGGTGCAAAAGAGCAAAATAAATAACAATATAGGGATGAGGTAGTTGGGTGGGCTAATTTCAGATGGGCTGTGTACAGGTGCAGTGATCGGTAAGGTGCTCTGACAACTGATGCTTAAAGTTAGTGAGGGAGATAAGAGTCTCCAGCTTCAGAGATTTTTGAAATTCGTTCCAGTCATTGGCAGCAGAGAACTGGAAGGAATGGCGGCCAAAGGAGGTGTTGGCTTTGGGAATGACCAGTGAGATATACCTGCTGGAGCGCAGACTACGGGTGGGTGCTGCTATGGTGACCAATGAGCTAAGATAAGGCGGGGATTTGCAAAAGGGCCTTATTACAGACAGAAATACTCTTCAACACCTCCCCTCCCCCTCCTCAGATGATCCCGCAGGTGAAGAAGACGGATGTGGAGGTCCTGGGCTGGCATGGTTAAACGTGGTCTGCGATTGTGAGGCTGGTTGGATGTACTGCAAAATTCTCTAAAGCGACATTGAAGGTGGCTTATTGTAGAGAAATTAACATTAACTTATCTGGCAACAGCTCTGTTGGACATTCTTGCGGTCTACATGCCAATTGCACTCTCCCTCAAAACTTGAGACATCTGTGTTGTGTGACAGAACTGAACATTTTAGTGGCCCTTTATTGTCCCCGGCACAAGGAGCACCTGTGTAATTATCATGCTGTTTAATTAATTTATTGATATGCCACACCTGTCAGGTGGATGGATTATCTTTCATTATCTGACATCGCCGAAGTCAAGGATCGGTAGGATAGTCCGTTTTACGAGGGCATGTTTGGCAGCACGAGTGAAGGAGGCTTAGTTGCGAAATAGGAAGCTGATTCAAGATCTAACTTTTGATTGGAGATGCTTAATGTGAGTCTGGAAGGAGAGTTTACAGTCTAACCAGACACCTAGGTATTTGTAGTTGTCCACATATTCTAAGTCAGACCCGTCGAGAGTAGTGATTCTAGTCGGGTGGGCGGGTGCCAGCAGCGTTCGATTGAAGAGCATGCATTTAGTTTTACTAGTGTTTAAGAGCAGTTGGAGGCTACGTTGTATGGCATTGAAGCTCGTTTGGAGGTTTGTTAACACAGTGTCCAATGAAGGGCCAGATGTATACAAAATGGTGTCGTCTGCGTAGAGGTGGATCTGAGAGTCACCAGCAGCAAGAGCGACATCATTGATATACACGGAGAAAAGAGTCGGCCCAAGAATTGAACCCTGTGGCACCCCCATAGAGACTGCCATAGGTCCAGACAACAGGCCCTCCGATTTGACACACTGAACTCTATCTGAGAAGTAGTTGGTGAATCAGGCGAGGCAGTCATTTGAGAAACCAAGGCTATTTAGTCTGCCAATAAGAATGCGGTGGTTGACAGAGTCGAAAGCCTTGCCCAGGTCGATGAAGACGGCTGCACAGTACTGTCTATTATCGATCGCGGTTATAATATCGTTTAGGACCTTGAGCGTGGCTGAAGTGCACCCATGACTAGCTCGGAAACCGGATTGCATAGCGGAGAAGGTACGGTGGGATTCGAAATGGTCGGTGATCTGTTTGTTAACTTGGCTTTCAAATACTTTCGAAAGGCAGGGCAGGATGGATATAGGTCTGTAACAGTTTGGATCTAGAGTGTCACCCCCTTTGAAGAGGGGGATGACCATAAGCAAATAGGTAAACTGGGATAATACTAAAGAGTTAATCAGGGTGATTTTTCCACAAATTGACAGGTATTTTCCTTTCCATGGTAGTAAGATCTTATCTATTTTTGCCAACTTTCTATTAAAATGTATTGAAGTGAGATCATTTATTTCCTTTGGGATATGTATTCCGAGTATATCCACATCACCATCAGACCATTTTATTGGTAAACTACATGGTAATGTAAAATTTTTATTTTTTAGTGATCAAATACGTAATATAGTACATTTGTCATAATTTGGTTGTAATCCAGAGAGGTTAGAAAATGCATCTAGATCCTCTATAAGGCTGTGGAGGGATTCTAGCTGTGGATTTAAAAGAAAACATGAAGTATTGACTTTGGGGGGTTGAATAGTTATGAACGCTCAAGTTCTGTGTTTTTTTTGTCTTATTTCTTGTTTGTTTCACAATAAAACGTGGTAGGCATGTTGTGTAAATAGAATGATACAAACCCCCCAAAAATCCATTTTATTTCCAGGTTGTAAGGCAACAAAATAGGAAAAATGCCAAGGGCGGTGAATACTTTCCCAAGCAACTGTATCTGTTCACATTGCAATTAAGGGACATCTGCTGGTCAACAATAAATAGCAGCTGGTAATTATCAGATACAGTGGGGAGAACAAGTATTTGATACACTGCCGATTTTGCAGGTTTTCCTACTTACAAAGCATGTAGAGGTCTGTAATTTTTATCATAGGTACACTTCAACTGTGAGAGACATAATCTAAAACAAAAATCCAGAAAATCACATTGTATGATTTTTAAGTAATTCATTTGCATTTTATTGCATGACATAAGTATTTGATACATCAGAAAAGCAGAACTTAATATTTGGTACAGAAACCTTTGTTTGCAATTACAGAGATCATACATTTCCTGTAGGTCTTGACCAGGTTTGCACACACTGCAGCAGGGATTTTGGCCCACTCCTCCATACAGACCTTCTCCAGATCCTTCAGGTTTCGGGGCTATTGCTGGACAATACAGACTTTCAGCTCCCTCCAAAGATTTTCTATTGGGTTCAGGTCTGGAGACTGGCTAGGCCACTCCAGGACCTTGAGATGCTTCTTACGGAGCCACTCCTTAGTTGCCCTGGCTGTGTGTTTCGGGTTGTTCTCATGCTGGAAGACCCAGCCACGACCCATCTTCAATGCTCTTACTGAGGGAAGGAGGTTGTTGGCCAAGATCTCGCGATACATGGCCCCATCCATCCTCCCCTCAATACGGTGCAGTCGTCCTGTCCCCTTTGCAGAAAAGCATCCCCAAAGAATGATGTTTCCACCTCCGTGCTTCACGGTTGGGATGGTGTTCTTGGGGTTGTACTCATCCTTCTTCTTCCTCCAAACACGGCGAGTGGAGTTTAGACCAAAAAGCTCTATTTTTGTCTCATCAGACCACATGACCTTCTCCCATTCCTCCTCTGGATCATCCAGATGGTCATTGGCAAACTTCAGACGGGCCTGGACATGCGCTGGCTTGAGCAGGGGGACCTTGCGTGCGCTGCAGGATTTTAATCCATGACGGCGTAGTGTGTTACTAATGGTTTTCTTTGATACTGTGGTCCCAGCTCTCTTCAGGTCATTGACCAGGTCCTGCCGTGTAGTTCTGGGCTGATCCCTCACCTTCCTCATGATCATTGATGCCCCACGAGGTGAGATCTTGCGTGGAGCCCCAGACGGAGGGTGATTGACGTCATCTTGAACTTCTTCCATTTTCTAATAATTGCGCCAACAGTTGCCTTCTCACCAAGCTGCTTGCCTATTGTCCTGTAGCCCATCCCAGCCTTGTGCAGGTCTACAATTGTATCCCTTATGTCCTTACACAGCTCTCTGGTCTTGGCCATTGTGGAGAGGTTGAAGTCTGTTTGATTGAGTGTCTTTTATACAGGTAACGAGTTCAAACAGGTGCAGTTAATACAGGTAATGAGTGGAGAACAGGAGGGCTTCTTAAAGAAAAACTAACAGGTCTGTGAGAGCCGGAATTCTTACTGGTTGGTAGGTGATCAAATACTTATGTCATGCAATAAAATGCAAATTAATTACTTAAAAATCATACAATGTGATTTTCTGGATTTTTGTTTTAGATTCCGTCTCTCACAGTTGAAGTGTACCTATGATAAAAATTACAGACCTCTAGATGCTTTGTACGTAGGAAAACCTGCAAAATCGGCAGTGTATCAATAATTTGTTCTCCCCACTGTATACTCTGTGGCACAGCGGTAAATCGTTGGCTTTAGTAGCCTATAATCAATTGGAATATCAGGTTCACATCTTACATCATGCTTCCCTTTTTGCCTTCAAGTTTACTATTAAAAAAATTGAATCTATGGCATTATTTAGGATGCTTAAGACAGAAGCTTATACTATACTAAATAAACTGAATTTGACCTCAAACCCTCACGTCCTTGAATGTTCCAAAGTGCCCTACTATACCTGCTAAGTTACCAGTCAGGTGAAACGTTTTGTACAAAATCCTAACTATATTTATAAGTACAGTGTCCAGTAGCGGTCAGTGTTTGAAAGCGTCTTGGAATCGAAGAAAGCACTGGAACCACGGCGAAATCAGTGGGATCACGCATTTTGCAACACACGGTGTGAAAAACCAGCTGATCAAACGAAGCTTCGGACATCATTGATGACATACTTCTTATAAAGTGATATACGCATCAGCACACCGCTTCAAAGTCAGCTGCTTAGCGATTTCGACGTATGCCTCGGAGCTCCGGTATCAAACGTAACATCACTATCACAAATAACAACCACTATGCATCATTGAAATATGAATACAAGCCTTTTATCTCATAAAAGAGGATAAGGATAGGACTCCCACACCATTCTTTTCGTAGGCTATAGTTGATATCGGCCGCTTATAGCTGTGAAATACTAACAGCTCAGTCAAACAGCCATTTTGAGTCTATTGATCTGTTCTCTTTAGTACTTGTAGTGTTAATGGTCACGTTAACAATTGTAGCACCGTTTGTGCATTGCATTTGTTATGCTAACTAGGCCTGCTTTATGGCTACGCTTGCTACTTTTATTAGCGTTATATTGTTTGTTGACTTGCTATGCTATGCAGCCATTGATAAATTAGCTTGCTATAGCTTCGGCCTACCATGCCACATGCTACTGCACCCCCTTTATTTGATTAACTGCTGCTATATTTATGCAGATCTTTACCAATTTATACTGAACAAAAAATATAAACGCAACATGTAAAGTGTTGGTCCCATGTTTCATGAGCTGAAATAAAAGATCCCTGAAACTTTCCATACGGAGAAAAAGCTTATTTTTCTCACATTTTGTGCATAAATTTGTTTACATCCCTGTTAGTGAGCATTTCTCCTTTGCCAAGATAATCCATCCACCTGACAGGTGTGGCATATCAAGAAGCTGATTAAACAGCATGATCATTACACAGGTGCACCTTGTGCTGGGGACAATAAAAGATCACTCTAAAATGTGCAGTTTTGTCACAACACAATGCCACAGATGTCTCAAGTTTTGAGGGAGCGTGCAATTGGCATGCTGACTGCAGGGATGTCCACCAGAGCTGTTGCCAGAGACTTGAATGTTAATTTCTCTACCATAAGCCGCCTCCAATGTCGTTTGAAAGAATTTACACACAACCGGCCTCACAAGCGCAGACCACAGACCTCCACCCAGGACCTCAACATCCGTCTTCTTCACCTGCGGGATCGTCTGAGACCAGCCACCCGGACAGCTGATGAAACTGTCGATTTGCACAACTGAAGAATTTCTGCATCAACTGTCAGAAACCGTCTCAGGGAAGCTCATCTGTGTGCTCGTCATCCTCACCAGGGTCTTGACCTGACTGCAGTTCGGCGTTTGAATACGACTTCAGTGGGCAAACGCTCACCTTCAATGGCCAATGGCACGCTGGAGAAGTGTGCTCTTCACGGATAAATCCCAGTTTCAACTGTACCGGGCAGATGGCAGACAGCGTGTACAGCGTTGTGTGGGCGAGCGATTTGCTGATGTCAACGTTGTGAACAGAGTGCCCCATGGTGGCGGTGGGGTTATGGTATGGGCAGGCATAAGCTACAGACAACGACCACAATTGCATTTTATCAATGGCAATTTGAATGCACAGAGATACCATGACGAGATCCTGAGGCCATTTGTCGTGCCATTCGTCCGCCGCCATCACCTCATGTTTCAGCATGATAATGCACGGCCCCATGTCGCGAGGATCTGTACACAATTCCTGAAAGCTGAAAATGTCCCAGTTCTTCCATGGCCTGCATACTCACCAGACATGTCACCCATCGAGCATGTTTGGGATGCTCTGGATCGCTGTGTACGACAGTGTGCTCCAGTTCCTGCCAGTATCCAGCAACTTTGCACAGCCATTGAAGAGGAGTGGGACATCATTCCACAATCAACAGCCTGATCAACTCTATTTGAAGGAGATGTCGCGTTGCATGAGGCAAATGGTGGTCACACCAGATACTGACTGGTTTTCTGATCCACACCCCTACCTTTTCTTAAGGTATCTGTGACCAACATATGCATATCTGTATTTCCAGTCATGTGAAATCCATAGATTAAGGCCTAATGAATTTTTCAATTGACTGATTTCCTTATATGAACTGTAACTCAGTAAAATCGTAGAAATTGTTGCATGTTGCGTTTATATTCTTGTTCAGTGTATATGCATACTGTCATTGATTATTGCCATTACCAGCCAATTATGTATGTTCATTGCTGTTATTGCCCGTTATTATTTGCACCTTTGTCTCCTTTTAGATAAACCATACTCCATACAAAGCCTACCAAGTCTCAATCCAAGACGAGTCTCATGTCAACAACTGTCACTCATTCCCTGCCATTTATCATCTCCATTACCTGAATCTATAAACACTCTTAAACTGAACTACATCTCTGCCTCCGCCTGTTCTTTAACTGGAGTCCCACAGTAGACCGGCATCACCGTAACCCTCACCTAAACCTCAATCAATTACAATCTTGTAACTGAATAATTGTGTGTGACAGGCTAGGGGAGGGGAGGGAGGGAGGGAGGGATGGAGGGGGGGGTGGGGTGCAACTCAATATTAGGAAAGTGTTCTTAATGTTTTGTATATCTCAATATATGCATGAAAGCATGAACACATTTTCATGTAACAATATAACACTCTACCTCTTCCTCTGCCTTCTCTCTCTGAATAAAGCCAGAGATCTTATCCCACTAATCATGTCTAGAGAGAGTGCTGCTCTGCTGGAGAAATCAATCTCAGGCTACCAATTATCAAATGTCAATATCTTTAAAATGGAATCTACACTAAATTAGCAACATTGTCCTAGCTGGCGAATTATGTAAGGCTGTGAGTGGTATTTAATCAGTATCTCTTTCTATTCTCTCACTCTCCTTTCTCTCTCGTTCTGCAGTGCTGCTGATGTTGAGTTAGCTAAGTGAGCGGCATAACTATATCCAATGTGAGACTGTCAGATACCATTAATCTTCAAGCACAGAGAGCAGAGCCATCATATTTGTGGCCATATGCCTTGATAACATACAGGCTGAGAGGTTTCAGTGTGCTTATGATCTTTTTTATAACATAAATAATGCATATACAAAATTGCAAAATTATATCTAAGACAACCAGGAATTATTAGAAAGGTAATTATTGTATCATGATATCCTATCAGAATAAAAACAGTGTAACTTGTCCTTTACCTATAGCATGCCTTTAAATGCAAAGATGGGGAAGAGGTGAACACTGAGTTTTGTGAAACTGTGCTGGAAAATCAGAAGGAAAAGAAGCAAACATTCAAACTGTCATACTGTGTTAGGAAGAAGAAGGCAATGACTAGAACCCTATTTGAAAATATTTTGCAAAACAATTAAAGCCATAGATATGCCCATGCAGTAGGCTAACAGTCCATCTTGAAACCCATTCATATGCAAAAAGGAAGAATTGTATTTTGGTCCAAAAACTCAAGCACTCGGAACATTGTAGTCACTCTATAACATATTCATAATTCAAAACAACCAACCGCCTCTCACTTTCATGCCAACTGACTCATTCAAATTTAACCATCCATGTAACCTCCTCTATTAAACAGACAACAGTAGGCTATCTGCTATGATCTTGTGGTGGACAAGTACACAGTCCACATAGTCCCAAAAGTCACGTTCACAGAGAGAGCCCATTTTTAAAAATACATCCTCAGTGCTGAAACCCCTTATTGTGTTGGTGAGACACTGGACAGGACAGAGGGTGCTCACCCTCTCCGAGGAATCAAAGGCAGTCCTCCGGACGGCACACTGACTGGTGGAACCACTAGGGTGCGTCCCAAATGGCACCCTATTCCCTACACTTAAAAATAAAGGTTGAAGAGCGGAAACAAATAAGGTTCTTCAGAGCGATACCATAGGGGAACCATTTTAGGTTCTCTGAAGAACCTTAAATGGGATGGTTCTTTGAAGAATCACACACACTAAACACCTTATTTTATGCAAATAAGGTGTTGAGCCATATTTGCATATTTCCCTGGGTGCCTTTTGAGTGAATTTTAGAGCTACCATTTCCACTCATGACTGTGTTTGTTAGTGACAGCGACATGATTGTTGTATTCATTAAAGGGTGACTGCACTTCCTGATTTGGCCTCGTTTTTCATCAATGTTCATTAAGAAATGCTAGCAGCCATGACTTAAGGTAAACAAGAGTTGTCTTGGGGGTGTGGTTTGATGGGGTGTCTCCTGACTGACTCCCCATCTCAAAATGGTCAAATAATTCAGTTATTTGTGTAGGCTAAAGCCTGCGCTGACTTTGTGTTTAGCCAAGCTGACAGCACCTAGCTACCATAGCTTGGTGATAACTGCAGCTGGCTATCCTATCTAGCTGATATTTATCTGTCAAATCAGTTATGGCAAGACAGCAAGAGCCAGTGTCTGGAATGCGTTTCATAAGACACTCATTCTACAACACCTTGTTACGAAAGCAGCTTGCAACTTAGTTTCAACGTTCAACTGTGATTTGAATGCCCGGTCTTGAGTCAGCTCAACTGCCCTACTACACAATATTCTATAACTAGCTAGTTTTGTCTCGTCTCTTCTTATGTCCGTTGTTAGATCTCTCCAGGTAGACAAATCCCAGAACTAATGTCCCTACAGGTGTAGGCTACATGTGGACATTGCACAAACATCGCCCAGCTTGAGTTTAGATACATCAGCAAAAAATAAATGGATGTGTTCATGTTACAAAGACAAAACATTTTCTGCTGTAAATATGTTGATGTGCTTATAAAGACAGTATGCCTACACTTGACCTAACAAATTAAAATCAGTTGTGAGTAGAGTACAACTTCAGCGGTCTAACCAGAACTAATGTAGAATGGCATTTCTATTTCTATGGTATATTTGCCCAAATCTAAAGATTTGTCTGTCTAACACACTGACATGCACATCTCTCCAGCTGAGGTTCTGTCTTCAGTGGTAGATGAAGTCCCTTCCATCTATGTAGTGTTTTACAGGTTATGGACATGTGCAGGCAGGTGGCAGGAGGGGTGGATAGCATGACACTCCATCCTGGATATGACAGAGTTTGCCTCATGTCCAGCAGGCAGAGTTAAATAATTACAGGTAGATGTGAGATGCAGGAGGATGAAACCAATGACTTATATATACAATAGAAGACTGATAGGGGGGTGCTGTGTTGAAGCCACCATGCCTCCATCTTGGCATTCCCCCACCACTGTGAAAAATATTTTGGAAGCTTTAGACATGCATTTATTGTCTACATTCGTTTTTTGCCACATGTATTCTATTACAGACACGTTAATGCATACTTTTCAAGTATATTATGTTAGCTAAACATAAAAGCCTGAAAATATCTATAAAAACATTGTCCTTAAAGTATTTTTTTTTAGAGATTACTAATGTTAGGGTAACGTGGGGTAATTAGCCCCCCAGGGTAACTTAAAGTGGAACTGACAGTATTTTAGCAACATTAAATCGTATTAGAATCTCTTCATATACACCCCCAGGAAGAATATGACACCATTTTTTACATTTTCTGACAAGCAAGCATTTAGATTGTAATTTTATGCTTTCATAAATTCATAGAATGTTTGGGAATGACATAGAGTAATGCATTTGTGAAAATTCTTTAGCAATATAGAGTGGGAAAGAGGCCTTGCGTTTGGACAATTAATAGACACTGCAGTAAATAAAACCTAATAAAAACATATCTTGTCCAGGCCCGGAGTCTACGCAGACCAGTGCGCCATAGCCAATCAGAGCTACAGTAGGCCTTTATGCAAATAAGCCATTTGCCACACGGGCCAGCCACCATTCACTTTTAACTGGACTGTGTGTTTACAGGCAGTAGCAATAGCGCGACTTTAGATCATTTGAACGCATTCGCCAAAAGCCACAAAATACACCTGAATGGATTTCTGCAAATATGTAAATACCACGGGAGTCCTCTTCCATTTGGGAACTTTACAGTCCTATTGATCAAACAACATGAAAAGGTAGGCTCTCTCTCCCTCGGTTATGCACATCAACAACAACAAGATCAACAATTAATGCTAGCCAGATGAGCTAAAATCTAATGAGGGAACATTAGATAAACCCTCTCAAACTTTTTCAGCTTGTTGGCCGTCAAAAATGCACTGATAAATGATGGGGAATAGTGGCCTGCTCGTCCTTCTGCAGCTTGCCTGCCAATGTATGCTTGTCCCAACCAACGTTTTGACAGCTGAATGGGAACTTGCGTTCCCGCCCATTTGATCGATGCCAAATACATTTGATTGAAAACAAAGGGTGCGTTCGTAAATTGCCTCCAGTGTGTCAGTGCGCTCTGGGTCATTCGTAAATTCAGAGCATTTCGCTCTCTGAGCACACACTGCACTATTGACACTGGACGCTCTGGCCAAGGAGTAGGGTTGATCTGAGCGTTCCTCACAATGGCAGTCAAGCACCCAAGCTAACTGGCTGAAGTTGGCTAGCTTGCTAGCTACTTCCAGACACACATGAGAGAACACCTCACTCTGATCATTTTACTCGCCCTAGCAGAGCTGGTTAGGCTGTTTACATGTTATCTAGAGTGTTAGTGACTAACTGTGCTGCTGGCAAAAATGTATTACTTTTTTTGCTGATGTTTACTGACACCGGTCATATTCAGAGGGTGTTGTGCGTTCAATTATTCTGCGCTCTGCCACACTCAGACGAGAGTGCTTTGAAATCGGAGCAGATAGCCAGAGTGAATTTACGAACTCAAGAGATATGCTAACTGGATAACCTTTGTTCATATTCATCATAGATAGCTAGCTAGCAAGCAAAGCGATTCACATTTCTTGCTAGCTAATCAAATGACACCTGCATCTCTAGCTGTAGCCACGAAAAACGATATGAGGGGAAGAAGTCGGTAAATTCACCCACTCCTCCAATGACATGACATCCTCCCAGCAGCTAGCTAGCTAACGTTAGGCTCCGGGTTTTTAGCTTGCTAAATAAATAGCTACATAAATAGATATGCTGGCCTATTAGCCATGCTACTAGCTAGCAAAGTGATTCACATTTCTTGCTAGCTAACCAAATGACACCTGCATCTCTAGCTGTTGCCACCGAAAAACGATATGAGGGGAAAGTCAGTCATTCACCCACTCCTCCAATGACATGTCATCCTTCTAGCAGCTAGCTAGCTAACGTTAGGCCAAATAGTTTTATAACTAAACCAAGATAGACCACTGTCATTTCAAATGGGAACAAATTAGTCATAGTGGGCAGAACAAGCAAGGAGGTGGGCAGAGGCAAGCACGAGCTAGCGAGATCCTATTGGTGCGTTCTAACACACATTTGCATATTTCCGTTAGGGAACGCCTACTCTGAAGTTCCCGTATGCAATAACTGTCGTATAAATATTTGACTCGAAAGTAGTCAACTCAAAAATATCTCTCAAGAAACTGGAGCTTGTGAATTAAAAAATTAGACTTTATTATTGCGTAACAAAGCCGAGCAGCTCCATGGAACAACTGGCTCTCCTTGGCTCAAAGATCTCCTTTTATACAAATACAAGTGCACAATCATGCTGACATAGCATATACAGTTACTCCCCTTAGGGCAAATGATTAACTTATTTTAGTGCCACTCTACCCTTATCTTTCAACGTCCAGATGTCACATGTGGTTTACTCCAAAAGGCCATGGGTGCTTTTCCATATGAGGCCTCTTTCCCTTATCTCATTATATTGGTGGCGTGGCTCAGACACTTTCTTAAAAAATAATATACATACATTCATTAAAGCACGGTTACACACTGCATTGATTATATTTCTTATTTAGGCATGCATCTGGATTATAAAATGTCAATAATGTTTGACATTTCCCAACATTTTGCCTTAATGATACATAAAATATTTCTATATATTCCCCCCTTTGGGACTTCCAACAAAGTCCCAACAGTACAAAGATTAACTTTAAAATGAATGTAAGCATGTGCATTTACTTATTCTTAGCCTTGCCACATGTGGTTACCTTTACATGTATATTTTAAACCAATATATCTTCCTCATTGTTAGACCCATCCTGATGAGGACCCAGAGCCCAGTCAGGTATTGGATACAAGTCTGGAAGGTTTTCCTCTAAATTAACCTCCAAGTTTTTCTGCTGAGCTTTGTAACGATGGCAGGCCCATCCTCCCCCAGGAACAACACCATACAGACATTCAGGATTCCCAAATGGACAGTCCATTGGTCCTCCTTTAACATTACAAGGTTTCCCATATTCATTAACATACTGTCCTGGAGCTCCCTGAACTGGATGTATTTCTTTGTAAACATTGCTCCCCACTTTTGTTTAGTTGTAGCATTTCCCATATATATGTTAGTATCCTAACACATCAAAATATGCAACTTTGTCTTAACAATAATATCTAGGACATGGTGTCAACATCTTTAGCTTACATAACCTTTTTCACCCATATCACAAGTATTATAACAATCAAAAGAATCAATATCACCTTGGCACATATTGACACTGGCAGAATGTATATTTATATTATCATAATTCTAGCACTAACTTCCTCATAATGAGAATTACAACAGATCAGTATCTTAATGCATTCCTAGTCTAAATTACTATACATTTAGCAGTGTATAATACCTCCTTAATCAACATACTACCTTAACCAACGCTCCCTTCCTCTACCGGCACTCAATCTTCTGGCGTCTTCATTATGTTCTTCAGATAGCTTCATAGTTCATCTTGGATTGCCCATGTCAATATCCCAATTCCAATGTCACACCTGAACCACCTCACCTCTACCCCCATTCTGTTTTGTCCATTTGCCAACCAGTATACCAGCACCATCAGAGATGTTATATTTGAATACATCTCTATTCATGCCCACTCCAAATGGACTCCTGTCACACTCTTGAGAGAAAAGGCATAAGAGAAAAGAAAAGGCAGTTGATTGCTTCGATTGGATGCTGGTTCTGATTCAGATCTCCTGGTAGAGGTGATGCTGGACAGGAACATCTTCAACGCCTTTGTTGCTCCTCTTCAGCCGGGTAGAGTTTTTTGGTTTTTTTTATTGAGGTTCACACCATTCTGGACTGAATTATCTCTGCTATGCATCAAGACACCATCTGTTGCAACCTTGAGAAAGGACAAATCATAACAATTTAGTTGAGTTCATTTCCAATCCAAAACATCCCTATAAGCATTGACTATATGACACGTTATTATGTTTCACCAATCATTCTTAATACCAATTTCTAATACTTGATCCTGCTGCCTGATACATTTTTCCTTGAGCGGTCCCTGTATTCCAAAGGTTATCTGTATAAATGCCACATATTTCACATTCTCCCTTGTATTCTTCTATATTCTATAACCCAATTGTTTTATTGTACCACTCCTATATATTTTCTCATAGTCTATTTGACATTACTCTGGCGTTTTCCTTTTCCTTGTTCCTATTCTAACCACTAATTGCTTACCCTTCTCTCCCCATCCTGGTTGATTATAAAATTGTTTATATTTAGGATTTCCTAAATATTACAAACATTCTGCTGGCCAATATGGTCTTTCCGAGTTCCTTATATGACAAAAGTTGTGGTTGAATCATAGCACAGTCCTAGTAACTGTGGAGATGTTGAACTACTGTTAATTATCTTAAACTGAGATGTGGTGCATATTAGATTATTTTCTTTATTTAATTGTAATGCAATATATTGTACTCATCTATACCAATCATTGTTTAACGGCTCCTTCCATTCCCTTTATTCTGTATTTGGTATGGCTCTAACATGTACAGGGTTTAGTGCACTTTCCCAAGGAATAACTATTCCAATAACACTTCCCCCTGGAAATCTAACACTAAATACTACATCAAATTGTTTATCTAAGTCTTGGGCTGTTCTCCTTATGTCTATGATTCACCTGTCTCTTTCTTTAATTATCTTAAGGTCACACTACACCATGTGACTTCCCCATACTTTGTGCTGGTTCCTCCCACACCAATAATAATTTAACCCTTGTAATTTAATAGTGATCCCTTCCTGCATTTTAGTTATGGTTCCTGCCTGTGCAAGAATATACATTTTAATCCTGTCTATATCCCTACTATGTCTTGTTCTTCTGCTCTTTACTATTATCAGTACACCATTCCCCTTATTCTCAGAGAACTAGTCAAGTGCAGAGAAATCAATGATGGGGATATCTGGTGCATCTTGAATGTCTGGAATATCTCAAAGATCTAGAAGGTCTTGAAGGTTTTGAAGATCTCGAAGGTCTCGAAGATCTGCCCCTCCGCCGAGGGAATCAGCAAGAACACGTAGCTCATCAGTAATTGCCATCCTGACCCATCTGATTCTCGGCAGCATCCTCAGCTCTCTCATCTCTCAGTCATCGGTTCCCTCACTCTGGTACAATGGTTTAGATGATACCAGGTCACGCTCCCCTCTATCCGTACCGCCGTTGGTGTAACCTGGACGACGATGTATGGTCACTTTAGCTGTTAACCTTCTTCCGTCACTAGGGTCTCCGGATCAGCCAGAGTCCTTCTCAATCTATCGACATCGGTCTGCGAAGAGTGTCCTTCTACCAGCCTACCCATAGGGAAGCACGGAGTTACTGCTGCAAAGACACAAGCACAGACAAACACAAAAGACAACAATGCTACCCAATGGCGGGCCGTCTTCCTCTCCTGGGGTTGGAACACTCCTATAGTGGGAAACATGGATCTAAGTATCGGTCTCTCCCACTTTTACCATCATTGAGGTAGCCAACAACACCTGGTACGGGCCCCTCCACATAGGGTCTTTCCAGCTCTTTCTTCTGCAGTCTTTTGCCATCACATAGTCTCCAGGGCGCAGAAAATACTCAGATTCTCCTACTCAGTTGGGCAGAGTTATCTTCACCCATGAAAAGAAAATCTTAAGAACATTGTTAGGTTAGGTGAGACACAGTATGCTACTTATGTCCTCTCATCCATCAAGAGAAGCCTTGAGATTATGAAGCGCACCTACTTCCAGCTTGTTGTAGTCCACTAATTTCATGGACAGACCGCCTCTACACCATGCCTCCTATCACAAAAACTAAACAATTTTTACCTAACCCATAACACATTATTACTACTGCTCATATCCTTAATACACCTTGCATATTTCCCCACAAAACCATTATAAAACATTAAAATCTATGTAAGCCCAACTTCCCCCCTTGGACACATGCATCACATCGTGATTCATGTGTTCAAAAAACAAAACAACAACAATATTGCCTATCAAACCAAAAATAATAACTAAACTTAAAATGACAACCTTTGAGCATATCTTTACTTAACTGTATCCCATAACACTATTCAAGGAATACCTCTCCTTCAGGACTAACTCTCTCACTTCATCCTTGTCCTGTTTGGACTAATATATAGGATTTTTTCCAAATTATAAACATCTTCACAATTATCCTTATTATATCTAACCCCCAATTCAGCATGCCTCTAGAATTTACAGTGCGGGTGATCAAGTCACACTATAAAGCCAGGACAGCTTTCAGAGGTCATTGAAATCATTCAATGAATTGTTCCATCCAATAGTATACTACTCATTAACAACCATCAAAACATTTCATAAATGTTGTATCCCGAGTGTACAGTAAGTCCTTAGTACTGCTCTTTTCAAAATAAATCACACGTATTTGCTTATCCCTCAGTAAATAAAAGCCCAAATTACATGTGTTTGCCCCTTTAAGATATTTCACTTCTATCCCGTGAAAAAACCTAAAATACAAATAAAAATCCCATACAGTTAACATTTCATACTAAGTGGGTTGTTTGTGGTTATTTAAACACCATATAATAAAACAATAAACAAACAAAAATGGCCAGGCCCTATTTGTAGTCTCGGAAAGTATTTCAAAGAAAAAATAAAATCACTCTCCCCTTTTTCCTGGAAGAAAAAGTACACATTTAGTTAATTTACATTTTGATACCTCCTAACCAGTCCAAACAATCCAAATTCGAAATTCTCACTCTCTATTCCCACATCTCCTAATTCTCCTACTCAGAAAACCCTCAAGAACATCACTTGTGACTGCTCCCTTCCCTGATGAATTCCACAATCCAGTGCACGTAAAGTCCCATAAGATTTAAACCCCAAGGCTTTTCCGTAACCACAAATACAGTCAATTTCTCCGTTTAAGGAATCAGTGATATTTGATCCCAAGTATCTATTAAAATGTTGTTTGAGACGAGGGTCTCCTACATCTCCTTCATCATTCATTCTGTAGGGGATTTCCATCAATCCCAGAAAAGACTCCCAACCAAGACACATTTATCATGTTTCATTAAGTGGAATATACACCTATAACATAACAAACCCATAACCACTTTCCAGTAATCTAATCATTTCAACCTGTTGCATTGTTTTTAGTAAAAATATATATTGTTGTGTAATCAATCCAGAACCCACAAGAAGTTAGTGCTGTCTCCTGTCCCCTAGTCCAAAATAAATGATTCTCTAGCTATCCTGATTTGGTCCTTCCCATGAGTTCTAAGACTGCTGCCATTCAGCCAAGCTGAGCCCATTCCCTTGCCGATTAACCTGTTGTGGTTGCCTAGGCCACCACAGCTTAGTAGGACAATCCCTTCTTGTATGTCCTGATTGACTGCACCCCCAGCAGACCCCTGGTCTTCTTGGTCCACCATTCTGGTTTTGCCACTGTCCAAGGGATTGTTGTGTGTACACATTCACTACTGGCAAGGTAGGAGCTCTTTGGCCTTGCTGCTGAGGCAGTGGTTGTTGACCTTCCTGGACGACAGGTGTAGCTTGTGTTTTCTTTTTGTTCTTTCTTGTCATCTCTTCCAGCTGCAACTGTCCCAGTTTTCTCAGAATCTCTCTCCATTGCTCCGCCAATTTCCGTTCATCCCGCCTGTATTTCTCCATTGCGTGGATAATATGGTCACAGAATTCCTTGCGGGATTCTGCCGTTAGTCCCACCACATCTTCTAGTTGGCTTCTGACAGGGGTTGGCATTGCTTCCATCAATGATGTCCTGAACAGTGTTGTCATCAGTGGATCCCCCTCTGGATCTCTTTCTGTTTCTTGTTCAGAGTTAGCATACTGTTCAAGTTCTTCATCCTCCTCATTACTTGTCTTCTCCACATCCTTTTTCCCATCATACTCTTGTTCATCCATCACAGTCTATATCTAACTGTGATTGTTCTCCTCTTCCTGGAGTGAAAACCTGCTGCTTCCTTTTTTCTCCTTCTATCTCTACATTCCCTATTATTGAGACTAGAACCGTAGCCTGAGAATACTGCCCCCCTTCTGTGTATGGTGGTGGTGTAATTAAGCCAGCTTTTTTTGGTTCACTCTCCCTCTGTTGTTATCCTTCTAGCTTTGTATCATTACTGGATTAATGACATATGTAATAACTGTTTCGCATTAGGTTGTGCCTTTTTCTGATAATGTTGTAATTGTAGCCTATTGCATTAATTTATTTAAAATACAAACTTGTGAACAAATCTAGAACCTACATTAAGTTGGTACTATCCCATCAGCATAATAGTTAAAACTACCTACACTCCACTGGTCCACGTAGCGAAAACAAATTATTGTTTTAGAATTCATTTAGACTTGCTTCAAATATCTCTTTCAACTTGATACAGTCAAGCAAGTACGACTCTATTTTACCCGAGAACTAAAACATGGCATTAGTAAAGTCTATTCACAACTCAACAATAACTAATAGTAAATTTGTATTCATATTATTAAAAGACGTAACTTTCATTCCAGTCTACCTAAACAATTCAAATTATGGCCACAACTCTATCGCAATTGCCAGTCCGCTATTCAAATGTATGTAACTGTCCTTTCTGATTAGACTATAGTCACTCCTCCCTCTTTCCCGTTGAATAAGTGAGTCCTTCAGTCTAAAAAGACGCAGGCTGCTAAATCGTCCAGTATTATATTACAAAATCAACCCTGACTGTTCCGTCAATCTAAACAACCCACAACCATAGTTTAACTATACTTAGAAAACCTAGATTCTAATCAGCGATGTAGAATCTACAGTGGGGAAAAAAACGTATTTAGTCAGCCACCAATTGTGCAAGTTCTCCCACTTAAAAAGATGAGAGAGACCTGTAATTTTCATCATAGGTACACGTCAACTATGACAGACAAAATGAGATTTTTTTTCTCCAGAAAATCACATTGTAGGATTTTTAATGAATTTATTTGCAAATTATGGTGGAAAATAAGTATTTGGTCATTAACAAAAGTTTCTCAATACTTTGTTATATACCCTATTTTTTTTATTCTATCAAAGGGCCCAAATTTTGAATGTTAACCCTATCCCAGTTATTATTTTACTGTAGACAATTTATCACAATACTACAACACCTCTAAAGTTTCCAAATATAATGTCAGAAACACACCCTAAAAGATTGACCAAAATACAATGCATTGACGTCATATGATCACACCGGTACACGTGACCTGTTCCTCCAACAGGATTTCTCATACCCCTCCTAGTAATGTGAATTTTCCACTCAGTTGATAAATGTGTATCCACATAACATTTATTCTTCTCTTTCCTAATGCGAGATTGGGCATGCCCTTTCTCCACCAGGCAGAAGCTTCAAACGACCTGAAATATAACTCCTTTCCTTACAGAAAAGGCTATTACTTGCAGGATTTCTTTTTATTCTCACTCACACAGATGAGCAGCCACTTGTGCCCAAATGAATCAGACAGTTGAATGACTCACAGTAGCCCAAGAAAACCACTCATCCACATGAGATGATCAGACCTACTCTATTTAACACTTTCTCTATATTTGAAGCCCTTGTGGCTATTTAACCCGTTCACCTACTCAGGATGACCGGTGTTAACTCCAATTTATGGTGTCACCTACTCCGGATGACCTAACTTTTTACCTGATCGACCCTTTCTGATTCACTTCCCCGACACAAAAAATACGATTTTATACAGGATTTATATCTACCTATATAGCCCTCTAGGTGATTCACTTCCTCGACACACCCTTACTGGACTTCTATCTTACGCTTTCCTAAGCGACCTGTAAATTCAGCCCTTTTCTCTGATACACTTCCTCGACACAGAAAAAAGCGGTATTGCACAGGATTTCTGCCTACCTAAGCAGCCCTCTAAACGATACACTTCCTCGACACGTTTAGAGCGGTATCTGTAGGGCTTTGACCAATTTATTATCTGATCGTTCAAACAGATGGACAGCCGCCCGTGCCAAAGCAACCCAGACAAAGCGATCAGCAGGATGAATCAAATGAATCAAATGACTTGAACAGATGGTTCAGATGAACAACAGAGTGACATCGACATGTATTTTTAAATCTCTATTTTTAAGTCTCTAATTTTCTGGTTCTTAAATTTGGAGAGACCTACTTGGTATTCTGCAGCTGAGGCCGGTCCCCAGATCAAACCACACAAACTTTATACTATATAAGTAAGAACTTGACTTACCTTTTTAAAAGCGGCCGCTTTGTTTGTATGGTCCGTCCAAGCCGTTTCACAGCCACAGATGACCACCGTCTTTGGTCCCTGTTTCCAACTCCTGGCAAGCTCGCCATTTATGTTGCAGAAATATTTGACTCGAAAGTAGTCAACTCAAAAATATCTTCAAGAAACTGGAGCTTGTGAATTCAAAAATGTGACTTTATTATTGCGTAACAATGCCGAGCTGCTCCATGGAACAACTGGCTCTCCTTGGCTCAAAGATCTCCTTTTACACAAATACAAGTGCACAATCATGCTTACATAGCATATACAGTTACTCCCCTTAGGGCAAATGATTAACTTATTTTAGTGCCACTCTACGCTTAGATTTAAACGTCCAGATGTCTCATGTGGTATACTCCAAAAGGCCATGGGCGCTTTTCCATATGAGGCCTCTTTCCCTTATCTCATTTTATTAGTGGCGTGGCTCAGACTCTTTATTAAAAAATAATATACATACATTCATTAAAGCACGGTTACACATTGCATTGATTATATTCCTTATTTAGGCATGCATCTGGATTATAAAATGTCAATCATGTTTACTATATTTTACCTTTGACATTTCCCAACATTTTGCCTTAATGATACATAAAATATTTCTATATAACTCAATTAGCCTTTGCACTCCTTCTAAACAACGCAATTTTTTGAAACTTTGGCAAAGTCTACAAAACGTAGTCCACTCTGTTTGTAACTGATTCTAGTTTTGGGAACAGAACACCGTATTGAGATCAAATTATTCATCGATGAGAAAATGACCAGAATGTCGGACAAAATCCATCTCGTTCCTTCTCCTACTGCCGGCCACTGGGCTTCCTCTCACTACGCCAAGTGGATGCTTCACATTTATGCATCCTGTGAAATATCTGTCTCATTGTTTTATCTGTGGTTAGGCTCTGTGTGTTTAGCTTGCTAAATAAATAGCTACATAAATAGATATGCTAGCCTATTAGCCATGTTATGACTGACTTGTGATCATTGCCCTTGCTAGTTTGATTGTATTGACATACCTAGCCTTAGTTACATTTGTTTGTTTTTGTCCAAATATTGAGTCATTGAAACTGAAACAGTGCATCCCGAATGGGTGGAGGCAGCAAACAATGTACCAGGCCAGCTGTGATATAAAACCCTTTAGCAATATTTTTTGGACTACCAAGAAATGTATTGGTGAATTATATTAATCACACATTGAACTGCCTCCATCTATTCTGGAAACAGTGCCTTAAAGTCATGGAATTTTGAGTCAAATTTAACCTATTTTTAAAACCTCTTATAAAGTTGGATTTGTAGCATAAACTGGGAATTTGATATATTTCACTGATATTATGATTGTCTGTTTGTTTCATATCTGCAAAGTAGTTAAAACTCTGTCAGTTCCACTTTAAGTCACTCTAACAAAATTATTCTGAGGGAAGTTGATCTAATATTTCATCATTTAGAAGAAGTTATAACATTAGGGAATATACTGTAGTGCATTTGGAAAGTATTTAGACCCCTTCCCTTTTTCCACATTTTGTTACGTTACAGCCATATTCTAAAATTGATTAAATAACACAATTTCCTAATCAATCTACACACAATACCCTATAATGATGAAAAGAAAACCGTTTTTTATAGATTTTTGCACATTTATTAAAAATTAAAAACAGAAATAACGTATTTACATAAATGTTCAGACCCTTTGCTATGAGACTCGAAATTGAGCTCAGGTCCATCCTGTTTCCATTGATCATCCTTGAGATGTTTCTACAACTTGATTGGAGTCCACCTGTGGTACATTTTATTGATTGGACATGATTTGGAAAGGCACACACCGGTCAATATAAGGTCCCACAGTTAGCAGTGCATGTCACAGCAAAAACCAAAAGCCGCACACTCTAGGAGATCAGATGCAATAATTTAATATCCTAATAACCAAAGTCTCGACAGACAAGCTGTCTTCATCAGGGTATAGACAGCTTGTCTGGATATTAAATTATTGTATCTGAGCTCCTAGAGTGTGCGTCTTTCCTTTTCTTTTTCAAATGTTTTAAGCCGTCAGCCAGCACCTCGCCTAAATAGGTGTGCGTTTCTTTCGCCTTTAGAGCAGAAACCAAGCCATGAGGTGGAAGGAATTGTCCATAGAGCCCAGAGACAGGATTGTGTTGAGGAAGAGATCTGGGGAAGGGTACCACAACATTTCTGCAGCATTGAAGGTCCCCAAGAACACAGACTCTTCCTAGAGCTGGCCGCCCGGCCAAACTGAGCAATTGGAGGAGAAGGGCCTTGGTCACAGAGGTGACCAAGAACCTGATGGTCACTCTGACAGAACTCTAGAGTTCCTCTGTGGAGATGGGAGAATCTTCCAGAAGGACAACCATCTCTGCAGCACTCCACCAATCAGGCCTTTATGGTAGTGGCCAGACGGAAGCCACTCCTCAGGCACCTAAAGGACTCTCAGACCATGAGAAACAAGATTCTCTGCTGATGAAACCAAGATTGAACTCTTTGGCCTGAATACCAAGCGTCACGTGTGGAGGAAACCTGGCACCATCCCTAAGCATGGCGGTGGCAATATCATGCTGTGGGGATGTTTCTCAGAGGCAGGGACTGGAAGACTAGTCAGGATCGAGGGAAAGATGAACGAAGCAAAATGCAGAGAACCTTGATGAAAACCTGCTCCAGAGCGCTCAGGACCTCAAACTGGGGCTAAGGTTCACCTTCCAAAAGGACAACGACCCTAAGCACACAGCCAAGACAACACAGGAATGGCTTCGGGATAAGTCTCTGAATGTCCTTGTGTGGCCCAGCCAGAGCCCGGACTTGAACCCAATCGAACATCTGAAAATAGCTGTGCAGCAACGCTCCCCATCCAACCTGACAGAGCTTGAGAGCATCTGCAGAGAAGAATGGGAGAAATTCCCCAAATACAGGTGTGCCAAGCTTGTAGCGTCATACCCAATAAGACTTGAGGCTGTAATCGCTGCCAAAGGTGCTTCAACAAAGTACTGAGTAAATGGTCTGAATACTTATGTAAATGTTATATTTCAGTTTTTTATTTTTAGTAAATTAGCAAACATTTCTAAAAACCTGTTTTTGCTTTGTCATTATGGGGTATTATGTGTAGATTTGAGGAAAAAACCCAATTGAATCCATTTTAGAATAAGGCTGTAACTTAACAAAAAGTGGGAAAAGTCAATGGGTCTGAATACTTTCCGAATGCACTGTTTGTTTGCGAGTGTTTTTTGTTGTAATCATTCCAAATACAACAGTAATTTTTGTTGTTGTTGATATTGTCAACAAGTTACTTGGCTATATAAAAGATTGTCCATCTTTTTGCTTTTCGGAGAAAGCAAACATGAGCTTCTCCACATTTTAGTAATTTAGCAGATGCTCTTATCCAGAGCGACTTACAGTTAGTGAATGCATACATGTTTTGTTTTTTTCATACTGGCCCCCCGTGGGAAACGAACCCACATCGCTGCCAGCCAAACCCTCCCCTACCTTGGACGACGCTGGACCAATTGTGCGCCGCCCATGGGTCTCCCGGTCGCGGCCGGCTGCGACACAGCCTGGACTCGAACCAGGATCTCTAGTGGCACAGCTAGCACTGCGATGCAGTGCCTTAGACCACTGAGCCACTCTTTCAACCACCACGAACCTGTGTGGTTGAAAGCCTCCTCTCATACCCAGCCTCCCGACACAAGCCTCTCCCAAGCGGGTGTGATACCTAGGCTACTACTGTGGCGTTCTGCACTGCTTGGCCCCCATCTTTCAGTCTGCTGACTCTGCTACCGACTACCCAGGCCTGCTCCTCCGTCTGGTACAGGTAGCCCCGCCAATTGCCCCTTTCTTCCCTGAGCTTCGCTCAACTACAGCACACTTATGAACTGTAGCTTAGGCCTATTTGTGATTAGTGTGCAACCTCATAAGAATAATAGAACACATATGGTTATTTCTCACGTTGAATATTTCTCATGCTACAAAATGAACATATTGCTATTGTTGCTATTGTCTACCCTTGAATCTTACACTGAGGATGGTGCATTTAGGGCCTGATGCCTCTTAAATGCAGAGAATTGAGTTTTTCCAATGTTGCGTCCTGGGAGAAACCATACCCTTGGCCCGCTACCGCAATGGAGAACGCCATGCTTTTTTCCCCATTCGACATGACAGAAACCGGACACTTGTGTCTGGATTGTCCTTTCGGTACTTAACCATGTCTCTGGACTGTACGCACCTTTTGAAATATGTTGTTTTAAAGACTCTGGTTCCTCTGGACTATGGTTCTAGTACTGTCCGTGAATCCAAATGCTGTAAAATCTGATCTAGACTTATCATTATTTTACTGCTTTTACCGTCAGGAAATGTGAAATCTAACCCAGGTCCTGACCTTTCTACCCCAACTGAATTGAAAAGTCAAAATGGTCTGAAGTTTCTGCACATAAATGTAATAAGTCTTCTTCCGAAACTTGATTCTGTGAATATTTGGATAAAAAACGCAGACCCAGATGTATTTATGGTTTCTGAAACCTGGCTCAAAAAATATATCACTGACAAAGACATTGGCATTGATGGTTACAATATTTTTCAGACAGATCACAAATCTAAGAGTGGTGATGTTGCTTATACTGTCCTCCATTTAAAAAAGAATAACCAAACCTGGGTCAGGGATAGGCTTCCAAAAATCTCCAGTGTTTTATTGATGAAACTGAAACATATAAAGGAATGGAATTACTGATGCAGCTTAAGCCTAACATATAAATACACAATACAATGCTTAGCCAACAACTGTAAAAATAACTTATTCTAAACACCAATAGTGCACAACATTCACCTGTATGCTACCTAAAGACATGAAAGGAACTTGCACAAGTAAAGCTAGCTGCTACATCAATTAACAGACATGCTAGGCTAGCAGCATGATACACTTGACATAAAACCTGAATTACAAACCATCTAGTCCAAATACTCTCTGATACAAGATAAACATCTTAGAAAATGATTTGTACTTACAAGCAATGCTTTTGAAGGCTTTAACAACAAGCTTGGCAGGAGATAACCAGCAGTGCGGCAACCGTTCTCAACAATGAATGAGGCAGAACACTCCCCGTCTGGCATCTGTAAGAGGCCACTATTAACTTACATACAAACATACCTCAGAGGCTACCAAACCTTGCCTTATTTGGCTAAAAGGAGTATAACTTCTGAGACATGTCTCAGGAACTTTCTGGTGGTGCCCTGAGCGGTAATCTTGACATCCACCTTGCACACCTTTCTGTCGCTGCAGGTGAAAGCAAAGGTGACAAATGCCATGGGCCACTCATTGCGGGTGACTTAAGTATTTTTAAGTACACAAGATCTCCCTATTGTAGGTTGCAATGAGCTTCAGTCCACTTTCACCGGGTCAGAAAGGTAGGGAGGTACTCGTGGCTCAGAACTTGCTGGCGAGACTCTGCACCTGTCTCAAATCAAATCAAATGTTGTCACATACACGTGTTTAGCAGATGTTATAGCGGGTGTAGTGAAATGCTTGTGGTTCTAGCTCTGACAGTGCAGTAATATCTAACAATTACACAACATATTCCCAATACACACAAAAAAGTAAGCAATGGGATTTAAGAATATATACATACATGGACAAGCAATGACAGAGCGGCATGGACTAAGAATATAATAGAATGCAGTATATACAGTTGAAGTCGGAGGTTTACATACACCTTAGCCAAATACATTTAAACTCAGTTTTTCACAATTCATTACATTTAATCCTAGTAAAAATTCCCTGTCTTAGGTCAGTTAGGATCACCACTTTATTTTAAGAATGTGAAATGTCAGAATAATAGTAGAGAGAATGATTTATTTCAGCTTTTATTTCTTTCAACACATTCCCAGTGGGTCAGTAGTTTACATACACTCAATTAGTATTTGGTAGCATTGCCTTTAAATTGTTTAACTTGGGGCAAATGTTTCGCGTGGCCTTTCACAAGCTTCCCACAATAAGTTGGGTGAATTTTGGCCCATTCCTCCTAACAGAGCTGGTTTAACGGAGTCAGGTTTGTAGGCCTCCTTGTTGCACAAGCTTTTTCAGTTCTGCACACAAATGTTCTATAGGATTGAGGTAAGGGCTTTGTGATGGCCACTCCAATACCTTGACTTTGTTGTCCTTAAGCCATTTTGCCACAACTTTGGAAGTATGCTTTGGGTCGTTGTCCATTTGGAAGACCCATTTGCGACCAAGCTTTAACTTCCTGACTGATGTCTTGAGATGTTGCTTCAATACAGCCACATAATTTTCCTTCCTCATGATGCCATCTATTTTGTGAAGTGCACCAGTCCCTCCTGCAGCAAAGCACCGCTACAGCATGATGCTGCCACCCCCGTGCTTCGCAGTTGGGATGGTGTTCTTCGGCTTGCAAGCATTCCCCCTTTTTCCTCCAAACATAACGATGGTCATTATGGCCAAACAGTTCTATTTTTGTTTCATCAGACCAGAGGACATTTCTCCAAAAAGTACGATCTTTGTCCCCATGTGCAGTCGCAAACCGTAGTCTGTCTTTTTTATGGCGGTTTTGGAGCAGTGGCTTCTTCCTTGCTGAGCGGCCTTTCAGGTTATGTCGATATAGGACTCGTTTTACTGTGGATATAGATAATTTTGTACCTGTTTCCTCCAGAATCTTCACAAGGTCCTTTGCTGTTGTTCTGGGATTGATTTGAGATTTTTTCGCACAAAGGTTCGTTCTGGGATTGATTTGAGACTTTTCGCACAAAGGTTCGTTCATATCTAGGAGACAGAACGCGTCTCCTTCCTGAGCGGTATGACGGCTGCGTGGTCCCATGGTGTTTATACTTGCGTACTATTGTTTGTACAGATGAACGTGGTACCTTCAGGCGTTTGGAAATTGCTCCCAAGGATGAACCAGGCTTGTGGAGGTCTACAATTATGTTTCTGTGGTCTTGGTTGATTTCTTTAGATTTTCTCATGATGTCAAGCAAAGAGACACTGAGTTTGAAGGTAGGCCTTGAAATACATCCACAGGTACACCTCCAATTGACTCAAATGATGTCAATTAGCCTATCAGAAGCTTCTAAAGCCATGACATCATTTTCTGGAATTTTCCAAGCTGTTTAAAGGCACAGTCAACTTAGTGTATGTAAACTTCTGACCCACTGGAATTGTGATACAGTGAATTATAAGTGACATAATCTCTCTGCAAACAACTGTTGGAAAAATTACTTGTGTCATGCACAAAGTAGATTTCCTAACCGACTTGCCAAAACTATAGTTTGTTAACAAGAAATTTGTGGAGTGGTTGAAAAATGAGTTTTAATGACTCCAACCTAATTGTATGTACACTTCTGACTTCAACTGTACATATGAGATGAGTAGTGCAAGATATGTAAACATTATTAAAGTGACTAGTGTTCCATTTCTTAAAGTGGCCAGTGATTTCAATAGGCAGCAGCAGCCTCTAATGTGCTAGTGATGGCTATTTAACAGTCGCCTTCTGGATGATAGTGGGGTGAACAGGCAGTGGTTCAGGTGGTTGATGTCCTTGATGATCTTTTTGGCCTTCCTGTGACATCGGGTGCTGTATGTGTCTTGGAGGGCGGGTCGTTTGCCCCCGGTAATGCGTTTGGCAGACCACATCACCCTCTGGAGAGCCCTGCGGTTGTGGGCGGTGCAGTTGCCGTACCAGGTGGTGATACAGCCCGAACGGATGCTCTCAATTGTGCATCTGTAAAAGTTTGTGAGGGTTTTAGCATTGCCTACCATCAGTTTTAGGTGCTAAGCCACATTTCTTCAGCTTAATGATGAGCTTGGAGGGTACTATGGTGTTGAATGCTGAGCTGTAGTCAATGAACAGCATTCTTACATAGGTATTCCTCTTGTCCAGATGGGATAGGGCAGTGTGCAGTGTGATGGCAATTGCATCGTCTGTGTATCTATTGGGGCGGTAAGCATATTGAAGTGGGTCTAGGGTGACAGGTAAGGTAGAGGTGATATGATCCTTGACTAGTCTCTCAAAGCACTTCATGATGACAGAGGTGAGTGCTACAGGGCGATTGTCATTTAGTTCAGTTACCTTTGCTTTCTTGGGTACAGGAACAATGGTGGCCATCTTGAAGCATGTGGGAACAGCAGACTGTGAAAGGGAGAGATTGAATATGTCCATAAACACACCAGCCAGCTGGTCTGCGCATGCTCTGAGGATGCGGCTAGGGATGCCGTTTGGGCCGGCAGCCTTGCGGGGGTTAACATGCTTAAATGTCTTAATCACATCGGCCATGGAGAAGGAGAGGCCACAGTCCTTGGTAGTGGGCTTCGTCAGTGGCACTGTGTTATCCTCAAAGCGGGCGAAGAAAGTGTTTAGCTTGTCTGGGAGCGAGACGTCCGTGTCGGCGACGTGGCTGGTTTTCTTTTTGTAGTCCGTGATTGTCTGTAGACCCTGCTACATACGTCTCGTGTCTGAGCCGTTGAATTGCGACTCCACTTTGTCTCTATACTGATGTTTTGCCAGTTTAATTGCCTTGCGGAGTGAGTAGCTACACTGTTTGTATTCTGCCATATTCCCAGTCACCTTGCCATGGTTGAATGCGGTGGTTCGCGCTTTCAGATTTGCACAAATGTTGCCATCTATCCACGGTTTCTGGTTAGGGTAGGTTTTAATAGTAACAGTGGGCACAACATCACCTATACACTTCCTGATAAACTCAGTCACCGTTTCAGTGTATTCGTCTAAATTATTTTCACAAGCTACCCAGAACATATCCCAGTCCGCGTGATCAAAGCAATCTTGAAGCTTGGATTCTGATTGGTCAGACCAGCGTTGAATACACAGGTATTTCCTGTTTGAGTTTCTGCCTATAGGATGGGAGGAGCAAAATGGAGTCGTGGTCAGATTTGCCAAAAGGAGAACGGTGGAGGGCGTTATAACCATCCCGGAAGTTCGAATAGCAATGGTCGAGGATTTTAGCAGTGCGAGTACAACAGTCGATATATTGATAGAACTTCGGCAGCCTAGTCCTCAAATTTGCTTTCTTAAAATCCCTGGCTACAATAAATGCAGCCTCATGATATGTGGTTTCCAGTTTGCATAAGGTACAGTGAAGTACTTTGAGGGCCGTCGTAGTATCGGCTTGAGGGGGGATATACAGTGGGGGAAAAAAGTATTTAGTCAGCCACCAATTGTGCAAGTTCTCCCACTTAAAAAGATGAGAGAGGCATGTAGTTTTCATCATAGGTACACGTCAACTATGACAGACAAAATGAGAAAAAAAAATCCAGAAAATCACATTGTAGGATTTTTAATGAATTTATTTGCAAATTATGGTGGAAAATAAGTATTTGGTCAATAACAAAAGTTTCTCAATACTTTGTTATATACCCTTTGTTGGCAATGACACAGGTCAAACGTTTTCTGTAAGTCTTCACAAGGTTTTCACACACTGTTGCTGGTATTTTGGCCCATTCCTCCATGCAGATCTCCTCTAGAGCAGTGATGTTTTGGGGCTGTCGCTGGGCAACACGGACTTTCAAATCCCTCCAAAGATTGTCTATGGGGTTGAGATCTGGAGACTGGCTAGGCCACTCCAGGACCTTGAAATGCTTCTTACGAAGCCACTCCTTCGTTGCCCGGGCGGTGTGTTTGGGATCATTGTCATGCTGAAAGACCCAGCCACGTTTCATCTTCAATGCCCTTGCTGATGGAAGGAGGTTTTCACTCAAAATCTCACGATACATGGCCCCATTCATTATTTCCTTTACACGGATCAGTCGTCCTGGTCCCTTTGCAGAAAAACAGCCCCAAAGCATGATGTTTCCACCCCCATGCTTCACAGTAGGTATGGTGTTCTTTGGATGCAACTCAGCATTCTTTGTCCTCCAAACACGACGAGTTGAGTTTTTACCAAAAAGTTCTATTTTGGTTTCATCTGACCATATGACATTCTACCAATCCTCTTCTGGATCATCCAAATGCACTCTAGCAAACTTCAGATGGGCCTGGACATGTACTGGCTTAAGCAGGGGGACACGTCTGGCACTGCAGGATTTGAATCCCTGGCGGCGTAGTGTGTTACTAATGGTAGGCTTTGTTACTGTGGTCTCAGCTCTCTGCAGGTCATTCACTAGGTCCCCCTGTGTGGTTCTGGGATTTTTGCTCACCGTTCTTGTGATCATTTTGACCCCACGGGGTGAGATCTTGCATGGAGCCCCAGATCGAGGGAGATTATCAGTGGTCTTGTATGTCTTCCATTTCCTAATAATTGCTCCCACAGTTGATTTCTTCAAACCAAGCTGCTTACCTATTGCAGATTCAGTCTTCCCAGCCTGGTGCAGGTCTACAATTTTGTTTCTGGTGTCCTTTGACAGCTCTTTGGTCTTGGCCATAGTGGAGTTTGGAGTGTGACTGTTTGAGGTTGTGGACAGGTGTATTTTATACTGATAACAAGTTCAAACAGGTGCCATTAATACAGGTAACGAGTGGAGGACAGGGGAGCCTCTTAAAGAAGAAGTTACAGGTCTGTGAGAGCCAGAAATCTTGCTTGTTTGTAGGTGACCAAATACTTATTTTCCACCATAATTTGCAAATAAATTCATTAAAAATCCTACAGTGATTTTCTGGAGAAAAAAATTCTCAATTTTTCTGGAGAAAAAAATTCTCACATAGTTGATGTGTACCTATGATGAAAATTACAGGCCTCTCTCATCCTTTTAAGTGGGAGAACTTGCACAATTGGTGGCTGACTAAATACTTTTTTTCCCCACTGTACACGGCCATGACTATAACCGAAGAGAATTCTCTTGGGAGATAATATGGTCGGCATTTGATTGTGAGAAATTCTAGGTCGGGTGAACAGAAGGACTCGAGTTCCTCTAAGTTACTACAATTACACCATGAGTTGTTAATCATGAAACACACACCTCCGCCCTTCTGCTTCCCGGAGAGATATTTATTCCTGTCTGCGTGATGAACTGAGAACCCATCTGGCTGGACCGATTTCGACAGAATATCCCAAGAGAGCCATGTTTCTGTGAAACAGAGTATGTTACAGGCCTTGATGTCTCTCTGGAAAGAAATCCTTGCCCGTAGTTCGTCGACTTTGTTAACCAAAGATTGAAGATTAGCGAGTAGAATACTTGGAAGCAGTGGTTGGTGTGCGCGCCTCCTAAGTCGGACCAGCAGGCCGCTCCGAGTGCCTCTCCTCCGCCGGCGATGTTTTGGGTCAGCCGCTGGAATCAGTTCAGTTGCCCTGGGGAGAGCAAACAAAGGATCTGCTTCGGGAAAGTCGTATTCCTGGTCGTAATGCTTGTGAGTTACCGCCGCTCTGATATTCAATAGTTTTTCCCGGCTGTATGTAATGATGCAAAACACTTTCTGAGCTAATAATGTAAAAAATTATACATAAAAAAACAAAATACTGCAAAGTTTCCTAAGAGCTAGTCGCAAGGCTGCCATCTTCGTCGGCGCCAGAATCATCATTCAGGCGCCAGAGTCATAATTTAGGCGCCAGAGTGTAGTCCGTGGGGGGTTAACCCCAACCTTTTGGGTAAGTAGCATAGCAGGAGTCAGGATGAATGGGGAGTCTGGATTGGTGGAGATGGGAATGAGAGGTGTGGCGTTGATTATAGCTGTGACCTTAGCCATAAGGGTGCACAGGACTTCGTGTGAGAGGTGAAGCGACTTGTTTTGTAGCAGCATGGAGTCAAGGATTCTGCGTGCCACCCCAATCATGCGCTCCCAGGCACCTCCCATGTGTGAAGAGTAAGGAGGGTTGAATTCCCATGTACAGCCTTGTTCACTGAGGTAGTTCTGGACACTAGGCCTCTGATGTTTCTCCTTTCTGAGTTCCAACTCCTTACAGGCCCCTATGAAGTTCCACAATCTCATTTTAGCTGTTTTGCTGGTCCACAGATGGCGAAGAACCTCCTGAGGGCATTGATGCAGCTGGAGGTGTCCATGGACTCGATGACTTCGATGTGCACTGCCCTAGTGCTCATGTAGGTGGACAACACTGCCCAGTGTTTGCTCTGAGCTTGACCTCCTCTGGTACGGCGAGCAGTGACTATCCAAGGGCCGAAGACATCCAACCCCACGTATGTGAAGGGAGGGGATGTACTGAGGCGTTCAGGGAGGTAGGTCTGCCATTTTCTGTTCTTCATTTCTCCATGGAGCTTCCAGCATGTGACACACTTGTGTAGTGCAGAGCTGATGAGCCTCTTATCCACAACGATCCATAGGCCTGCTGCTCTGACTGCTCCTTCTGTGAAGTGGCGGCCCTGATGTTTCACCTCCTCATGGTAGTGCCGTACTAGCAGTGTAGATATGTGGTTGTGTATTGGAAGGATGAGGGGATTTTTCTCACCACTGTCCAGCTGTGCGTGTTTCAGACAGCCTCCTTTTCATATGAGACCTTCGTCTAGGATGGGATTCGGCTTTGTGAGTGAACAGCTCTTAGGAATGTCTCTTTTCTCTTGTAGTGCAGTGAACTCCTCAGAGTAGATTTCTTTTTTAACTGACCTGATAATGACCTTCTTGGCTTGAGACAGCTCTTCTGGAGTGCGAGGTTTGTTGCACTGATGCCAGCCTCTACATTTGGTCGGTTGGCCCGTCGACTCTCTTGTGAGAGCGAGCAATGTGGATGAGGAATGAAACGGCTCTCAGTAGTGAATTCCAGGTGGAGAAGCGCTTAAAGCGTTCTGAGGTACGTTTTCTGTATCTGGTTTGCGTGATGAGGCTTGTTACCTGGGGGCGGACTTCGATATCCAGGTCTGGACTGACCAGCTTGAACCGATCTTGTGTCTTTGGCTGAGCATGATTGGATTTATACAGGAACGCTGGTCCTGTGAACCATGATGCACTGGTGAGCTGGGAAGCGGGAACTGACCTTGAGGCGTGGTCAGCGGGATTGTGTTCTGTAGGTATGTAGTGCCACTGCTCCAGCCGTGTTGATTGTCGGATACGTTGGACACTGTTGTGCACATACACATAGAAGCATTTAGTCTCATTATATACTGTATGTACCCGAGGACTACTGTGCTGTCAGAGTATAAGTTGATGGCGTCTGGTTTGAGGTCTATTTCATCTACATTGAGCTAATTTCTACTGCCAACCAATGTTCCCTCTAAGCTGTGCGCTGTAACCCCGAGACTGCCGCGCAGCGCCCCGGGACTGCCGTGCAGATATATTAGCCCACAGAGAGAATCACGAGAATGATCTTCACTCAACTTTCTAGAGCAGTGGTCACCAACCTAGTTGATCGCCAAACATTTCTGTAAAAAACCCAACGATAAAGCCTTGTGTTCCTATTTTTTTTCATTTGTCTCAGGCTATTGGTGGTAGGTGCACCTGATTCAGCTGACCTGCGCGCCAGGCAGATGAACTGTTGCCATTTTTAACTATTTCATGTGTCTGAAGGTACAAACTCTGCCTTCCCGGCGGGTCCAGAGAGCAAATCAAGTGCACTATAGGCCTACCGCTGGTCAATCGGATGGCTCAGATTGCCGTGTCTGCAGTAACGTAGCAGGCATAAAAGAAAGCTACTGCAAAGTCGATACTGTGAGATTTCAAAACGTTTAAAACCATGACTAGAGCTATGGTACAGTCTTTTGCGAGGTCGGAAGATGAAGCGCAGCACTTGAAGCATATTCCTTCACTCTGAGAAAAACCTTGGAAAAGCCTATGTGGACAGATATGGGGGTTCTCGTGCTTGAGTTTCTCATGGTAATATTCTCACTTCTCGCGGGGCCACTGCTGCGGCTGGAGACTAGGAATCTTGGGTCATTCCTAGATCTGACTTCACGGCAGATGAACCCTGTGAAGTAAGAGAATGGGGGAAATCTATAATTGTGTTGGTCTGCATACTTTGTTTCCTGAAGGACCCAGTTTTGTTGGAGGCCATATGGTAGCTTCTCCACTATAGGCATGATGCCGTGGGGGGTGACCAGGTAGGCCAGACCAGGTAGGGATCAGTCTTCTTTTGCAGCCTGTACTTCTGTCAGAAGATCTCCAAGTTCTCCTAGTTTGTGATAGTAGTTTGTGATAGTCTTTGTAGGAGATTCTGGGAAAGGTGTCTAATCTTTTGAAGAGTGAGCTCTCAATGACTACTGATGACCTGTAGCACCGGTTCAGTCTGTCCCAGGCTGACTTTAGTGCTGCATGGGGGTTATTGACAAGCACTGCACCGATCCTTTTTACGTGTTCTGCTGACTCCCTACCAAGCCATTTTGTCAACAGTTCCAGCTCCTCCCTCGCAGTGAGGTCGAGTCCTTGTATAGCGCCAATGAATGATGACTGCTATGCCCTAAAGCTCTCAGGCCGGTCGTCAAACTGTGTGAGTCCTGTGTTCACTAGCTCATGGCGTGCTAGGTACTTGGCAAAGTCTACCATTTTAGGTTGGGTCTGATCTGCAGGAGCTGGGTTGTGTTGGGTGCTGTAAGGCTGAGCTAGGGGGTCAAATGGATGGTCGTGAGCTCGGCTATCTGACCGAAGTTCTCTCAATCTGTGGGGCTTTAGCAGTCTGCTTTCCTGATTGGGGAGCAATGAGTTAGGCTTGGACAGTGCTGCATGTTTCCCTATGGAATGTCCCTTGCTTTGCTTATCAGGGTGAATCAGCAGTTGTAGTCACCTGGGGTCGCCCATGTAGCTAGGGTGTTGTCTGAGTGGATAGGTGAGGGTGACATGATATCGTCATGTGCTGGTCCTAGGTCTGGTAAGGAATGACGGCTACTGTGTAGCTCAGTGTGCTCCCTGACATATTCACCTGTGCATTCAGCAATGTATTTTTGTGATAGTGGTATGCTAATTTTGTTGCTGAATACCTCAACCTCAAGTTCTGCAGCTGCTTCAAGTATTTCAGCCTCAACCATTGCTACAGCTGCATCTTTTTGAAGTTTCAGTGCTTCTAGTTGTCCATCTAGTCTAACTCATTTAATATACATTTTTGCCTCTCTCTGGGCCTTTTCCATTTTTATCATGGTCTCTCTCTCTGTGAAGGATGCGCATGTTCGCGCTGCTTCTGCTCTGGCGCGAGCTCTGGCTGCTGCTGCACCAGCTGATAACTTGGATGTACGGGTGCTGGTTAAACTGGACTCAGAAGCGAGGTCGTCCACTCTGGCCTCCACCATGTTACAGGGTCCGCTGTGTGTGGATCGCTTGCCGTAGTAGTTGCTGTGCCAGCTGGTCACTTGCGTTTTTACTATACTGTCCTTATGGTGTGTGTAAGCATAATTTGACAGCCAGACAAACTCCATTCAAAAAGAAAAACTGAACCACAGTCAGGGATAGGCTTCCAAAAACCTCCAGTGTTTTATTGATGAAACGGTGTGAAACTGAAACATATAAAGGAATGGAATGACTGATGCAGTTTAAGCCTAACATATAATACACAATACAATGCTTAGACAACAACTGTAAAAATAACTTCTTCTAAACACCAATAGTGCACAACATTCACCTGTATGCTACCTGAAGACATGAAAGGAACTTACACAAGTAAAGCTAGCTGCTACATCAATTAACAGACATGCTAGGCTAGCAGGGTGATACACTTGACATAAAACCTGAATTACAAACCATCTAGTACAAATACTCTCTGATACAACAAGATAAACATCTTAGAAAATTATTTGTACTTCCAAGCAATGCTTTCGAATGCTTTAACAACAAGGATGGCAGGAGATAACCAGCAGTGCAGCAACTGTTCTCAACAATGAATCTTAATTAAATTACTTCCTGGTTCCCTTATCAGCACCAAAGAAAAACAACAAGCTAGATGCAGTTAAATAGAATGGCCACCGGGTGGCACATATCAAGGTGTATATAAACCCTGAATGAGGCAGAACATTGCTATGTACATAAAAACACAAGTTCTCTGCGACCAATCTGACTTCTGTTACCAAGCCCAAGCAATTTGAATATCTGTCTTTGAACATAAATCTCTGTGCATCCTTGGAATCTGGTGGTCTCCTGTTGTTAACCCTATCTGCTATTTCTGGCTCTATGGATTGTATTTTTGAATTATTATCACATAATGTCAAATCTGAATTTGTGCTTATGGGTGACCTGAACCTAGACTGGTTGACATCCAACTCTGATCAACTCATGAATCTATGTAACACCTATAATCTTACTCAGATGTTCAACAGTGTAACAAGGTTGAATGCAAAGTGTCATCTGAAATCCTCTTTGATTGATCTTATTTTAACCAATGCTCCTCATCGTTTTAATGCTTCTGGTGTTTTTACAACTGATATAAGTGATCACTGTGAGGTTGCCTGTGTAAGGGATGATAATATTCCTAAATTACCTCCAGGTATCATCATGAAAAGAAATATTCAGGATTTTTTACATTATGTTTTTAACATTGCCTGGAATAGAGTTGAATTCATCCCTGATGTTGAATTAACCTTTTCTTACTTCCACAAAGGATTCCAGGATGTATGCAAGAAGCATGACCCTTTCAAACAATACAGAATTAAGGGCCCTTGGTTCTCAGATGAACTAGCTGAAATCCTAAGGAAACGGAATGCTGTGTGGGCTAAAGCAAGAAGATCTGTTTCGAGTGATGATTGGATGGCTTTTAAATGCCTTTGGAATCAGGGTGTGGCTATGACCCGAAAGCTGAAAGCAGACCACTACCTCAAATCTACTGCTGATAATCTGAATAATCCTTCCAAATTTTGGCAAGTAGTGAAAGGTTTAGAGTGCAAAAAAGATGCACAGCTTCCCAAACAACTGCTGGTAGACTCACAGGTGGTAACTAAGAACCTCTATTCTGTACTCTTTTAATCAGCATTTCCTTGATGCAGGCAGATTATTTGATAGGGTTAAAGGTCAAAATGTACCTGATACCCCCATCCACTCCTTCTCCAGGTTCTCCTTCTCACCCTTCTCTGTCTCAGAGGTGCGTAGAGCCCTGAAAGCAATTGATGTAAAAATAATCCCTGATGGCCCTGATGGTCCAGACCCCCACCTATTACAATTATCTGCAGACATCATTGCTCCTCCCTTAACATGCATTTTTTAACTTCACCCTAAAATGTAATGAATTCCCCAAGTTGTGGAAATCAGCCTTTGTCCTACCTCTTTTGAAAGGAGGTGATCCATTTAATTATTTAGATATGGGCCGATAGTTATTCATTAGAGTAGGATCACCGAAATTGTCTGTTTTGGCAAAAGTATTGGAGTCCGTAGTCAATAAGCAGCTGAAGGCCTACCACCTACCTCCAAGGTTTCAGATCAAGCCACAGCACTGTTAAAGCAGCATTGAAGGTTTGGGATGATACTCACTGTGCTCTGGATAAGAAGTTGCATTGCGTATCTGTGTTCATAGATTTGTCAAAGGCATTTGACACTGTGGACCATACTGTATTGGTGCAGAGACTGAAGTGTACTGGGATTACTGGTCATGCTTTAGAGTGGTTGGTGAACCACCTGTCAAATAGAACCCAGTGTGTAAAGGCAGATGGTTGTAAGTCTGACACCATAGAGCTGCGCTCAGGTGTGCCTCAAGGATAGATTTGAGGTCCCCCGTTGTTTATTGTCTATGTCAACAACATTGGGAGAAAGATTGAGACAGTTGATGTACATTTCTATGGGAATGACACTGTTCTCTACTCAAGTGGCAGCAGTTTGACTTTGGCTTTTGAAAAAAGCTCAAACAACTTTTAACATCATTCAACAGAATCTGTACGATTTGAAGCTTGTTCTGAATTCCTCTAAAACAAAATACATGGTATTTTCAAATACTAAACACTCTGAAATCCATGTCATTACTACCTTGGAAGGAAATTCCGTAGAGTCAAGACGTACAAATATTGGGGAGTTTGGGTGGAGGAGAAGCTGAGCTTCACTAATGAAGTTGAGAATAGGTTTTTATTACCGTGATTAAAGATTGTTTTTCTTTGGAGGCCAGAAAAGAGCTGGTACAGTGTACATTCCTGTCTGTCTTGGACTACAGTGATGTAATTTATATGCAGACCTCAAGCACTACCCTGAAGGCGCTTGATTCCGTCTATCATACCACTCTTAGGTTTAGTACCAACCAAAAGCGTCTGACACACCACTGTGTTCTCTATAGTGCTGTTGGCTGGTCTTTGTTGACTTTACGTAGGCTTAAACATTGGTATACTATGCTCTATAAGGCCATTTTGGGAAATCTGCCACTTTTTCTCTTTTCTTCTTTGATAAGGTCAGAAAATAAATACCAGTTATGGTCTCACTCCTACTTATAACGATTCCTAAAATCAGAACGGATCATGGCAAAAAGTGTTTTAGCTACTCAGCTCTGTGGTCTTGGAATTCTCTCCAGACCAGCTTGAAACTCCAGGATCTTGTTTCCTTGGAGGAGTTTAAAGGTTTGGTTGACTCACATGTTACTGAGCAATGTGATTGTCATTAGGAATTGATGCGGTGATACATATGATGGATTTTTTATTTTTATCTATGAAGCTTGTATGTTTCTGTAATTGAAATGAATGTGTCTACATCCCAAATAAAATGTTGTATGGTGTGTCTATGTCTGTGAGTTGTTACAGTAGGTCTGGTATTTGATATTTGTCTCAAACATTGTTACCCCCTGCTGCTGCCTTGGTTGGACCAGGTCCCGTGTGATTCAGTTGGTAGAGCATGGAGCTTGCAACGCCAGGGTTGTGGATTTGATTCCCACGGGGGACCAGTATGGGGGTGGGGGGGGGAGTATAGAATGCACTCATTACTGTAAGTCACTCTGGATAAGAGCGTCTGCTAAATCATGTAAGATGTATCTTTTGAAAAATTGATTTTATCTCAATGAGACTAACCTGGATAAATAAAGGTTAAATAAATAAAATAATACTTGAATACATGTAATTTTGTCCTTGAAACATTTATTTGAAATACTGTGGAATTCCATTCATTCCAACTGCTCCTACTTGGGAGTGCCAATATGGCCGACCGGTGGCTTCAAAGCCTCTCAATGGCCAATACATAGCATGAGCAATCCAGGGTTTATATATATCATTGGATGGCACTCTTCTCATACTGAGTAGCCTACAGAAGAATACAATTGCTGAACTTATGTAGATATTTTAAACAAAGTATTTTGATAACTTTCAAGTGCAACAGTTCCATGTAGAATAAACCTTCCTTCACATAATACTGTAGAAGCAGTGTGACATAATTTAAATCTAAATCTAAACCCAACCTTCATTTATCTGTTGTGACGCACTCAGGTTCCAAACATCGTTTTGGATCACACTTTGTAGTCAATTTTGACACTCGAATGAATGTTTCTGACTCATATCGATGCCACATAGGCCGTTTTCAAAGGGATTATTTGGGTTTTAGGGGCAGTGGCTCTTTTAATACATTTTCCGTCCTGTGGCCTTCGCCAAGTGAGATCCTAAGTGAATGTGTTATCATTAAAATTTAATTATTTCAGACAATACAATACATATTTCATGAGTAATATTTTTGAGGGTCTAGTTTTACCCTAATACAGTAGCCTGAAACTCATGGTTTACAGGCCACATCAGGTCTGAAGTTCACATTATGCTGGCTTGCAAAGTGATGTGTAATTACTTTTGGAATCCAGCCAGAGCGGGGATATCCAACATTTTGAGCTTTTATTCACCCGCAACCTGCATTCAGAATGACTGCCAGGGTTGGGAAGACTAAGCTATTTCTACCTAAAGCATATAAACTGGAACAACAATTTCAGCAACAGGTGCAATACGTCCATGTAATATATTTGAGCAGCATGAGATGAATTATACCACAGCGTTGGTGAATACTCGCTTCTGATTGGCTAGAAAGGCATTCTAGAATGGATATTAAAACCAGATAACAGGACAGTTGGAAAATATATCGGGACAGTTGGAAAATATATCGGGACACTTTGCAATCATGATGCAATAAGCGCCTACTTGCTACAAAGTTACAGAAACGCTAAACCAACAACCACACAAACTGAAATGGGATACAATGTAAATGCAGGTCCAACGAGAGAATCGTAGCTAGCTAGCTATCATTTACATAATATATACAAAGTATGTGGACATCCCTTCTAATTAATGGATTCAGCTATTTCAGTCACACCCGTTGCTGACAGGTGTATAAAATCGAGCACACAGCCATGCAATCTTCACAGACAAACATTGGCAGAAGAATGGCCTTACTGAAGAGCTCAGTGACCTTCAACGTGGCACTGCCATAGCATGCCACCTTTCCAACAAGTCAGTTCGTCAAATTTCTGCCATGCTGGAGCTGCCCCGGTCAACTGTAAGTGCTGTTATTGTGAAGTGAAAACGTCTAAGAGCAACAACGGCTCAGACGCGAAGTGGTAGGCCTCACAAGCTCACAGAACGGGACCGCCGAGTGCTGAAGCAACACTCACTACCAAGTTCCAAACTGCCTCTGGAAGCAACGTCAGCACAAGAACAGTTAGTCAGGAGCTTCATGAGATGGATTTCCATGGCCGAGCAGCCGCACACAAGCCTAAGATCACCATGCGCAATGCCAGGCATCGGCTAGAGTGGTGTAAAGCTTGCTGCCATTGGAGTCTGGAGCAGTGGAAATGCGTTCTCTGGCGTGATGAATCACACTTCACCATCTGGCAGTCCGTCGGACGAATCTGGGTTTGACGGATGCCAGAAGAACGCTACCTGCCCGAATGCATAGTGCCAACTGTAAAGTTTGGTGGAGGAGGAATAATGGTCTGGGGCTGTTTTTCATAGTTCGGGCTGGGCCCTTAGTTCCAGTGAAGGGAAATCTTAATGCTACAGCATAAAATGACATTCTAGATGATTCTGTTTGGGAAAGGCCCTTTCCTGTTTCAGCATGACAATGACCCCGTGCACAAAGCGAGGTCCATACAGAAATGGTTTGTTGAGATCTGTGTGGAAGAACTTGACTGGCCTGCACAGAGCCCTGACCTCAACCCCATCGAACACTTTTGGGATGAATTGGAACACCGACTGCTAGCCAGGCCTTATCGCCCAACGTCAATGCCCGACCTCACTAATGCTCTTGTGGCTGAATGGAATTAAGTCCCCGCAACAATGTTCCAACATCTAGTGGAACGCCTTCTCAAAAGAGTGGAGGCTGTTATAGCAGCAAAGGGGGGGACCAACTCCATATTAATGGCCATGATTTTAGAATGAGATATTCGAAAAGCAGGTGTCCACATACTTTTGGTCATGTAGTGTATTTTGTCTTTGCAGATAATTTTTGGGGGAGCATCTGATGACCTAACGTGGTGAGTGATGAACATGAATTTCTCTGGTCCCTACTGTTGCAGTCATGACGCAAGTGGTGCTATGCTATCAAATCCTCCCACATGTTTCTAGTTTGACAGCGGTTTTCAGCAACTGGTATTTGGGTGTCATATTGGCAGGTTTGCTAGCAACAAACTATACTGAACAAAAGTATAAACGCAACATTGAACAATTTCAAAGATTTTACTGAGTTACAGTTCATATAAGGAAATCAGTCATTTGAAATAAAGAAATTAGGCCAAATCTATGGATTTCACATGACTGGGCAGGGGCGCAGCCACTTGGGAGCCAGGCCCAGCCAATCAGAATTAGTTTCCCCCCACAAAAGGGCTTTATTACAGACATAAATACTCCTCAGTTTCATCAGCTGTCCGGGTGGCTGGTCTCAGACGATGCCGCAGGTGAAGAAGCCGGATGTGGAGGTCCTGGGCTGGCGTGGTTACACGTGGTCTGCGGTTGTGAGGCCGGTTGGACATACTGCCAAATTCTCTAAAACGACGTTGGAGACAGCTTATGGTAGAGAAATGAACATTACATTCTATGGCAACAGCTCTGGTGGACATTCCTGCAGTCAGCATGCCAATTGCACGCTCCCTCAAAATGTAAGACATCTGTGGCATTGTGTTGTGTGAAACTGCACATTTTAGAGTGGCCTTTTATTGTCCCCAGCACAAGGTGCACCTGTGTAATGATACTGCTGTTTAATCAGCTTATTGATATGCCACACCTGTCAGATGGATGGATTATCTTGGCAAAGGAGAAATGCTCACTAACAGGGATTTAAACAACGTTGTACACAACATTTGAGAGAAATACGCTTTTTGTGTATATGGAAAATTTCCGGGATCTTTTATTTCAGCTCATGAAACATGGGACCAACACTTGTTGGTCCCATGTTGCGTTTATATTTTTGTTCGGTATATTTAGCTAACTTCTAGCCTAGTGTTTGATATGCAATGCGAGAAGTGTATAACATAGATCATCATCAATCTACACACAACACCCCATAACGACAAAGTGAAAACAGCTTTTTTTTGGCAAATGTATAAAAAATATGAAACAGAAATACCTTATTTACGTAAGTGTTCAGACCCTTTGCTATGAGACTATGAATTGAGCTCAGGTACATCCTGTTTCCATTGATCATCCTTGTTTCTACAACTTGATGATTTGGAAAGGCACACCTGTCTATATAAGGTCCCACAGTTGACAGTGCATGTCAGAGCAAAAACCAAGCCATGAGGTTGAAGGAATTGTCTGTAGAGCTCCGAGACAGGATTGTGTCGAGGCACAGATCTGGGGAAGGGTACTAAAAAATGTCTGCAGCATTGAAGGTCCCCAAGAACACAGTGGCCTCTATCATTCTTAAAATGGAAGAAGCTTGGAACCACCAATACTCTTCCTAGAGCTGGCCACCCAGCCAAACTGAGCAATCGGGGGAGAAGGGCTTTGGTCAGGGAGGTGACCAAGAACCCGATGGTCACTCTGACAGAGTTCCAGAGGTCCTCTGTGGAGATGGGAGAACCTTCCAGAAGGACAACCATCTCTGCAGAACTCCACCAATCAGGCATTTATGGTAGAGTGGCCAGACGGAAGCCACTCCTCAGTAAAAGGCACATGACAGCCCACTTGGAGTTTGCCAAAAGGCACCTAACGGACTCTCAGACCATGAGAAACAAGATTCTCTGGTATGATGAAACCAAGATTGAACTCTTTGACCTGAATGCCAAGCGTCACGTCTGGAGAAAACCTGGCACCATCCCTACGGTGAAGCATGGTGGTGGCAGCATCATGCTGTGGGGATGTTTCTCAGCGGCAGGGACTGAGATACTAGTCAGGATCGAGTGAAAGATGCGCTCAGCACCTCAGACTGGGGCCAAGGTTCACCTTCCAACAGGCAATGACCCTAAGCACACAGCCAAGACAACACAGGAGTGGCTTCAGGACAAGTCTCTGAATGTCCTTGAGTGGCCCAGCCAGATCCCTGACTTGAACCCAATCGAACATCTCTGGAGAGACCTGAAAATAGCTGTGCAACAACGCTCCCCATCCAACCTGACAGAGGTTGGAGGACCTGCAGAGAAGAATGGGAAAAACTCCCCAAATACAGGTGTGCCAAGCTTGTAGTGTCATACCCAAGAATACTCAAGGCTGTAATCGCTGCCAAAGGTGCTTCAACAAAGTACTGAGTAAAAGGTCTGAATACTTATGTAAATGTGATATTTCCGGTTAATTTTTTACAAATTTGGTAACATTTCTAAAAACCTGTTTTTGCTTTGTCATTATGGGGTATTGTGTGTAGAATGATGAGGGGGGAAAACTATTGAATTCATTTTGGAATATGGCTGTAACGTAACAAAATGTAGAAAAAGTCAAGGGGTCTAAATACTCTCCGAATGCACTCTAGGTAGGGATAAAGTGACTAGGCAGCAGGATAGGTAATAAACAGTAACAAACCATTTTAAAAAATCAACCTGCAATAGAGCACGCTGGGAAATATGATAATGATGGCCGTGGTTTTGATTCAACTCTGGTTATTAACACAACACTGGGGTTATTTTACACAACTGAGTGATAATGTAACACCTGAATCAACACTAGAAATGTTACACTGAAAAAGCAACATTAGTTAACACTGGCCAATGTGCTGTGTGCTATGAAAGAGAAACATCTGCAGGATTCCATACATTTCAAGAACCTTTTAGAATTCTGAAGAACCGATGCCACGTCAAGAACCAACCACTTAACTCAAAGTTTCTTTATCGGGCAAGAGTTCTCCAAGGAACCTTAAGAGCTGAGGAAGAACCATTTAAGAACCTTCTTTTTTTTCAGTGTACATAGTGCAGTAGACCTACTTTCTGCTATGCGCCCTGTTCAAAAGTAGTTCACTAAATAGGGAATAGGGTGCCATTTGGGACTTAAGCATAATTACATGCGAGGGGGAACTTGTGATCTTTTTAATTATTCTGTACTTGATTTTCTATCCCACCATTCAAAACGCAACATGAATATGGATTGCTTTGAAGATCCATCTTTATAATCTCTCCCAGGCCTATAAATTATCCAACGTTTGGTTCATAGAGGGGATGAGGGGTGGATGTGGAGGCACAAGTGGATCTCTTTCATAGCCTATACCCTCCATCAGTAGCCCCAGCCCCGACCCTGGCTGTGAAGTGTCGGGGCTAATTGAATCGACTGCTCTTTGGAGCTGAAAATGGGGGAGAAAAAATACAAATAAGTAGGCCTACTCTTGTTATCTTGTGAACCCCTCAAACATGTAAAAGATAGGAATCTCTTGCATGTCAGCAGTATGAGATGGATTTTAACAATATATTTTTTTATTGTTGCAGAAGGTCGTTATGGCTGATAGACAGGGGTAATTATGGAAATGATCTCCCCGGTTCTGCAGAATGTTTTCCCGCTTCCATACAGACTGGAGAGCCATTCAATCAGCCACTCTCGTGGGAAAGATCAGCCCTAACTGCAAGTGTACCAGCAAAATCTAATTAAGCAAAGAGATTTCATTAGTATTTATAGCCTAGAGGAATTTGTTAAAGTACAGAGCCAGTGAAGTTATGTGGGACTGAATAGAGGATAATTATTGGTTAATGACAAAGGCCATAGAAGACATACACATGGGTATTAAATGGATCATTGAATGGTGTTAAGAATTAACTAAAATTCAGAATAGGGTCAGCCTTGAAAGCAACACTTAACTAGTTACCTTGAACGCAGCTCCATAGCAACTCAACAAGCACCAGCTGCTACTAATTGCCAATCAGCCTCCATACCTGTTTGCAACACTTTAACTAGTTGCCTTGAACAGAGATCTCCAACAAGCATCAGCTCATTGCTAATCAGCCTCCATACCTGTCCTCACTCTCCTTAATCACCACTACCGCCTTATTTAAACCTGGGGCGGCAGGTAGCCAGCCTAGTGGTTAAGAGCAATGGACCAGTAACCGATTCAGCTAGGTGGAAAATCTGTCGACGTGCCCTTGAGCATGGCACTTAACCCTAATTGCGCCTGTAAGGCACTCTGGATAAGAGCATCTGCTAAATGACTTAGATTTCAAATGTAATCGTTACTCCAAACAGTTGCAACTAGCGTTTCTATTGGACAGATTTAAGGTAGGTCCCTCACTGTTTGCTCAACCTGTCCAATAGAAACACTAGTTTTCGTTGCAAAACGGAACTGTTTGGAGTAATGATTACACCCCTGATCAAACTAACAGTCCTTTCTGTTCTGCAGTACATGTCGCATTGCAGGACACTGCATTACTAGCCTTAGGCTCTGCATGGTCAATCTTACATTGCAGTGGCCGTACAGAAGTAGAAGCATTCATACTTTTTGTGCTTCGGGGAGCTGTCCTACACATCCAATAAATTGGTCTGCACCGCACCACTCGTAGTGATTCAGAGCTAATCTCGATAGCCATCCAGCCAATTACAAGCAACTGGCTAAACGAAAAGACAAGACCTTACCTCTTCTGAGATGTTGGAGTCTGTTTCCCGGTGCTTGACATAGGAGATCAGTCAAGATAGCATGAAATAGAAAGACTGCACCGTTTTCCCACCTGCATCTCCATTGCGAATCTACCCATTGCCCCCCAGAAAAATGTGTTTATATGTGTATTTCACACTATGTTGAGGTAAAGATTGGAGTATAATGCTTGTATGGAAGTCAACCCCAATATATGTTCATGTCATCGTCATCAATCAACTGCATTACAGTTAAAAATGACTGACTACCAACACCTATTTCTGTATGCTAGCTATGCTACCAGTTTATACGAATGGGAGTTAGCGTTTAGCAGTCCCTTTTAAACCTGAAAAGGGACAACTTCTAAATGTTATGCAGCGAAAACAGCCAAATATATCCAAATCAGATTTTAGTAACGTCATTGTGGGCCTGTTACAATACATCAATCATGACGGATTTGACAAATATCCACTGTTAGATCAAATTTGTTGAATGTGCGCCAATCCAGCATATTTCTACCCATGGTCTGCATTCCATTGACCTCTTTAACACATCTATCCCCATTACCTCCCCGATCTCTTTCCAGCAGTTCAAACTAATTTTTGTGTCTTTTAAATCCTTACACAATGTATCATAAATATGTTTATTTATTTGTCAACTTGTTCTGATAGCTTTTCCTCCACATTATCCATGTTTGTTGTCAAGGAAGTGAGTTAGTGTTTATACAGGATGTACCCCCTCCCCCTACCTTCAACCAATCATGTCAATGCGGAGCTATACAGCGCTATATGGAGCCCTCCGCATTATTACAACATTTGGAAGGTGCACAGCAATTCCGTATGGAGCTCGATATGGCCACCGCAAGACTCCAGAGGCTCCGCAATTGCATCACACTCTCCATATGGAGCCTCCGTGCCACATTTCCAGATCAAGCACAAATTGGCTTTTAATCTGCAGCCCTCTGCTTCATCCGGTCTGTTCTCATTCCCCTCCTGAATCCTCATTCTCACATTCATTCCAATTCCTCAATAAATATTCTAAATCTGTTTCAATGTCTGGTCCTTAAACTCATGAATTGCATCTTTAAAGAGAAAGGGGTGATGTAAAATGCTGATGTTCTTGTGAGTGACTTTGGACTTTTTATGCAAATAATTGTCTGTTCAAATATTCGATTTCAATGTAGTGTTTTTTTTTTACAATATCCATCTACGGGTCTGTTCTAGGCAGCTGCGCTTCTATCCACAGTGGTGCGAGATGCGATGAATGATATTGCGTAGCCTATTAGGCCTACGAGGGTAATTTGTGATGTTTACAACCTAAACCATGGTACTCAAATAACGCGTTCTGGTCATGCTAATGTGCAACTTCAGCACTCATCTAAATTACAATAAAACCTAGAAACCAGTATGCGCATTGCACATACTTAACAAGACACATTGGAATGTTAATCCAGCTCACATTTAGCAGGAGGTGTCAGTTTCCCACCGAGCCTGAATGCGGAACTCCGTGGGCACCCGCACAGAGCACTTTCGAGGACAGTAAGACTGGAAACATTCCTTTGGTTGTATTCTAGTAGCTATCTTGGAAATGTGAAAATAAAAACAAAAGTAAATGCGTTATGAAAACAAACCAACAAGATTTCAATCACTATCAATAAGATTTCCATAATCAATTAAGCTATTATTTGGGGTTGAACACATTGTTTCGATACAAGATGGACCCAACTGTAGTAGAATAGGCTAATGTCGATGCAAAGTTATTTATAATGGATATAATGTGTGAATTGCATGGTTTATCATAGGCCTACTGTTTTTCTCAAAATATGCCTACTAGTGAATAACAACCTCACTTGAAATATCATAACACATTTCACTGAAATATGTCATGCATAGGCTTCAGTTACTGTATGGTTTTTAGCCTAATTGTTTCTTTGAGTTAGCTAGCAAGTCTCAGTCTGGATGCAGACACGGTTCCTTTAGGTAGCTAGCTAGCTACATATTGAAATGAATGGAGTGTCTCAGGTTGACATTTATTGTCATGATTCTTGTCCTGGAGGCAGAACTAAGCGATGGCCCCTCAGATATGCCAGCTGCAAAGTCAGAATTGTCTATATTGTACAAATTCATGAAAACAAAAATGTGCTTTTTTGTCTTAGTTTAAGGTTAGGGCTATCAGTGTGGTTAAGGTTAGGGTTAAGGTTAGATTTAAAATCAGGTTTTGACTATGGCTATGCCAGCTAGTGGCCACTCTGCAGAACTGCCTCCAGAACGAGATTCATGACGAAAAACGCTTAGCTGCATCTCAATTGTTTATCCAAGTTTAGGCTATCCATTTTGACACTCCACTTAAACTTTGTTACAGTGAGGGAAAAAAGTATTTGATCCCCTGCTGATTTTGTACGTTTGCCCTCTGACAAAGACATGATCAGTCTATCATTTTAATGGTAGGTTTATTTGAACAGTGAGATACAGAATAACAACAACAAAATCCAGAAAAACGCATGTCAAAAATGTTATGAATTGATTTGCATTTTAATGAGGGAAATAAGTGGTCTTCTGTAGCTCAGCTGGTAGAGCACGGCGCTTGTAACGCCAAGGTAGTGGGTTCGATCCCCGGGACCACCCATACACACAAAAAAAAAATGTATGCACGCATGACTGTAAGTCGCTTTGGATAAAAGCGTCTGCTAAATGGCATATTATTATTATAATATTATTATAAGTATTTGACCCTTCTGCAAAACATGACTTAGTACTTGGTGGCAAAACCCTTGTTGGCAATCACAGAGGTCAGACGTTTCTTGTAGTTGGCCACCAGGTTTGCACACATCTCAGGAGGGATTTTGTCCCACTCCTCTTTGCAGATCTTCTCCAAGTCATTAAGGTTTCGAGGATGATGTTTGGCAACTCGAACCTTCAGCTCCCTCCACAGATTTTCTATGGGATTAAGGTCTGGAGACTGGCTAGTCCACTCCAGGACCTTTATGTGCTTCTTTTTGAGCCACTCCTTTGTTGCCTTGGCCGTGTGTTTTGGGTCATTGTCATGCTGGAATACCCATCCACGACCCATTTTCAATGCCCTGGCTGAGGGAAGGTGGATCTCATCCAAGATTTGACGGTACATGGCCCCGTCCATCATCCCTTTGATGCGGTGAAGTTGTCCTGTCCCCTTAGCAGAAAAACACCCCCAAAGCATGTTGTTTCCACCTCCATGTTTGACGGTGGGGATGGTGTTCTTGGGGTCATAGGCAGCATTCCTCCTACTCCAAACACGGAAGAGTTGAGTTGATGCCAGAGAGCTCGATTTTGGTCTCATCTGACCACAACACTTTCACCCAGTTCTCCTCTGAATCATTCAGATGTTCATTGGCAAACTTCAGACGGGCCTGTACATGTGCTTTCTTGAGCAGGGGGACATTGCGGGCGCTGCAGGATTTCAGTCCTTCACAGCGTAGTTTGTTACCAATTGTTTTCTTGGTGACTATGATCCCAGCTGCCTTGAGATCATTGACAAGATCCTCCCGTGTAGTTCTGGGCTGATTCCTCACAGTTCTCATGATCATTGCAACTCCACGAGGTGAGATCTTGCATGGAGCCCCAGGCCGAGGGAGATTGACAGTTCTTTTGTGTTTCTTCCATTTGCGATTAATCACACCAACTGTTGTCACCTTCTCACCAAGCTGCTTGGCTATGATCTTGTAGCCCATTCCAGCCTTGTGTAGGTCTACAATCTTGTCCCTGACATCCTTGGAGAGCTCTTTGGTCTTGGCCATGGTGGAGAGTTTGGAATCTGATTGATTGATTGCGTCTGTGGACAGGTGTCTTTTATACAGGTAACACACTGAGATTAGCAGCACTCCCTTTAAGAGTGTGCTCCTAACTCAGCTCGTTACCTGTATAAAAGACACATGGGAGCCAGAAATCTTTCTGATTGAGAGGGGGTCAAATACTTATTTCCCTCATTAAAATGCAAATCAATTTATAACATTTTTGACATGCATTTTTCTGGATTTATTTGTTGTTATTCTGTCTCTCACTGTTCAAATAAACCTACCATTAAAATTATAGATTGATCATTTCTTTGTCAGTGGGCAAACGTACAAAATCAGCAGGGGATCAAATACTTTTTTCCCTCACTGTATGTATTTGTCCGCCAGATAATAGACCCAGATAGCCTACTGCTTCTCCCACCACCAGTGTACCAAGTGCAGGTAGGACATATTGAAATGAAAGTAGTGTCTCAAATGTTTATGAATTTTGACTATCCCTTAAAACATGGTTAAGTTTTTTTTATGTACTGAGAACAGAAGAGAAAATGTCACCTGTTCCTGGGAGTGTTTATTTTTAGGTTGAGGGAGGTTCTTATTTATTTGTAATGTATTTTTCATTTTTTTTATTTTTTTATGCATTAGTTTACAGTAAAGCAATTCATCATAGAGGCAGTGGCGATTTTAGCATGTAAATCTTGGTGGGGCAAACTCAAAATATTTTTTTTAGATGCATGCCAGCAAAGCCACAACACAACACTAAACAATACATTAATTGCACTATAAAGGAGACAAATGGTGCCCACAAACTGTTAGGGCCTACATAAAGCTGTCCCAACAGCAGAGCTTACTTTTCAGCACCATGGAGTGAATCCTTACCACCACTACACCTGGCGCTCAGCAGAGCCTTGTCTGGCAGTGAAACAGTTAATTCAGCCTCATTTACTGCCTTTAAAAAAAAAAACATAGCTGATATGGCTGATTTGCTTAAACAAATGTGGTTTCTACTGACAGTTGAGATGTACAAACTATGGCATAAAGGAACGATGAGCGTATAAGAGGCAGTGCATAATTTTGATTAAGACATTAATAAGCGAGCTAAGACAGACATAGTCAATATATCTATTTGTTCAGCACTTTTGAAATGTACAGCGACAGAATTCAGAACATGGGCCATTCTTACAGTATTCGCCCTGTACACCAAGTCATAACCGTAGGATAAATAAAGGGGGCATATAAGCAGACAATGAAAGCTCTTACAATATATATTCGATGACATTTCTCTATAACAGGCTATAGGCTACATGTGCACTACCAAGTCAGAACAGTAGGCTAAATTATGAGGGGGAAAGGGACCAAATTATTAGGGTGAGGCACATGGGCTACTAACAGCTTACTACACAACATACACTTAGTATTACTTTCTTAGCTACAGTATACATATCTCCCTGGAATATTACATCATTTATGCAGCAGCATACAATACATTTTTGACTCACCATTGTGCTGTGCTCACTTCAACAGGAAGGTGACGCGGCGGTCCTTCTTGTGGGCACATTTTGTCATCAAAATTTGTCATCAAAGTCTGGCATTCTCTGGATTTATGGTGCTTTAAAGACAACTGGGAACTCTGAAAAAAACAAGGTTGAATCATGACGTCAGTGATCTTCAGGTCGGAGTTCTAGAAGGAGGCCAGAGTTTCCGACTTGGAATTCCAAGTTGGATGATCGTTCAAAACGTATATTTCCCAGTCGGAGCTGGTTTTTTTCAGAGTTCCCAGTTGTCTTGAACTCACTGAAGTCTGAGATTTCCCAGTTCCTAGTTTCCAGTTGTTTTGTACGTGGCAGAAGTCATGCTGGATTGACAGCTGGCCCTTTTCTGAATGTTTATCCTTTTAAGCTTGGAAAAGAGACCCTTAAACCCAGACTTGGACCACACACCCTCTCCACCGAATAGCAGGGGAAGCAAAATAATGATTGCTTTGCAACGCTTGCAGTTAGCCACTGATTCCTTCCAAAACACTCATTGTTGAATTTGCAATTTCCAACTTGTTGTGTAATGTTGATGTCCAACGGCCAATGAGCACCGATATGTTTTATCTATAATTTCTCTTCATATGACAAGGATTGAAAAGGATTTGCCAGTAGATTGTCAACGTGATTCATGATGATGACTGCTTGTCTATGTCACGATCGTCGGGAACAGAGGACCAAGGCGCAGCGTTGCAGGCAAACATACTCTTTAATTAGAGACACGATCAAAACAACAAACGATACGTGACAGTTCACGGTCTAACATAAACAGACTTGAAACAAGATCCCACAAACACAAATGGGAAACAGACAGTTTAAATATGGCTCCCAATCAGAGACAACCAACGACAGCTGACACTCGTTGCCTCTGATTGGGAGCCACTCAGGCCAACATAGAAATACACATACTAGATAAACAAATGAAATGCACACCCTGGCTCAACATACAAGTGTCCCCAGAGCCAGGGCGTGACAGTACCCCCCCCCTAAAGGCGCGGACTCCGACCGCGCCCACCAAACACCACAGGGGAGGGACCGGGTGGGCACTCCGCTTAGGCGGCGGATCCGGCTCCGGGCCTGATCCCCGCTCCAACCCCCCAAAGTACCCCTGGTCCGGTCTGGCCCCGCTGGCCGGAGCTGGACTGCACACTGGTGGAGCGGATTGCTCTAGCTCCGGCGTGAAGCATCTGACCGGTGCCGGACCAGCCACCGGTGGAACAGGCACGGGCCGTGCCGGACTGACGACGCACACCACTGGCTTGGTGTGGGGAGCAGGAGCGGGCCGCGCCGGGCTGATGAAACGCACCACTGACTTGGTGCGGGGAGCAGGAGCGGGCCGGACCGGGCTGACGAAGCGCACCACTGACTTGGTGCGGGGAGCAGGAACGGGCCGTGCCGGGCTGACGAAGCGCACCACTGACTTGGTGCGGGGAGCAGGAACGGGCCGAGCTGGGCTGACGAAACGCACCACTGACTTGGTGCGGGGAGCAGGAATGGGCCGGACCGGGCTGACGACGCGCACCACTGACTTGGTGCGGGGAGCAGGAACGGGCCGCGCCGGGCTGACGAAACGCACCACTGACTTGGTGCGGGGAGCAGGAGCGGGCCGGACCGGGCTGACGAAGCGCACCACTGACTTGGTGCGGGGAGCAGGAACGGGCCGTGCCGGGCTGACGAAGCGCACCACTGACTTGGTGCGAGTGGCAGGAACAGGCCGGACCGTACTGGGAACACACACCACTGGCCCTACGTGGGGATCAGGAACAGGCCGGACCGGACTGGCAACACACGCCAGTACCTCTCGCCGTGCCTCTACATCCTCCTTCCCCCTGGTGACCAGTGACTCCCGTAACCTGGCGGCCTCCTGCTGCCCCGTCGTCCACGGCGTTAGCCCCCCCCTAAAAAATGTATGGGCTTCACTCCTACCCGTGGACCAGGTCTCCATGCTCCTCGCCAGCCTTTCGCCCTTCTGCCTCCACGTCAAGCCCCTCTCTTCCTCACATGGCTTGACCCAGTCGAGGAGGCGAAGGAGATCCGCTAGAGATCTCTCAGGCGCTGGCTCCTGGACTTGCTGCTTGGTCCAGTCTTGGTGGGATCTTCTGTCACGATCGTCGGGAACAGAGGACCAAGGCGCAGCGTTGCAGGCAAACATACTCTTTAATTAGAGACACGATCAAAACAACAAACGATACGTGACAGTTCACGGTCTAACATAAACAGACTTGAAACAAGATCCCACAAACACAAATGGGAAACAGACAGTTTAAATATGGCTCCCAATCAGAGACAACCAACGACAGCTGACACTCGTTGCCTCTGATTGGGAGCCACTCAGGCCAACATAGAAATACACATACTAGATAAACAAATGAAATGCACACCCTGGCTCAACATACAAGTGTCCCCAGAGCCAGGGCGTGACAGCCTAGCTTGCTAGCTAAGATTTTGAAAGTATGATGTTGACATGATCAGTCCAATCAAAGCTACGGTAGATATAACGTGATTTGACGTAATTTTATCTGTGGCCAATGACCTTGAGCCTTCTTGGATGGGCACTTCTACTGTAAATCTATGGCAGCACCCAAGGGGGCTTGAACTTTCTAGCTCTCCCTGTAGATTTTGCAGTGACGTTGTGTCCCCATGAGTGACAGAACACTGAGTCAATCACGGCGCAACTAGAGAAGATTACCAACCCCTACGCTCTTTATTTTCCGCTGGCTGACCCTCCACCACAGAAAACACTGAGCTGGGCTGATACACCTGCATTTTGGAGCTGCCTTACTCAAGAAAGCAAAAAATATATTATTTTTTAATAGCTAAACAGGTGGGGCTAAAAACAGGTGGGTCTCTGTCCCACCTGCCCTGAATGATGGGTAGCCACTGCATAGAGGTAGTGGAAACATCATTATTAGTATCATTATTATTGTCCAGTTCCCCTACCCATTCCCCAAACTACCTTGAGTCAGTATGTGTGACCTCCGACAGCAGTGGGTCTGGGTCAGACCGAGCTGCAGGGAGGTTCTGAGAACGTTTTACTCTGGTTCCTTTAAAGTTTTCCTGGGAGGTTTTATTAATGCTATGAGAACGAAAATCATGGTTTATTTTAAGGTTTTTGAATAACTTCTTTAAAACCTTCCCTGAATGTTTCAATATAACTTTTAATAACACTGCTAGCTTATTTGGGGTAAACATTTTTGAACTCCAAGCACAGATAGGACACATGGAAATTAATTTCCTTAGGCATTACTCATGCAAACACATTTCTTTTTTATTGTGACATGGCATCAGTGCATGGCATCGACCCTATAATCTTTTGCTGGAATTAATCCACTGCGCCACCAAGATGGCGCTAGCATGCCATGTTTTTTTCACACATACAAAGCTGTTCATTTTAGTCTATTCAAACAGACCCCATTTAAAAGGAAACACGTACTCATTCAGATCAGGTGTGGCCAATTAGTAGGCATGGCCAACACACCTGAACACACTTAACAAGATAGAGGATAGAGAGAGTTTTGTTGATGAGAACGGAATGTATATGTTTTAAAATAACATTCTTAGAATGTTCTCTGAACATTACTAAAGTTTTCTTGTGTTTTTTATGGAAAGTTTTCTTAAAATTTTCGGAACAATTTGAGGATATGATCCTATAGGAGTATTGCATGTTCAGAGTGCTTGTTTCCCAGAGCCTTCGTAGCGTTAAGAATATCATTAGAATCTTCGGTAACACTTGACTTGACAAAACCCATTATGACATATTCATAACCATCTCATAATACTGTCATGACCCATATATTTACACCTGTTGTGACATATATTGCGTTATTTTATGGCTGGTTATGACACCTATATAAGAGTGTCAAAACCCACATATATTCAACAACAACAAAAATCCCTGCCAAGAAGTTTCATTTTGCTTGAAAGTTTGTTTCTTAAATCCTTTGATGTTGTTGTAATGAATTCTTAACAGTCATGTTTTTTCATCATATTTTAAATAACTTGTAGAAAATAGACTTTATGACACTGTCATGAAGCATTATTACCATCCTGTGTCACTTTACTTGGACTAAGAAAATACACTTTATGACACTGTGAAGAAGCATTATGACCATCATTATCATATAGGCCAGATAGGCCTATCACATTCAGGCCTTTATATCAGTCATCAGTCAAAAATAGGGTGTCTTGTCCTGCTCCTGAAATCTGCTCCTGCATTCATCCCAGTCATCAGCAACAGAGCATTGGGATAGGTGCATGTCTGACATCAATGTGTGCGCAATTACAATGATTACAATTTAATATGGTCAATTAAAATATATACAGTGCATTCGGAAAGAATTCAGACCCCTTCCCTTTTTCCACATTTTGTTACGTTACAGCCTTATCCTAAAATTGATTAAATTAAAAATGTTCCTCGTCAATCTACACACAATACACCATAATGACAAAGTGAAAAGGGTTTTTTAGAAATGTTAGCAACTGTATTAAAAATAAAAAACAGAAATAACTTATTTACGTAAGTATTCAGACCCTTTGCTATGAGACTCGAAATTGAGCTCAGGTGCATCCTGTTTCCATTGATCATCCTTGAGATGTTTCTACAACTTGATTGGAGTCCACCTGTGGTAAATTCAATTAATTGGACATGATTTGGAAAGGCACACACCTGTCTATACAAGGTCCCACAGTTAACAGTGCATGTCAGAGCAAAAACCAAGCCATGAGGTCGAAGGAATTGTCCGTAGAGCCCCGAGACAGGATGGTGTCGAGGTACAGATCTGGGGAAGGGTACCAAAAAATTTCTGAAGCATTGAAGGTCCCCAGGAACACAGTGGCCTCCATCATTCTTAAATGGAGGAAGTTTGGAACCACCAAGACTCTTCCTAGAGCAGGTCGCCCGGCCAAACTGAGCAATCGGGGGAGAAGGGCCTTGGTCAGGGAGATGACCAAGAACCCGATTGTCACTCTGACAGAGCTCCAGAGTTCCTCTGTGGAGATGGGAGAACCTTCCAGAAGGAAAACCATCTCTGCAGCACTCCACCAATCAGGCCTTTATGGTAGAGTGGCCAGACAGAAGCCACTCCTCAGTAAAAGGCACATGACAGCCTGCTTGGAGTTTTCCAAAAGGCACCTAAAGGACTCTCAGACCATGAGAAACAAGATTCTCTGGTCTGATGAAACCAAGATTGAACTCTTTGGCCTGAATGCCAAGCGTCAAGTCTGGAGGAAACCAGGCACCATCCCTACGGTGAAGCATGGTGGCGGCAGCATCATGCTGTGGGATGTTTTTCAGCGGCAGGGACTGGGAGACTAGTCAGGATAGAGGGAAAGATGAATGGAGCAAAGTACAGAGAGATCCTTGATGAAAACCTGCTCCAGTGCGCTCAGGACCTCAGACTGGGGCGAAGGTTCACCTTCCAACAGGACAACGACCCTAAGCACACAGCCAAGACAACGAGTGGTCCTCTGTAGCTCAGCTGGTAGAGCACGGCGCTTGTAACGCCTAGGTAGTGGGTTCGATCCCCGGGACCACCCATACACAAAAATGTATGCACGCATGACTGTAAGTCGCTTTGGATAAAAGCGTCTGCTAAATGGCATATTATTATTATTACAACGCAGGAGTGGCTTCGGGACAAGTCTCTGAAAGTCCTTGAGTGGCCCAGCCAGAGCAAGGACTTGACCCGATCGAACATCTCTTGAGAGACCTGAAAATAGCTGTGCAGCGACGCTCCCCATCCAACCTTACAGAGCTTGAGAGGATCTGCAGAGAAGAATGGGAGAAACTCCCCAAATATAGGCGTGCCAAGCTTGTAGCGTCATACCCAAGAAGACTTGAGGCTGTAATCGCTGCCAAAGGTGCTTCAACAAAGTACTGAGTAAAGGGTCTGAATACTTATGTAAATGTAATATTTCAGTTTTTTATTTGTAATACATTTGCAAAAACATTTAACAACCTGTTGTTGCTTTGTCATTATGGGGTATTGTGTGTAAATTGATGGGGGAAAATAACTATTTAATCCATTTTAGAATAAGGCTGTAATGTAACAAAATGTGAAAAAAGTCAAGGGGTCTGAATACTTTCCGAATGCACTGTATATATAACATAAACATACTGTTGACACCTATAGGCTATGGTGTAATGGAATGTTTTGCCTTGTGTGGAAGGTTTTGTGGCTTTTGACACTCTTATGTAGGTGTCATAACCAGCCATAAAATAACGAAATATATGTCACAACAGGTCTAAATATATGTGTCATGACAGTGTTATGACCATATTATAACAGGTTATGACAAGTTATGTCAGCTGTTATGACATATTATGACATGGTTATGACCGTGTCATAACGTGTTATGAGGCCGAGTGTCTAGTAAAGTGTTACCGAATCTTCTTTTTATATTTATTTAGTAGCTGAGGTGTTTCTGAGAGTCTTCGTTAGTAATGTGGCTCTTAAAAACCTTCACACATCTATGAGTGATCCAGTCCACTCCTAGAGCAGCCAAAGTGCATAGTTAGATGCTTTTTTGCCTTTCCGCGTCATTTCGTTCATAGAAGATCTCCGCTAAACATAGCCTAAATATCTTGATTCTATCTGTCTGATTGTGACTGCCGATAACTTCAGAATGAAGTTGCCTACAAATACAAAGTTGCCAAAGTATTTGCAACTGTTACAAATAAGTGAAGGGTAAAATGATGCTTCAAATGAAAACCGAGAAGACTACATTAAAATATACATAGGCTACATGGGCCTGTATAGGCTATTGCAATCATCAATATGTGTGAGCGCAGGCTTGCGCAAGAGTGTTATGTGTGTCTGAATATCTCCACCCGGTGATCAGAAGAATAAGAGACCAGAACTAGAGGTCTTCTCAGGTCCAAAAAGTTGTACCCGGACCAGAACGGACCCGAGGAAAATCAGATCCGGACCTGAACGGACCCAATATTTTTTTAAAGGGGGACCTGGACCCAAACAGACCCGAGAACAATCAGACCTAGACCCGACCTGTCTAGACCAGACCCGATTGGAACCGATTGACCAAAGAATTATCTTTATCAGCCAAGTTGCTCTTCTGGTTAACGAATAGGTCTTTATAAGTTGGCTAGGCCTTCTATAAGTGAATAAATTCACCTTATTAGCGTAAAATAAATATGATATAGGCTATGCAGAGCCATGCTCGGGGCCATTAGGGTCCACTCGGGTTAATCAGCTGTAGTTACATAGACCCGAGACCCAATGACAATCAAACAGGACCCGACCCACCCCTAAGGGACAAGTTTTAATTTTGGACCCAGACCTGCTCGGGTCCCAGGTCGGGTTTCGGGTATTCGGGTTTGGGTGTACCCGTGAAGACCTCTAACCCGAACCCTTCGTTCTGACTCCCGGGGACAATAGCCACTACTCCCTGGCATTCACCATCATGAATGGGCAGGTCCTGGATCAGAAGATATTATGTTTCTTTGTTGTTTTACATAAATTAAAGTGGTTACTTTTCTTCAGCCCCATTCCTCAGCTTTAATTGGCAGGGCTACTATGATTTTCAAATTATGAATTGTGCTTCTAAAGTTTTGGTTTATTTGTGTGTTCCTTATTTGTTGTTTATCTTTTGCATGACTTCAGTTTGTAGCTGACTATACTGTAGTCCCCTGTAGCTCAGTTGGTAGAGCATGGCGTTTGCAACGCCAGGGTTGTGGGTTCGTTTCCCACGAGGGACCAGTATGAAAAAAAAAAAAAAAGTATGCACTCACTAACTGTAGGTCGCTCTGGATAAGAGCGTCTGCTAAATGACTAAAATGTAAATGTAGCTGAAATTAATAGCTGAAAATTTTGTAATTTGTCATGATTGGCCATATGTCATTTTAAGAATTTCATAGACTGTGTAGTAACATTGCAACATTGTTATTGTTATTGTTAGAAGTATTTGTACTTTTAGCAATTATCAGGTTCTGTAATAGAGGGAAGATATAAAAATATAACCCAGCAAGAGAGCAAGAAATGACCCACTGCTGGGTAAATAAAACATCAAATAATGATTACCCAGCAATAAAGTAAGAAATAACCCACTGCTGGGTCAAAAATGAATAACAATAACCCTGAGTACACTGATTGTACAAAACATTAGGAACACCTTATTTCCATGACATAGACTGACCAGGTGAATCCAGGTGAAAGCTATGATCCTTTATTGATGTCACCTGTTAAATCCACTTCAGTCAGCGTAGATGTTAAAGAAGGATGTTTATGCCTTGAGACAATTGAGACATGAATTGTGTGTGTGTGCCATTCAGAGGGTGAATGGGCAAGACAAAATATTTAAGTGCCTTTGAATGGGCTATGGTAATTAGGGCCAGGTGCACCGGTTTGTGTCAAGAACTGCAACGCTGCTGGGTTTTTCACTCTCGAAAGTTTCCCGTGTGAATCAAGAATGGTCCACCACCCAAAGGATATCCAGCCAACATGACACAACTGTGGGAAGCATTGGAGTCAACATGGGGCAGCATCCCTGGAGAACGCTTTCGACACCTTGAGTCCATGCACCGACGAATTGAGACTGTTCGGAGGGCAAAAGGGGGTACAACTCAATATTAGGAAGGTGCTCCTAATGTTTTGTACACTCAGTGTATATTTCGTTACAAAAATCTAGCAATGGATTTGTCAAATGTTGAGGATAAAACGAAAAACGACCCTCAGATTTCCCATTTTAATGCATACAAATTGAGTGAAATGAACTTCCATTTCAGACAATATTGAATAAATAACTGAAAATATGATGCAGCCTGAAATTGTTATTTTAGGGAGCGGGAGGACATTATCTATCAAAAGGTATGGAAGAAGAGCAATATGAAGAAAATGCATGCATCGAAAGAATAGGTCTAGAATCATATTGTTATGTGTGATACTGATCATGTGTCCATAGCAATATCTCTCATATCCATCATCAGTGCTTCCAGCTCCACATCTAAGGTGTTCTAACTCAGGTATCCATTCGATAAATCAGCCATAGACCAGTTTATAGGCCGTGATATTACAGATTGTCCATGTTGTTTCCGCTTGGCCTTTAACAGTATCATCATGTCATTGTGTATTTTGTATAGGCCTACCAAAGCAATTATGTCGTTATCATTCCGGCGCATCTGCAGAGCGCGACACATATTCCCTGTTTTGGCCCCTTGCTGTGACGGTGCGAGGCTCTGCGATGATTCTACAAAGGGGACGGTTAAAAATGGCCTACATCATATTGTTTGACAGAAAGTTGCAGCTTGATAGAGTGGATTCTTCAAGGGGGTGAAAATGGCGAATTCCCCCCAAAAAGGAACGGCTGAGATCCTGCCTTCTGGTGGGTAGCAATAGCCTTGAGGGAATCACGGTGTCGACCGTGAACAATGTAATTAGAGATTGCATTTAAATTAAAAGTATTCTTTTTTTTACTCAAGTAGCCTATAACATGGCACCTTCCTTTTCCTATATGAAAATAACACTTTTCCAGAGAATGGCTCGTTTTTATTAAATGTGATGAGCTGATCATTCGGCAGTGATGTAAAATAATTAACATAATAGCAGTAATTAAAAGCGCGCTAACAATGGCATTAATTTATCATACCGTTTTACTAGCTTGCTGCCCCCAACTGCTCTCCGATAATTAATTAAATCAGTTGCCTTTCAAAAATCTGTTTTTCAGGAGCAGCTCTTTGCACACTTGAACAAAATGTAACTTTGCATTTTTGCTGTCATCTTCCTCATTGTAAACATTGTTCTTTCCTGCACGTTTTGTTTACCCATTTAACACCTACATCCTTGTGGTATCACACTCGGACAAAAGGCCCCTCACGTTATTAGAGAAATGGACCCATTTTTATAAATACACCTACTATTTATTTAGCTTTTTGCATATTTTATAAGATCAGTGGCCTAGTCAAGTTGCACAAATCTTTAAATTAACCTTATCGACAATACACTGCTATATCAACCGGAAAATCAACTGGAAATATTTTCTAACGAGTTGTTGGGCTAAACCAACATTTTCACGTCAGATTGATGTTTAAAACCATCCTGATTAGAGTGGTTACATTAATCTCAACCTTACATAAAAATCTCAAAATACAGTCTGAAACGCTGAAACGAAACGTGGTGAACGCCAAACAGACTCACAAGCACCAGGCTAATACCAGGAGCCATAGCTCTTAATCTGCAGCAGCTCCAGCTCCAAATTTTACCGGAAGGGAAGGGTTTATACAGATGAGAGAGCATCCTTTGATTCTGCAGCCACCACTAAAGCGATTGTGCACCGCTCAACAAGAACGCGCCGAGTCTTCTGATTATTTTTCCTCTGCAGACAATAACACATTATTCGATGTTTAGGATATTTTAATTGTGTATGATATTTCTTAATACGGAAATTAATGCAGCATTATGGCTTATACAAGTACAGTGCAGGAATATATGGCCGTGGGTAATTCATATGTAGCCGTGCGTAACTATTACGCGCCGTTCTTGCTTCAAGTGCAGCCTTCTACATCCCTTCACGTTTCTATTCTAGGAATCTATTTTCCTTAAGAGCACACATTCTCTCGCTCACTCCCTCTCTCATCCACACCTTTCAATTTCATCCGTATCTCTTTTTATTCTCGCAATTTAATTAGGCAGAAATTCTATACCGTTTTGCTATCCGGGTGGTATTTGTTTCTGACCTTGCTTGGTAATCACATTGCAACGCGGCGACGCGGCGACTGTAACCGCTCTGTCAACTGCTATCTGCTATCGCTGCTGCGTCCTCTAATGGTTCATGGTGGAGAGAGTTAGCTTATTATTCTAAAAGGTTTGACTGGCTAAGCCGTGCATGTGCTTAAATGTAGGCTACATTTAATTAATAAACTGCGAAGGTATAAAAGCGGATTTATGAGGCTTTAAAAGATCACAGCAAGGAGGGGTTTGATCCCCTTTTGGTGTAATATCGTAATATAACCTATTTAAGTTGCCTGTCTTTCACAACTCGCTGCACCTCGGATTTAAAAAAGAAGGAGCCGTTTAGGATAGCCTAAATGTTTCTGAGATGCCCAAATCTAGTCAATAATGCACAAAGAAAAAGAAAAGCACCCCCCCCCCCCCCCCCCCCCCAAAAAAAAAGAAACAATATGATATAAACATAAAAAATACCTTGTGAAAAGGGAAACAAACATGTTACGCAAATAGTTGTGTAGTGTCTTTCTGTAGATAGGCAATAGAAAGGAGTTGGTGAGCTGTGATTTCATCTGCGAAGTAGCTCAGTATTGATAGACTACACATCACACAGGTCACCGGATGCTTGCCTGAGCAAGAGATTAGCTGAATGCATGTCTAATCGGGGGGCCTTGTCCCTTTTCACCATGACACCATTATTAACGATATGATTTAATTAATCCGACTTTTATTCAACAAAAGGAGCAGTTGCGTCAAAGGTGCAGCACTAGGCACGAGCCCCACGTGCCAGGGAGAATGCCAGGGAGAATTAAAGGATAGAGAGAAGACCGAGGTCGCGGCAGCGAGGCGCCTGTTTTCAGATTAAATGTCATCCAAACCCTCAATAACAAAATACAGGCTCCGGAATGAGGAATCGAATGATGCCAGAAATTATGAAGCCTAATATTAGATCCTCAAATTGTAGAAGAGGTTTCCTTTATGCCTTCGTAAAGGTATATTTTCGATTTACTTATAGCCTATGAGAGCATATTATTAGAAATAAAATATATAATTTGGACGGTTTCTCGATAACAATGTAAAATATAGCCTATAAAATATAATGGTTATAATATTGTAATAATATTGCAAAATTATCAAATTAAAATAATAATTAGGTACACTATTATTAACACTAGGCCAAATTTAGTTATAGTTTTTTAAGACCTAAATAAAGATGATGTAGTCTACATAATAGTGTTTATAAGCAAATAATCAAAGTATTAGGGCTATGTGCTGTCTGGGGGAGTTGTGGTTAGTGGTTAGCGAAATCCTCACAGTGCAACGCCAATGTGCACAGATTGCTGTTTAGCTTTTCAATGGAGGCCAGACGAGGGGCTGAACTGAGCGAAATAGACCTTGTCATGGTTAACTGCTACTCCGTTCCCATCGTAAAGTAATTTACACATTTTTGTTAGTTCTAATGGAGGGGTGGTAAGAATAATTGATTCTGTTGTCAATTAAATATATTTTCATTAAGGCAGGAGGTGGGTTTCAGACCGAATCAATAGGACGTTATATTACTTGTGCCCATAGAAAATGTAAGATAGGAAGATTCTCCTTTTTAATTTCTTCACAACAAACCATGCAACCGCAGCGTTAATAAATTAGCAATGAACCATTCCTCTTTTGAATAGATAAACAGTGCTATGTGTCCGACCATCATCAGGCTGTTAGCACGCTATTATCAGAACACGGATGGTAATGATACATACTTCTCCTGACCCCCCTCGATCCACTCGCTACAATGACATCGGGCAACATTTTCTCAAACTTCTCTATTCGTTTCTACATCCTTTCTTGAGAACAGCCCACATATACCGCGCACCTTCATGGTTGTGAATGGATCTTTTGCATTCACCCGGTCCCGTATTTCCTACTTATTCATATGCTAACACTTACAATGATTAGGTCGTTAACACCTCTGGCAAAATCTGCTAACAATTCTTTATTTCTTATTTTCCACTGTTGTTGCTCAATATCCTTCTCACCTTTGACAAATCCACTGAATTAATCGACTGAATATAGCCTTACATTATCTGGTTCAATTTGCAAAATCCATCGTGAAAGTGAAACTTTATATTTTTAGTAGGCCTATAATAGTTGTTTTATAGACAGTAAAATAAGTATGTATTTGACCAATAAGTATTATGCCTAAAGTAAGAATTAGCGTAAAGTAATTTGGGTACTGAGCAAGCAAACACAAATGATGGACTAGCCTATAGCCTATTTCCCAATTAAATAACATTATTATATTCCATGCATACACAACAATAACTCCAAGAGATTCGATTAACTTAGCTGTCGACGTTTCCATTCAGTAGCTTTCAACACAAGCAATTTGTTTTAAGCAAAGTTAAGATTTGGATTTAGCGCAGCCCCGAATTAATGCTCATCAGATTTTTCAATCATGCAGGCCAATATTATTTTGTTCTTCCCCCAGCTACGGTTAAATTGTCTATGACGGAGGAACACAGCCAGAAAGTGAAAAGCAGCATTACTGTTGTCCCATTGTTGACAAATCCATTAAACAACTTCAGTTTGCATGACTTAGCAGGGGGACGTCTGACGTCACCCAATCACGTGGCAGCACTGATCGTATATCTTAAACTGGAAAAGTAATCTTTCAGACCGTCCTTAACACCGGCTTTAAAAGCACGTGTCATCTAAACTTCGCACTCAAAATCACTCTTACTAGGAAATAGCGGTTGAAGGACACCGTTCCGTGAAGCGCACCCACACGAAAACCCTAAAGAAGAAGACGCTACGAAGCTTAGTAGACTGGATAAATATTTTCAGAAGTTTAAGTTTCTCTGGCAGACCGGTCTGACCTGCATTTAGAATCCGGCGACATCTGATCTAACGGCTACGTGCCGCGCGCGCACCCACGCTCCTAGATCCCTGGTTGTTTCTCAGTAAAGTAAGTTGTGATGACCCTGTCTGGTGGCAACAGTGCCAACGACATGTCCGGTCAGACAGTGCTCACTGCCGAGGATGTGGATATCGACGTGGTGGGCGAATGTGATGAGGGAATGGAGCGGGACAGTGACTGCGACAGCCAGGGGGTTATGCACGACCGCTCGGAGGAGGTGGAGGAGATAGAAGTGAAGGAGAGGCCCGGGAGTCCCTGCGAGAGCGCCGGGGAGGGAGAGACCAAAGCAGACAGCACGGAAAGCGCGTCGGGTTCCATAAGCAGCAAGCCGAAAAACAGCCTGGTGAAGCCCCCCTACTCCTACATCGCGCTCATCACCATGTCTATACTCCAGAGCCCGCAGAAGAAACTCACACTCAGCGGGATCTGCGAGTTTATCAGTAGCCGGTTCCCGTATTACCGGGAGAAGTTTCCAGCCTGGCAGAACTCCATCCGCCACAACCTGTCGCTGAACGACTGCTTCGTGAAAATCCCCCGGGAGCCGGGCAACCCTGGCAAGGGCAACTACTGGACCCTGGACCCACAATCGGAAGATATGTTTGACAACGGAAGCTTCCTCCGGAGGAGGAAACGTTTCAAGAGGCACCAGCCAGATATTCTCAGGGACCAGACAGCCCTCATGATGCAAAGTTTTGGGGCTTACAGTATTGGGAATCCTTACGGACGTCACTATGGAATTCACCCAGCCTACACCCATCCAGCAGGGATGTACCCTTACATGCACCCGGTAGGTCCCATGCTTCCCCCGACTGTCCCTCTTTTGTCCTCCGCTGAGCTGAACAGAAAAGCCTTCAACTCCCAGCTCAGCCCCAGCCTTCAGATGCAGCTTAACAGCCTGAGCACCGCGTCTATGATCAAGTCCGAACCCTCCAGTAGACCGTCTTTCAGTATAGAAAACATCATTGGGGTATCCACTTCCTCTAGTGCACAGACTTTCATGCGGCCTCCGGTGACTGTTCAGTCTGCGTTGTTGAGCGCACATGGCCTAACCAGGACAACAGCAGCTATTGCACCAATTCTTAGCATGCCATCCAATATAATGTCGGGACAGTTTTTACCCTCAGTAACGTCAGCAGTGTCCAAATGGCATTCTCAATAAAATACTCATATTTTTCTAGAGACTTGGAGGGACTATATGCAGCACGAAATAGGCAGCACTGGACTCTGATGTCCGCCAATCTGTAGCCATGTAAAGACAAAAAAAGAGAGAAACTGAAAAGGGATGCTTTTTGTACAGGTAATATTTGTACATATTTGTAAAAATATAAATAATTGTACTTGTTTGTCTTTTACCTATTTTCTTTTGGTGTTTGAACTGTACAACAGTTGTAGTTATATGGGATTTCCTGATATTATTTTCTATTTTCTTTTGTAACTGGGAGCTCACTGTTAGTTGAAAATAATCAACTCTTTTGCTTTGGTTTTTCATACAAGATACAACATGTTCTTATTCTAAGTCTGGACAAATAGTCTGTTTATAAATTCAAATATATGTATTCTATGTAGCTCTATTGTGTTGTAAAATTGATTCATTTGTTAATAAATCTTTAAAAAAAGAAGCATTAGCAGTATTCATTTTCTTTATGTAGTTTTGGAATTATCTGATATAGATCTGCTTTGTGATAATTACTATTGAAACGTCTCTAATTGAAACCATTTTTATAGTTGGAAATAATCTGAAAGTAGCCTGGGATATGACAAAAAATCAGTATGGTTTTGTAAGCAAATAGCCTAGATAATTTTTTTTATATATTTAATGATTAAAACAGATTGCAAACCGGTGCTTTTAATTTAAGGCCAATAACAAACGTAGTCCTCTATCCTTTCAATATTTCTATTGCCATGCTTATGACAATTAAGTGAGAGTGTAATTACCTGTTCATTACCTCGAGCAAGTAATACATTAGTCAACTGAAACACAGGTCATTTCCTAAAGTTAAAATGTAATATCGATATAAAATATGCCTATTGATATGACAAATTAGGAAATCTTTAATTTAATATCATTTCATTATCAATATCAATTTAGAGTTAGGCCTCAATTCAACTGTTTTTACAATTAGTTTATGGTTTGTTATTATGATGTCATCTTATCATTTGGCATGACAATAACTATATAATTATAGCCTATTTGCGCTAGTACCTTATGATGGCTTATTTACATTTGAATATGAATAGAATGTAAGCCTAAACACAAATCAGAAATTAGACTACTCTGAGATCTTGAAATTATAAGGCCAAGGAACGCTCGATTCAACATTCTGCCTCCTTGTTATGTTACTATCGACAAAACTTGAAACAAACATAGAATCATTAGAACTGGTATGATAATGATTTTTGGTGGCTCAAAATAGTGAAATACTTTATTATCAAATAAGTTGTTTCTAATGTTTTCACTAACATTACTAACATGAAAATGAGAGTGGATTTCACAATGAGAAAGGTTATGCAGTGCAGATGCTCTAGCCTAAACTGGTAGCCCTTTTGCCTTTTGGTAGGCCATCATTGTAAATAAGAATTTGTTCTTAACTGACTTGCCTAGTTAAATAAAGGTTAAATAAAAAAAATAAAAAAACATTACGCTGTCCTATTACAAGACAAACTAAGGAGATATAAATACGTTTGCATGTTGCTACAATAAAAGTAACACTTAGTTTCACAGTTGTGTCTGGCTAATCAGTTTTACACAAACAGCAAATGGTGGATGGTGTGTGTGGCCGGTGGAGGGGTTAGGGGGCTATATTTAACTGATACTCATGGGAACAGAGAAAGGCTTCTCTTCTTGAATTCACTTTCAGTCTCAAGAAGCTGCTGAGGCAGTGCTTCTCAATGACACTGGATAACGGGGCGCCCATTCCACGACTGACTTTGTATTCATTCAGATGAGACTACATTTTTATGCACATTGCTCCGATTTGATATCACATACCACCGGTGATTTACAGGACGTAGCGATGCAGAGGCTTCTCTTAGAAGACATATATTTAATATGATGGCATATAAGCCCAGGCCTGCTGGTTTGCGAGGAAAAATAATGTATTCAAATGTAGACCTTGGGACTTCGTTGTGAAGGGAGTTATGTAAGGCCTACAATCACTTCGATAGGCTATTGTTGATCCTATATTAGGCTATAATGTAACGTCTAATCGAAATGAGTGTATTAATAAACGAACGCTTATCAACCGACGGTTGTTCATTCAAATGTTTATTTTTAATTGGCAAGCTGGTTATTTTCCAAAAAACTCTGACTGACACAATGTGGGTATGTGTCTCATAATTATTACCATGTTCTCTATTATGTCTTAAGTAAGAGTAATACATTTTAATTAAGTGGACAGTATAACAATTCCTCTCTAGCAAAACAAAAACATCAGCCATTCAGCAAATTCAAGCCTACATAGGTATACAGTCTATATTGTCATGGAATACCAGTAGGCTATTAGTTTGATAAGAATATGGCTTTTATTCGATGGAGCCATTCCGCCCCTGTCTTTTTCGGATCTGCCTGGTCTGTGTTCACTGTTAAGAATGTAGCACACAATAACACACACATAACCGTGTAACAGCAATGACTTGTGAACATCGCTAGGTGGCGTTAATTGACACCTTTATTATTGTGCAAAGCAATTTAAACATAGAGAAACATAAGGCAAGACCTACATTTCCTCCCAGGAGCATTATATGGGTGACTTTCATCAGGGGCTACTGTTCTGTTAGAATTCGTAGGCTCATATACTGGAGTGGTTTGGGTAGATCTTATATATCTTGGAGTAGGGACACTGTGAAATTGTTTAGATCCAACGGCTTTTAATAGTGTGTCTATTTTAGGGGCAGCTGGTGGGAAATAGTTGACTCTTTAACAAGTGCAAGGTTATAATAGATCCCATGCTTTTTATATACCTGACGTCAAGTAATAACCTTCGATGGGCATTGCAACTGTGGACGACCAGAGCTCCTTAAGCAGACTGACAGGGGCTGCCAACACATTTTGACAATCACAATCCTCAAAGTAATTGGGCTGCATAATGTAAGCTTAAATATCAGGACAAAGTGAATATACTTTTTATTATTGTTGCAGTCTCAGGTTGCTTTGACGAATTGTTGTGTAGAATATGTAAGTATTTTCATAGTGTGCACAATGAAATAATTGTCAGAAAAAAAATCGGAGCCCATATGAAAATAAGCTATTATAATGAAACTATTTTGACTTGAAATAAGACGAAAAAAACAAGCATAGCCTATTTATGGACAACAATAACGATTATATTTATAGCTATTAGTTATATGAATAAAATTCAATTTGGTGTTTATTACAGGCCTCGATCAAATAAGTTATTGAATGGAAATTACGCATTCCCCACAAGCCTGGTTTAGCCGTTTGAAGGTTTTAAGATTTTGCCCTATAGATAGGCTATATGGGCTAGTAAGCTACTATATCTCAAATATGATGAATAGACTAATAATCATACTGGCATAGCCTATGCCACGTCTTCTCCAACGAAATGGTTTACAACACGGGAAGAATGATCACCTGCGCACAAATGTTTGGACGCATTTCCGTTTTAGGGAGGCCTATAGAGCTCTGTTGAAAGTTGCTGCGCTTTGTAGATTGCGCGGAGCTCACACGCACACACGACGTTTGCCCTTTGCAGCTGCACCTGCTCTCGCGCGCTGCACAGGTGGGGTGTATGGATAGCGAGAACAAGCGGTTCCCACAACCCCTTAACACACTCACAATACTGACAGCACAGTCAGCATGGAACATCACTGAGGTTTTCTTATAATCTAGCCTACTTGACATAATAAAAAAATAGGCTTTAATTAATACAGTAGGCCTATCCAAAAGTAAATTTGGGCTTAGCTGATGCTGTTCTTACAGCATAGTATACAGTATATAGCAAGGCATTTTGAGTGAAGATCGAGTAAAATTAATAGCAGTATTACAGTATAGCCTCGCCTATTATTTACGTTTTTTTGTAAATTGATGTTTATACACAGTTGTGTCTGTGTATAAATGTGTTCTAAATGTTTGCCTTTTACATCTACTAGGCCTACAATAGAGAACAAAAAAAAAAAAAAATGTTATTGGTCACATACACATATTTAGCAGATGTTATTGCGGGTGTAGATAATGCTTGTGTTCCTAGCACCAACAGTGCAGTAGTATCTAAAAATTCACAACAATACACAAATCTAAAAGCAAAAGAATGGATAAGAAATATATAAATATTAGGATGAGCAATGTCAGAGTGGCATTGACTAAAATACAGTAGAATAGAATACAGTATATACATATGAAATGAGTAAAGCAGTATGTAAACATTATTAAAGTGACTAGTGTTCCATTATTAAAGTGGCCAGTGATTCCATGTCTATGTATATAGGGCAGCAGCCTCTAAGGTGCACGGTTGAGTAACCGGCTAGTGATGGCTATTTAACAGTCTGATGGCCTTGAGATAGAAGCTGTTTTTCAGTCTCTCGGTCCCAGCTTTGATGCACCTGTACTGACCTCGACTTCTGCATGATAGCAGGGTGAACAGGCCATGGCTCGGGTGGTTGATGTCCTTGATGATCTTTTTGGCCTTCCTGTGACATCGGGTGCTGTAGGTGTCCTGGAGGGCAGGCAGTGTGCCCCCGGTGATACGTTGGGCAGACCGCACCACCCTCTGGAGAGCCCTGCGGTTGCGGGCAGTGCAGTTGCCATACCAGGCGGTGATACAGCCTGACAGGATGCTTTCAATTGTGCATCTGTAAAAGTTTGTGAGGGTCTTAGGGGCCAAGACACATTTCTTCAGCCTCCTGAGGTTGAAGAGGCGCTGCCACACTGTCTGTGTGGGTGGACCATTTCAGATTGTCAGTGATGTGTAGGCTGTCTCATCATTGTTGGTAATCAGGCCTACTGCTGTTGTGCAAACTTGATGATTGAGTTGGAGGCGTGCGTGGCCACGCAGTCATGGGTGAGCAGGGAGTACATGAGGGGGATGAGCACGCACCCTTGTGGGGCCACTGTGTTGAGGATCAGCGAAGTGGAGGTGTTGTTTCCTACCTTCACCACCTGGGGGCGGCCCGTCAGGAAGTCCAGGACCCAGTTGCACAGGGCGGGGTTCAGACCCAGGGCCCTGAGCTTAATGATGAGCTTGGAGGGTACTATGGTGTTGAATGCTGAGCTATAGTCAATGAACAGCATTCTTACGTAGGTATTCCTCTTGTCCAGATGGGATTGGGCAGTGTGCAGTGCGATGGCGATTGCATTGTCTGTGGATCTATTGGGGCGGTTAGCAAATTGAAGTGGGTCTAGGGTGTCAGGTAAGGCAGAGGTGATATGATCCTTAACTAGCCTCTCAAAGCACTTCGTGATGACAGAAGTGAGTGCTACTTGTCAATAGTAATTTAGTTCAGTTACCTTTGCTTTCTTGGGTACAGGAACAATGGTGGACATCTTGAAGCAAGTGGGGACAGCAGACTGGGATAAGGAGAGACTTAATATGTCCGTAAACACTCCAGCCAGCTGGTCTGAGCATGCTCTGAGGACGTAGCTAGTATAGCCGTCTGGGCTGGCAGCCTTGCGAGGGTTAACACGCTTAAATGTCTTACGTCGGCCACGGAGAACGAGAGCCCACATGCCTTGGGAGCAATGTGTTATCCTCAAAGCGGGCGAAGAAGGTACTTTATGAAGTCTTCGGTGTCCGCGACGTGGCTGGTTTTCCCTTTGTAATCCGTGATTGTCTGTAGACCCTGACACATATGTCGTCTCGTGTGTGAGCCGTTGAATTGCGATTCCACTTAGTCTCTGTACTGATGTTTTGCCTGCTTAATTGCCTTACGGAGGGAATAACTACACTGTTTGTATTCAACCATATTCCCAGTCACCTTGCCATGGTGAAATGCGGTGGTTCGCGCAAGGAACACATTTCACATATAGTTACACATAGAAAGAGGGGCCTTATACTGGCCTGTCTCATCTGGTTGACACACATTGATTCTCCCAATAAAATAAATTCTCTAATATGGACCTTGGACCTCTAATATTGCAAATGACACATTCCCATAATGATCACTCTGCTTTGTGCTGCCTACTTTATTAGCTATAAAAGGTGTTTCAGTTGGGAATGTAGGCTATGTTTTGTGTAGCCTTTTTGTTTTACAACGAAAAATACTTAATTGATCCATTTTCCAGATGACACATAGCTAATATTCCAGGTGACACATTCCCATAATAATCTCTCTGTTTTGTAGGCCTATTACCCACTGTTTCTTAAAAATAATAATACGTTATTGATCTATTTCCAAGTTGTTTCATTTGAGCGAAAGTGCAATTTACTGGGAATGTGTGTGTAGGTGTATGTGTGTGTGTGTGTGTGTGTGTGTAATGAAATCTACAAGTACATTTAAATAATTACCTATGATCTATGACAAATTGTCAATAATTATATTTACTGTGCAAATCAAACAGAATGGTTGCATATTATTATTATTATTATTATTATTATTATTATGGTTGCATACCTGGTTGTTGCATTTAGCTAACACTGCCATTGTGCTATTACAATGTTGTTATTGTCATAATACTGTGTTGTAGCAACAACGAGTGTCACCTATTGGATAGAGTTACTTCATTACTTAATTGATCCCTTCATCCCCTAAGGGCAAACAGACAGGCATCCACTAGAGTCCAGCAGCAGCACCTTCAGTCATTGGTCACCCTGATGATGATGATGATGATGATAAGGGTTAGGCTGTTTCCGTTCCTTCGTCTCCTTCTCCACGTCCATTCCCCACTCTGTTGGATTGGTAGATAACAGAGGTAAAGTAAAAAACCATATAAACTCAAGTGGCATTGGCAAGCAAAGAACAAGGCTGCATTGCTTCATCTCCTTCTCCACAGATATCCCCTCTATTCCGTACATTCCAAACATGGGTAAAGGAATAACCAAAGACTGGGTCTGCGTCTGAAAAGGCACCCTATTCCCTAGATAGTGAATCAGGGAATAAGATGCCATTTCAGACACAGTGCATTGTCAGGCAAGACCTGGAAAGCCTTCAATATAGACTTATAGCAGGGGTGACAAGCCAGGCCAGATCATAGACAGTAAATGTAGATACAGCAGTTACTGAATATTTAAAAGGCACAGAGATGAAGCAATAAATGACCAAGTAAAGCTGGCACACCAGGGTATTAATAACTAATGGCCATCAACGAGTTATAGGCTTCTCATTGTAATGGAAGTCATTGCAAATCAGCAGTTGTCCGAGGTTATTATTATTTATAAATAATTGATGCGTGAACCACAAAGAAGTGACGTGTTTTATCCAATAACTTCTTACCCCTCAGAATGGAAACAGAGACATGGTTGTACTGTAGATGTCACCGGATTAAAAGGTCATACAGGATGTGCCTCTGGACAGACAGTAACTGGACTGGAGGTGACAACAAGCACCTTGGTGATACAGTATATTCTTCTACAGTATTTGGATATTCATAAATTACCTCATATTGTTGTCACATATTGTTGTGATTAGCTTATAGCCTCTCTCGTTTATGTCATTCCTCCAGAGAGAATCATGGCTTTCATAGCACTAATCACTGAAGTCTCAGGCTCATCATTTGTGTAAAAATAAGTCAGTCTAATGTTCAGACTAGGCATTCGTTTATCATTTGGACTAACACCTGGAAACGGTTATTAAGCGTTCAAACTCATGTGTGCCTACTACTGACATTTTAAAAGGACATTTGTGGAAAACTGGTTCCATAAATCTCCAAATCACATATGAACAAACATAATGTATACAACCTTTACTATCTCTGCTTTTTCACCTATTACCTGTACATTTTTGACACATGATGTGAAAATTTCGGTTTATGCCACTTTTGATGGGGATCGAATATTCTCTATCCTCAGTCAGCATCATCCATCTCTAATCAAAAAGGCACCGAGAGGAAGAGAGATACGTCATCACCCCGCGCCTGCTCTGACGTGTCCAGGAAGTGTAAACAACAATCCTGCAGGGAATCTGCAACATGCACATGCACCGAAAACTATAGCATTTCGTTGCCGATAATACATCTATTTTATGGTCGCGAGCATAGAGAACTGGAGTCTTGTATCCCTTTGTATTTTGCTCGGTCTTACGGCGAGATGGGCTGTATCCTTGAACTCTTATTCAGGTAGGAAGTGGACTAGCTAGCTGCAGTGCTCACTGACAGCTCTCAGTTTCAAACATAGCTAGCTAGCGTGCTATTGTAAACTTGTCAAATTGCTGATTTTGAGTGGTAAAAGGCAACCGGTATTTTGGGGGCCAGTATAAAAAAATAAAAAAATAAAAAAATAAATAAATACACTGCTCAAAAAAATAAAGGGAACACTTAAACAACACATCCTAGATCTGAATGAATGAAATAATCTTATTAAATATTTTTTCTTTACATAGTTGAATGTGCTGACAACAAAATCACACAAAAATTATCAATGGAAATCAAAATCTATCAACCCATGGAGGTCTGGATTTGGAGTCACCCTCAAAATTAAAGTGGAAAACCACACTACAGGCTGATCCAACTTTGATGTAATGTCCTTAAAACAAGTCAAAATGAGGTTCAGTAGTGTGTGTGGCCTTCACGTTCCTGTATGACCTCCCTACAACGCCTGGGCATGCTCCTGATGAGATGGCGGATGGTCTCCTGAGGGATCTCCTCCCAGACCTGGACTAAAGCATCCGCCAACTCCTGGACAGTCTGTGGTGCAACGTGGCGTTGGTGGATGGAGCGAGACATGATGTCCCAGATGTGCTCAATTGGCTTCAGGTCTGGGGAACGGGCGGGCCAGTCCATAGCATCAATGCCTTCCTCTTGCAGGAACTGCTGACACACTCCAGCCACATGAGGTCTAGCATTGTCTTGCATTAGGAGGAACCCAAGGCCAACCGCACCAGCATATTTTCTCACAAGGGGTCTGAGGATCTCATCTCGGTACCTAATGGCTGTCAGGCTACCTCTGGCGAGCACATGGAGGGCTGTGCGGCCCCCCAAATAAATGCCACCCCACACCATGACTGACCCACCACCAAACCGGTCATGCTGGAGGATGTTGCAGGCAGCAGAACGTTCTCCACGGCGTCTCCAGACTCTGTCACGTCTGTCACATGTGCTCAGTGTGAACCTGCTTTCATCTGTGAAGAGCACAGGGTGCCAGTGGCGAATTTTCCAATCTTGGTGTTCTCTGGCAAATGCCAAACGTCCTGCACGGTGTTGGGCTGTAAGCACAACCCCCACCTGTGGACGTCGGGCCCTCATACCACCCTCATGGAGTCTGTTTCTGACCGTTTGAGCAGACACATGCACATTTGTGGCCTGCTGGAGGTCATTTTGCAGGGCTCTGGCAGTGCTCCTCCTGCTCCTCCTTGCACAAAGGCGGAGGTAGCGGTCCTGCTGCTGGGTTGTTGCCCTCCTACGGCCTCCTCCACGTCTCCTGATGTACTGACCTGTCTCCTGATAGCGCCTCCATGCTCTGGACACTACGCTGACAGACACAGCAAACCTTCTTGCCACAGCTCGCATTGATGTGCCATCCTGGATGAGCTGCACTACCTGAGCCACTTGTGTGGGTTGTAGACTCCGTCTCATGCTACCACTAGAGTGAAAGCACCGCCAGCATTCAAAAGTGACCAAAACATCTGCCAGGAAGCATAGGAACTGAGAATTGGTCTGTGGTCACCACCTGCAGAACCACTTCTTTATTGGGGGTGTCTTGCTAATTGCCTATAATTTCCACCTGTTGTCTATTCCATTTGCACAACAGCATGTGAAATGTATTGTCAATCAGTGTTGCTTCCTAAGTGGACAGTTTGATTTCACAGAAGTGTGATTGACTTGGAGTTACATTGTGTTGTTTAAGTGTTCCCCTATTTTAGGGGACCAAAAGTATTGGGAAAATTTACTTATGTTTATTAAAGTAGTCAAAAGTTTAGTATTTGGTGCCATATTCCTAGCACGCAATGATTACATCAAGATTGTGACTCTACAAACTTGTTGGATGCATTTGCTGTTTGTTTTGGTTGTGTTTCAGATTATTTTGTGCCCAATAGAAATGAATGGTAAATAATGTATTGTGTCATTTTGGAGTCACTTTTATTGTAAATAAGAATGGAATGTGTTTCTAAACACTTCTAAATGAATGTGGATGCTACCATTATTATGCATAGTCCTGAATGAATTGTGAATAATGATGAGTGAGAAAGTTACAGATAAACAAACATTGTGGATGAAAATACTCTCAAATTAAAGCTGACAGTCTGTACTTTAACCTCATAGTCATTGTATCATTTCAAATCCAAAGTGCTGGAGTACAGAGCCAAAACAACAACAATTGTGCCACTGTCCCAATACTTTTGGAGCTCACTGTATATCAGGCTTTTAAAACACAATATTGGTGCACAATTTCTACTTAAAATATCAAAGGGACGCAAAAGGGACTCATTTCATGGCTCGATATAAAGAATATGCTTTCTTTCTGCATATTCCTATCCTGTTTGACAATATATCTTCTGATTGTATGTCATTCATTTATCACAACAAGAAGCAATGGGCTCCCGAGTGGCACAGCGGTCTAAGGCACTGCATCTGAGTGCATGAGGCGTCACTACAGACCCCCTAGTTCGATTCCAAGCTGTATCACAACCGGCCATGATTGGGAGTCCCATAGGGCGGCGCACAATTGGCCCAGCATCGTCCGGGTTTGGCCGGTGTAGGCCGTCATTGTAAACAAGAATTTGTTCTTAACTGACTTGCCTAGTTAAATAAAAGTAAAAAAATAAAATAAATAAATAAATGTCTTACGTCAGATAGCATTGCGACTCCCTCTGCATTAACTGTCGGTTGAAGGATGAGCTTCGCATAGGAGTGACGCCACCTGTCGGAAGACAATGAAGAAGATGATTCACTTATTATTAATTTGTGGGACTGAATAATATATATTTTCTCAGTTCCTGTTGCAGATCTGCTGATATACAGTGAGGGAAAAAAGTATTTGATCCCCTGCTGATTTTGTACGTTTGCCCACTGACAAAGAAATGATCCGTCTATAATTTTAATGGTAGGTTTATTTGAACAGTGAGAGACAGAATAACAACAACAAAAATCCAGAAAAACGCATGTCAAAAATGTTATAAATTGATTTGCATTTTAATGAGGGAAATAAGTATTTGACCCCCTCTCAATCAGAAAGATTTCTGGCTCCCAGGTGTCTTTTATACAGGTAACGAGCTGAGATTAGGAGCACACTCTTAAAGGGAGTGCTCCTATTCTCAGCTTGTTACCTGTATAAAAGACACCTGTCCACAGAAGCAATCAATCAATCAGATTCCAAACTCTCCACCATGGCCAAGACCAAAGAGCTCTCCAAGGATGTCAGGGACAAGATTGTAGACCTAGACAAGGCTGGAATGGGCTACAAGACCATCGCCAAGCAGCTTGGTGAGAAGGTGACAACAGTTGTTGCGATTATTCGCAAAGGGAAGAATCACAAAAGAACTGTCAATCTCCCTCGGCCTGGGGCTCCATGCAAGATCTCACCTCGTAGAGTTGCAATGATCATGAGAACGGTGAGGAATCAGCCCAGAACTACACGGGAGGATCTTGTCAATGATCACAAGGCAGCTGGGACCATAGTCACCAAGAAAACAATTGGTAACACACTACGCCGTGAAGGACTGAAATCCTGCAGCGCCCGCAAGGTCCCCCTGCTCAAGAAAGCACATATACAGGCCCGTCTGAAGTTTGCCAATGAACATCTGAATGATTCAGAGGAGAAGTGGGTGAAAGTGTTGTGGTCAGATGAGACCAAAATCGAGCTCTTTGGCATCAACTCAACTCGCCGTGTTTGGAGGAGGAGGAATGCTGCCTATGTCCCCAAGAACACCATCCCCACCGTCAAACATGGAGGTGGAAACATTATGCTTTGGGTGTGTTTTTCTGCTAAGGGGACAGAACAACTTCACCGCATCAAAGGGACAATGGACGGGGCCATGTACCGTCAAATCTTGGGTGAGAACCTCCTTCCCTCAGCCAGGGCATTGAAAATGGGTCGTGGATGGGTATTCCAGCATGACAATGACCCAAAACACATGGCCAAGGCAACAAAGGAGTGGCTCAAGAAGAAGCATATTAAGGTCCTGGAGTGGCCTAGACAGTCTCCAGACCTTAATCCCATAGAAAATCTGTGGAGGGAGCTGAAGGTTCGAGTTGCCAAACGTCAGCCTCGAAAACTTAATGACTTGGAGAAGATCTGCAAAGAGGAGTGGGACAAAATCCCTCCTGAGATGTGTGCAAACCTGGTGGCCAACTACAAGAAACGTCTTACCTCTGTGATTGCCAACAAGGGTTTTGCCACCAAGTACTAAGTCATGTTTTGCAGAGGGGTCAAATACTTATTTCCCTCATTAAAATGCTAATCAATTGCTAATGCTAATAATTTTTTTGTTGTTATTCTGTCTCTCACTGTTCAAATAAACCTAACATTAAAATTATAGACTGATCATGTCTTTGTCAGTGGGCAAACGTACAAAATCAGCAGGGGATCAAATACTTTTTTTCCTCACTGTATGTTCCTGCTGTTGTGCTTGACTGTTTTTACCTCAGTGAAAGATCAAACGAAGAGAAGGTAAGGCAGAATTCTGTCATGTACATGTCCTCTATTTGCTTGTAACTAAAAAGAAGTGCAGTCTCAGTTTTGAGAACTAGAAAAACAAAGATACTGTAGAACTAGAAAAACAAAGATACTATAGTGTCTTGGTATTACCTCACTATAATGCGTGTTGTCTTCTCTTCTTACCTAGGTCTGCACATTCCTTTGTATGCTGCTCTATCCAGGCCTTATTCTCATAGACTAAGGGCATTTATTTAAAAACCAAAGCTGTCTCTTATCACTGGACTACAGATTCTGACTGACCAGCGTTAGAAACGTAATGAGCTGTAGCCCTTTCCACTCACAGCCCCTGTCATCCCATATGCGGGTTGAATTTTTTTAGTTTTTGTCATTGATAAGCGCCTAAATTGGAACGCAGTGGCTGTACAGTAACATGCTATAAATGATGTCAGAGCTCAGGTTCTCCGCTTCACAGTTCTGTATGGGTTTTGACTGACAACCGTTATAAACTTGAGCATCACTCGCGACCAGAAGATGCCTCCCATCCCTCCCTCTAATTGGGCTACTTTTGCAAATGTTTTGTTGTCTGAGTGAAGGAAATGCTGTAAATCGAGAGGAGTCGATGTGTTCTGAAAGATGAAATGTTGAGGATTATAATAAATACTGCTTTGATGTCATACAAGCAAACCACACACCCGTGAGTCCAAATGTTAACATTTCCATATTTGAAATCTCATGTCATTTACAGTATCAACGTTTTATGATCGCTATGATTGATCTACAGTTACAAGGATGACATGTGTTATACCCTGGGTTGTCATTAACATAATGAGCCTGTGTTTGTCGTATTGTGAAGAAAATTAGCTGCAGAACACGCACTTGAATGCACTCATGACTCCATTCTATGCTCACCAAAATTACAATCTGTTTGTCTGATGTGCCTTTTGAAAGCCTAACACTGTAAGATTGTCAAATGATACCCACCTGACCCAGATTGCGATTTATTTTGTGTTGGTGGGGACACAGGCCTGTGTTCCAAACAAAAAACTACAAGTGCGCTTGCTTTAGTTCCTCAATGGCAAAGCTGGGAGAGCTCAAAAAAGCACCTTATAGTTGAAGGCTCTTTCATTGAGTCATAAAAGTGCATTGAAATTACTTAGGAACTGTGCACAGTTTGGAGAGGTGTGTGGCCACTTGGAGACACCAGTTAGACTTGTCACTCAAACCCTTGTAATCGTTATTTTCTTATCTTGCACCTACTCCAACATTTCAATGAATATTCTTATTATGTATTTGAATGTATTCAGAATATTTTCAGATTTCGCTATTGACAAATGCTGTGAAAAGTACAGTAAATGTAAAATGCACATACAATCAACAGTGTAATGTTTGGATTCAGTCTTGTGTCAGGTGAACTGTTGTGTCTTCACCTTTGGTCTGATCATTTCCCCATAATCTCCAAAGAGTTCTCTTTCAATTGCTGCCATGGTCATGCATATGCTTTTTATAGTTCTTCTGTTAGAAACATTTCAATTTGGCCCTATCCATATAGACCAATTTCCACAAGTGAAGGTGTTAACAGTATCATCATGTCTATATTCTTTAACCTGGCGTCAAATACAACAGTATAAGCCTGGGGCTGGCCCTATGGAGTGTGGTGGGTCTGGGTCTGGGCTGGGACATGCTAGGCTCTCTGGCCTTCATCCTGGCCCTCAACTACAAACAGATGGAGCTCTACCACTCCCTGCCCTTCTTCTGCTACTTACTGGGCAAGTGTTTCAAGCAGGGCCTGGCAGGCCGAGGGTGAGTTAGCTGACTTAGACTTACACCCCTGGCTAACGAGGTTTGTGTGTGTGGAGAGATGTTGTGAGGCAGCCAGCACAGAATATATGATTTCACTGTATAAAATCAATAAATCAAAGACTATCAGTTTACCATCCAGTTAAATCAAGTCTGACGAAAAAAAGCATCAAAAATCAGATTATTTTAATTAACTCTGAATCACAATCAGAATGATTATTTTTCAAGAAATACTCAGAATCTACCACTTCCTGTAGCCATTGGACAAAACATGGCCCCATGAAGTAGCCTACACTATGTCCACTCTGCCACTCTCCCAAACAGAGTAGCAGAGTTACTGAGGCGAGGCAATCCGACTGGATGACTGTTACTAGTGTCCTCACATTTGTTTATCTAGTAACAATGTACCAAGGGCATCTGGTAGCAAATGGATAGCTGGATTAGATGGGTAGGGGAAGATATGTCCAGATGACACTATTACCATGCCCAAGCTCCTCAGCTATTCCTGTGTGTGCAACTTTATCACCACACAGCTACTACAGCTGACCTACTGTGAAATACTTTTAGCTGATGCATGGTTTTCACAACATACATTGACTAACTTGGGATGCGCGGACAGTCATGTACACAGCTGTTGTCATTTTGGAGTCCGCTACATCAATCTTAATTTAAGAGGAATGTGAGAGAGAACAACAGAGAGAGTTGAGATTCAGCCAGTGAATACTGTTGAAAATATGAATGATCATGTTTTACTTCTTTACAAGTGCATTTATAGCCAGTAATGGTTAAGGGCTTCTAAGTAAGCATTTCATGGTAAGGTCTTTTGGCCCCCCAAAGTTTTTTGAAAATGCAATCTATTTTCGGACAATTTGAAGTGCACAAATAATTATAATTATGTTCCGGTTCTCCGACCAAAATCGTCCCATGGCTGAATCTAGTTCCTTGTTCTAGAGTGTTATGGTGACCAAACCAGGTTCTCCATCCACAACCCAGTCTTTTGACATAAAAGATGGATGTAGGACAACATTTTCTTGCCTAGGAACCACCACCCAGGCAAACTGGCGACCTAGGGACCCCCACCCAGTTGTGGAAAAAGTACCCAATTGTCATGCTTGAGTAAAAGTAAAGATACCTTAATAGAAAATGACTCAAGTAAAAGTGAAAGTCCCCCAGTAAAATACTACTTGAGTAAAAGTCTACACGTATTTGGTTTTAAATATACTTAAGTATCAAAAGTAAATGTAGTTGCTCAAATATAATGAAGTATCAAAAGTAAAAGTAAATGCTCTGAATCATTTCAAATTCCTTATATTAAGCAAACCAGACAGCACAATATTTTTTAAATTTTTATTTTTTACAAATAGCCAGGGGCACACTTCAACACTCAGACATCATTTGCAAAAGAAGCACTTCTGTTTTTTCGAGTCTGCCAGATCAGAGGCAGTAATGATGACCGCACTTTCTCTTGGTAAGTGCGTGAATTGGACCATTTTCCTGTCCTACTAAGCATTGAAAATGTAACGAGGACTTTTGAGTGACAGAGAAAATGTGTAGGAGTAAAAAGTACATATTTTCTTAAGGAATGTAGTGGAGTAAAAGTTGTAAAAAATATGAATAATAAAGTACCCCAAAAAACTACTTCAAAGTATTTTTACTTAGTTACTTTACAACACTGTCCCCGCCCAGGAAAACTGGCGACATAGGTTACCCCCATCATATGTTAGCAAAAAAATAAAAATGCACATCTTGTATTATCATCAGGTGAATGATAATGGAAAGGAGAAGTAATCAACATTTCAATATGAATACATTTGGTGGATAGCTTTTCATTATTTTGACCTCCCCACAGTTCTATAATTGGAAGAGGAAGTGTAAACTCTAACATAGCCTATTAGCTAGAAAGGTAATATAACTCCAAACACATTTTTGCTAATAGCAGCCGTTTAGCTGGTTAAACAAAGGTTAGCCATGTTTTGGCAAAAATGTATGTCCAAGTCAAGAAAGCTTACCAGCAGCCAGCGGCACTTGCCACGACTAGTGTAACCCGGGTGCTTTTTCAAAGCCTATGTCAGATTACTCCAGTGTAATTAGCTTTTACGTTGACATAATTAGAAATAATATATTCTCCTCTTTTCTACTGTAGGTATGTAATTCCATATTTTTTTGTTCTGTTGCTAGTGATATTCATAAAGACATTAAAATAAAAAATTCCACAAACATTTGAGGACCCCCTGCAGTACTTCTGCTGCTCCACCCCTGTTTGAATACCCCTGATTTAGGATGTAGAGGATGCCTACCCATCGTTTAGGAGGCCGTGATCAACAGTGATAACTACGTTTTTACCTGAGGGACCACAATATCTGCCAAGTTGAAATCAGTTGGTGGTAGAAAGACGAGGGGCTCAAGGTAGTTAACACAGTGCTGCCCTCATAGACAGGAGTGGTACGCTGTGCCCCCTGTTCTTCAAAGCACAGCCTACATGCCCACACACACACAATTCCTCTGTGCTTAGCCAATTGGAAATGTATCCCATGCAGGATCATAGAAAACAGAGGAATAAAATGTTGAAAGGTCAGAGGGGGGGTCGTTGTGACTAGGTTGGGGGATACAGATAAATCTAGCTAATTTACTGCCAGGGTCATTTCAGCACATCATTGTGGGGCCATGTTTTAGCCGTGTGATGTGATCTGATGTGGTGCCAGGGTCCAATGCTATCCGTGTCAGAGTACATCCATTCGTTGTGCAAAATGTTGGCAGCCAAACCGCTGTGTCCTTGATAAGTGAACTTACACCCAGCGAGGCCACACTGGAAGAGGGGGGAGAAGGAACGAGGGAGGGAGGGAGAGGGGGGAGGAAATTAAAGACGAACGGACAATGATGGATCACACAGGGGACATTAGTGAGAGTAGCATCGCAACACTTCCGCGGCACCGTTGAAAGCGTGTCATGATCGAGGTGCTGAGGTAAAGTAACACTGTTATGGGGGGAGGAGGAGGAGGGGGGTCGGGGGTTGTAGAGGGGGCTCGCGGTTCGGCTTTTTGAAACCTGCCCTATGCCCGCCATGTCCTGTAGACCTACCCATTCCCGGAGGTGGCACCCAAGGTGCGGTGATGTGAGAAGTAATTGAACATTCTGTGAGACTGGTCAGGGTGGCAGAATGCATGGCAGTTATTTGTTTATGAAACGATGCCAACGTAATACACAGGGTGTGAGCGACTCTATACCCCAATGGGCCGCGGTGCGAGGTGCTCCAGGGGAAGCTTGCCTGAACTAATTGTGAAATTGTGCACGTAAGCGGAAGCCGGACCAAGACAAGCGGACATGGCGAGAAGGGGTGGGAGGGTGAGGAGGGGAGGGGCGTACGTTTACCCATCTAGCAGCACTCTAGCCATCTCAGTGTTCCTGCTTCACAAAAATGGCACCAAATGCTGCAGCCTGTGAAATTCTACGTTGGCTTATACAGTGGGGGAAAAAAGTATTTAGTCAGCCACCAATTGTGCAAGTTCTCCCACTTAAAAAGATGAGAGAAGCCTGTAATTTTCATTACATTTACATTACATTTACATTTTACATTTTAGTCATTTAGCAGACGCTCTTATCCAGAGCGACTTACAGGAGCAATTAGGGTTAAGTGCCTTGCTCAAGGGCACATTTACGTCATTTAGCAGACGCTCTTATCCAGAGCGACTTACAAATTGGGATAATCACTTTCCAATATATTTATTTATTATTATTATTTTTTTTTTGGGGGGGGGGGGGGGGGGGGTAGAAGGATTACTTTATCCTATCCCAGGTATTCCTTAAAGAGGTGGGGTTTCAAATGTCTCCGGAAGGTGGTGAGTGACTCCGCTGTCCTGGCGTCGTGAGGGAGCTTGTTCCACCATTGGGGTGCCAGAGCAGCGAACAGTTTTGACTGGGCTGAGCGGGAACTATGCTTCCGCAGAGGAAGGGGAGCCAGCAGGCCAGAGGTGGATGAACGCAATGCCCTCGTTTGGGTGTAGGGACTGATCAGAGCCTGAAGGTACGGAGGTGCCGTTCCCCTCACTGCTCCATAGGCAAGCACCATGGTCTTGCAACGGATGCGAGCTTCAACTGGAAGCCAGTGGAGTGTGCGGAGGAGGGGGGTGACGTGAGAGAACTTGGGAAGGTTGAACACCAGACGGGCTGCGGCATTCTGGATGAGATGTAGGGGTTTAATGGCACAGGCAGGGAGCCCAGCCAACAGCGAGTTGCAGTAATCCAGACGGGAGATGACAAGTGCCTGGATTAGGACCTGTGCCGGCAGGGTCGTACTCTCCGAATGTTGTAGAGCATGAACCTGCAGGATCGGGTCACCGCCTTGATGTTAGCGGAGAACGACAGGGTGTTGTCCAGGGTCACGCCAAGGCTCTTCGCACTCTGGTTTGGATCAAGAAGGTCATTCTGAGAGAGATAGCAAGAGAGTTGGCTAAAGACGGCACGCTCAATAGTTTTGGAAAGAAAAGAAAGAAGGGATACTGGTCTGTAGTTGTTGACATCAGTGGGATCGAGTGTTGGTTTTTTGAGAAGGGGTGCAACTCTCGCTCTCTTGAAGACGGAAGGGACATAGCCAGCGGTCAAGGATGAGTTGATCAGCGAGGTGAGGTAGGGGAGAAGGTCACCGGAGATGGTCTGGAGAAGAGAGGAGGGGATGGGGTCAAGCGGGCAGGTTGTTGGGCGGCCTGCAGTCACTAGTCGCAAGATTTTATCTGGAGAGAGAGGGGAGAAAGAAGTCAAAGCATAGGGTAGGGCAGTGTGAGCAGGACCAGCAGTGTCATTAGACTTAACAAACGAGGATCGGATGTCGTCAACCTTCTTTTCAAAGTGGTTGACGAAGTCATCCACAGAGAGGGAGGAGGGGGGGGGGGGGGGGGGGATTCAGCAGTGAGGAGAATGTGGCAAAGAGCTTCCTAGGGTTAGAGGCAGATGCTTGGAATTTAGAGTGGTAGAAAGTGGCCTTAGCAGCAGAAACAGATGAAGAAAATGTAGAGAGGAGGGAGTGAAAAGATGCCAGGTCGGCAGGGAGTTTAGTTTTCTTCCATTTCCGCTCAGCTGCCCGGAGCTCTGTTCTGTGAGCTCGCAATGAGTCGTCAAGCCACGGAGCTGGAGGGGAGGACCGAGCCGGCCGGGAGGATAGGGGACACAGGGAGTCAAAGGATGCAGAAAGGGAGGAGAGGAGGGTTGAGGAGGCAGAATCAGGAGATTGGAGGGAGAAGGATTGAGTAGAGGGAAGAGATGATAGGATTGAAGAGGAGAGAGTAGTGGGAGAGAGAGAGCGAAGGTTGCGGCGGCGCGTTACCATCTGTGTAGGGGCAGAGTGAGTAGTGTTGGAGGAGAGCGAGAGAGAAAAGGATACAAAGTAGTGGTCGGAGACATGGAGGGGAGTTGCAGTGAGATTAGTAGAAGAGCAACATCTAGTAAAGATGAAGTCAAGCGTATTGCCTGCCTTGTGAGTAGGGGGGGACGGTGAGAGGGTGAGGTCAAAAGAGGAGAGGAGTGGAAAGAAGGAGGCAGAGAGAAATGAGTCAAATGTAGACGTAGGGAGGTTGAAATCCCCCAAAACTGTGAAGGGTGAGCCATCCTCAGGAAAGGAACTTATCAAGGCGTCAAGCTCATTGATGAACTCTCCAAGGGAACCTGGAGGGCGATAGATGACAAGGATATTAAGCTTAAATGGGCTAGTGACTGTGACAGCGTGGAATTCAAATGAGGAGATAGACAGATGGGTTAGGGGAAAAATTGAGAATGACCACTTGGGAGAGATGAGGATTCCTGTGCCACCACCCCTCTGACCAGATGCTCTCGGGGGTATGCGAGAACACATGGTCAGACGAGGAGAGAGCAGTAGGAGTAGCAGTGTTTTCAGTGGTAATCCATGTTTCCGTCAGCGCCAGGAAGTCGAGGGACTGGAGGGTAGCATAGGCTGGGATGAAGTCAGCCTTGTTGGCAGCAGAACGGCAGTTCCAGAGGCTGCCTGAGACCTGGAACTCCAGGTGTGTGGTGCGTGCAGGGACCACCAGGTTAGAGAGGCAGCAGCCACGCGGTGTGAGGCGTTTGTGTAGCCTGTGCGGAGAGGAGAGAACAGGGATAGGCAGAGGCATAGTTGACAGGCTGTAGCAGATGGCTACAATAATGCAGAGGAGATCGGAATGAAATGAACTAAACATCTGGGAAAGGAGAGAGCAAGGCCTCCCTCACCAAAAAATATAACTCTCCCAACTTCCACCTCAGAAACTATAATTGTTTCACTGAACCACCCGAATAAAACTCTCCCAACTTCCACTTTAGAAATTAGAATTGTTGTAAACTACAGCGGTTCAATGTTTCAAGGACTAGACTCAACTTACTTTATTCAGCTAGCTAACTATGACGCCATAGCTAACTAGCATGCTAGCATCCAATAACACACAGTTTAGCACCAATACTTGGTTACAACAAACTACCAATAGTGTGTTAACACACTAAACAGATAATTCATGTCCGTGTCTAGTTCTTTCATAACGCAGCAATGATTAAACGTTGGCTAGCTAGCACAAAGATATTGTATTTAGCTACCACAGTACAGCCAGCTGGTAGTGTTGGCTAGCTAGCAATGGCTGCTGTGTTGACTTTGTTTGAAAAACGGCGTCGCTGCGAACGAATGTAGCTGGCTAAAAGGATATTGTATTTAGTTGCTACCGTTGCTAATAGCTACTAGCCAGCTAGTCCAGGAGGTGAGTTAGCTAGCTAGCTTCGTGCTACACCCGGCACCGCCGAATACAAAAGTAACCTACAATAACTACATACAACAACTACCCACAACAGCCCACGATGCCTACCTATAATACCTAATAATATACAGCCCACGATGCCTACCTATAATACCTAACTACAATCTAATTACATAGTTTAAGCCTTACTCGACAAAGCCCAAACTATGTATAAAGCCAAACTTACCCAACGCCAGCTAACTGGGTGGCAGACTGCAATCAGTAGCTGTAATTAAGTACAGCAGCTACCAACCACCTAACGTTAATGCCTCGGATAATGAGGTTAGAAAAACAGCTGAATGGTAGGCAGCTAGCTGGCTCAATTACAGGTACTCTTAAGCGTGAAATAACATTGGAAACAACTAACCACAGTTGCTAAAAGTTACCAGTAGCTACCCGCTAGCTAGCTAGCTTTGTTGGTCCAAGTAGTGGGTTAGCTAGCACTCGTGCTTCGCCGGGGTCCGCCGAATACAATACTTACCTACAATAATTACCTACAATAACCTACAATAACCTACAATAACTACCTAAGTAAACTACCTATAATACCTGACTACAATACCTACCTACAATCTAAATACATGGTTTAAGCTTTACTCAACATCATATAAGAAGCCAAGCTTACCTCCTGCTAGAGAAAACACAACCTCTCCCGACCACCGCGTTTCTGTAACAATGCCATAAATAAGCCATAAATGTTTTGGTTGAACAAAAATTCGACACTTCATACAAAAACTCCTTGCTTGGTGGGTGAAAAAACGTCACCTGCTGGAAGAAGGCAGATTTTCCGCAAAGTTGGTCCTCTCTCTTCCTCTCTTCATCATAGGTACACGTCAACTATGACAGACAAAATGAGAAAAAAAAATCCAGAAAATCACATTGTAGGATTTTTAATGAATATATTTGCAAATGATGGTGGAAAATAAGTATTTGGTCAATAACAAAAGTTTCTCAATACTTTGTTATATACCCTTTGTTGGCAATGACACAGGTCAAATGTTTTCTGTAAGTCTTCACAAGGTTTTCACACACTGTTGCTGGTATTTTGGCCCATTCCTCCATGCAGATCTCCTCTAGAGCAGTGATGTTTTGGGGCTGTCGCTGGGCAACACAGACTTTCAACTCCCTCCAAAGATGTTCTATGGGGTTGAGATCTGGAGACTGGCTAGGCCACTCCAGGACCTTGAAATGCTTCTTACGAAGCCACTCCTTTGTTGCCCGGGCGGTGTGTTTGGGATCATTGTCATGCTGAAAGACCTAGGCACGTTTCATATTCAATGCCCTTGCTGATGGAAGGAGGTTTTCACTCAAAATCTCATGATACATGGCCCCATTCATTCTTTCCTTTACACGGAACAGTCATCCTGGTCCCTTTGCAGAAAAACAGCCCCAAAGCATGATGTTTCCACCCCCATGCTTCACAGTAGGTATGGTGTTCTTTGGATGCAACTCAGCATTCTTTGTCCTCCAAACACGACGAGTTGAGTTTTTACCAAAAAGTTATATTTTGGTTTCATCTGACCATATGACATTGTCCCAATCCTATTCTGGATCATCCAAATGCACTCTAGCAAACTTCAGATGGGCCTGGACATGTACTGGCTTAAGCAGGGGGACACATCTGGCACTGCAGGATTTGAGTCCCTGGCGGCGTAGTGTGTTACTGATGGTAGGCTTTGTTACTTTGGTCCCAGCTCTCTGCAGGTCATTCACTAGGTCCCCCCGTGTGGTTCTGGGATTTTTGCTCACCGTTCTTGTGATCATTTTGACCCCACAGGGTGAGATCTTGCGTGGAGCCCCAGATCGAGGGAGATTATCAGTGGTCTTGTATGTCTTCCATTTTCTAATAATTGCTCCCACAGTTGATTTCTTCAAACCAAGCTGCTTACCTATTGCAGATGCAGTCTTCCCAGCCTGGTGCAGGTCTACAATTTTGTTTCTGGTGTCCTTTGACAGCTCTTTGGTCTTGGCCATAGTGGAGTTTGGAGTGTGACTGTTTGAGGTTGTGGACAGGTGTCTTTTATACTGATAACAAGTTCAAACAGGTGCCATTAATACAGGTAATGAGTGGAGGACAGAGGAGCCTCTTAAAGAAGAAGTTACAGGTCTGTGAGAGCCAGAAATCTTGCTTGTTTGTAGGTGACCAAATACTTATTTTCCACCATAATTTGCAAATAAATTAATTAAAAATCCTACAATGTGATTTTCTGGATTCTTTTTTCTCAATTTGTCTGTCATAGTTGACGTGTACCCATGATGAAAATGACAGGCCTCTCTCATCTTTTTAAGTGGGAGAACTTGCACAATTGGTGGCTGACTAAATACTTTTTTCCCCCCACTGTAGGTGAGGAGCGCCACCAACGGCACTAACCCACATTTGCTGCCGATGCGGCTGAACCGAATGGTTCATGTGTTGACCTCAGCCCAGGCAGCGTTGGGTGACATTCCAGTAGGGTACTTATTTGGGTGTTCTAGGAGAGATGAGGCCTAGATGTCGGCAGGACAGCCTGCCTGTAACCTCCACACACACAGCTGTGCTCTGAGCAGCTGTGGCAAGGCCCAGAGGACCTCGTAGAAATTCACACTATAGAAGGGACCACACTATTACAAGACATGGTTAGAGTCCAGTGTTTCCCAACCCTGGTCCTGGAGTACCCCCAACAGTACACATTTTTGTTGTAGCCCTTGACAAACACACCTCATTCAGCTCATCGAGGGCTTGATGATTAGATGACAAGTTGAATCAGTTGTGCTTGTACAGGGTTACAATAAACATTTGTACTGTTGGGGGTACTCGAGGACCAGGTTTGGGAAACACTGGGTTAGACTGATCTATGCATTGCATTTCTACATTGTGTCATATCACAGAAACAGCCTTAATATCTGATCCCAGAACAACTTCTAAGGCACTTAAATCACATTAATCACAATGGTCATAACTCCATCTGCCTTAGGTGGGTGTGGTGGGTGGACACTGTGACACTACAGTGGTCTTCTATGGGGTGGTCTGAATGTGAATGTGCCGAAGTATGCGGAAGTTGTTGTAATGTGATTATCTTTGAACATTTAACCCTATGTCCCCAAGTGTACAAATAAGTGCATCGCTTCTAGTGCTATAAATGCACTGTGGAATGCACAGAAGGGATTTTTATTGCACTTTCAGTTGGGAAATGTTTACTTAGAGCAATGCCACTTGTTTGCCTTCTGCTTTTTAAAGCAGCGTACTGTAATACTATATATGTGTGTTTCAACATTTGAAACCCTTGGCTTGTAATGAGTTTTGTAACTAATTTTATTGATTCACATCGATTATAAACACTTAATAATAAAAAAAAGTATATTAGTTCTGCATCATTATAGGAAGTGAGCTATTTTCTTATTTAAAGATGTGTGTGTGTTGACAGGATAAAGTGGCCAACACATGGTGCAGCTTGAACGTCCTGTTAAAGATTAAGACCATCCTGTCCACTGAGACCCAGCTCTACCTCAGGTAATCCCCCTCTTCATCAGCTCTACCTCAGGTAATCCCCCTCTTCATCAGCTCTACCTCAGGTAATCCCCCTCTTCATCAGCTCTACCTCAGGTAATCCCCCCCTTCATCAGCTCTACCTCAGGTAATCCCCCTCTTCATCTCTTTATCTCTTTCTATCACTCCATCTCATTCGTTTTCTTTCTGTCTCTCCTCTCTCTCACTCTCTGAGAAGCCTCACATTAGAGACACTGTTTTATAGCAGAGTGAAATTAAGATTATCCCTTGTAATAATATGTGAGAGCAGCTTCTGAATACTGAGCACTATCAGCTGCTATGGGCTTTTATGGGCACTCTGACAACTATTGGAAATCTGCTGATGAGATTTCAGATTTGGAATGCCAAAATAAACTATTTGAACCATTTCTGTTTGGGAAAAAGCAAAGATAGCTAACTTTTCTGTGGTGCCATGAAATGTTATGCCAGTCAAAGCTTATTCCCCCCTAAGGTCCTTATGAATGAGGAGAGGCTGTAGTCAGTCATAGAACCCTTCTCTTTTCGTCATGGTGGTGTGTGCTTGAATATCCTGTTGGGCTATATTTAGTGGTGCTGTGTGCACTCTGAACAGGGTGGACACGTTTCTGCCAGACTGTTAAGACCAGGGATTAACTGGGAATTCTCTGACTGCAGCGTATTTAAAACAAATGAAAACACTAGATATTGTTGGTCATGGGTGAATATTATAATAACTGTATGTTTTGAGGGGAGGAGGGGTATACCAGGCCATAGAAAGATGTATCACTGGTCACCTTATCGTTACAGTTGATGTGAACTACTGTGTTGACTATTTATGTATGTGGAATACCACGAAATAGTTCTCAACAACCCCAAAAAATGATCTGTGAACTGTACCCTAAATCACCCTGACCCTCCAGCCCACTTCCATAGCCCACCCATCCATTACCCCTCTAAGCACTCCTCTTGCCCCATGTTGGGGGTCCTGTTGCCCCTTCTCCCCAGGGGCCCTTTAGGCCTTCATGGGGCCCATGACACAGCTGCCCTCACACCTCTTACTCATGCGCTGCCCTACCTTACCCTATCCCTACCCCTTCAGCCGGAGTGGAGGTACCCCTCTGGTCCACTCCCCTCTCACCCCTCCCTTCCTGTGTCTATCCCCAGTAAGTGACAATTGAAGGGTTAAACTAATGCTTTGGGTGCCCTAAGCGGGCCAGTATTTGATACAGTTCCCACATAGCTGGGGTCTTATGGGTGGACCGTGCTGGGGTTAAAACGAGCCAGCAGCCGCACAGTTCGGTTTCACCATGAGGTTTAGGTTTCTGGGCTGGGCCATTCACTATTTGGTCAGATTTACCATAGCATTGTTTCTATGAATGATGATAGATTACTTCATTCTTCTCTGTTTTGTTTTCAGTTTGGCCGCCACTCTCCTGGCTACTGTCCTGGCTTTCCTACCTTCGTTTTCTGATGTTTGATTACAGAGAATGATGATGTAATGCTAACCTATGTAAACTGTCATTTTAGGTCAATTCCTCTCTGGCATTCTTCTCCTTCTCCTTCCAAGTTCACGAAAAATCTATCCTCCTGCCTGCCTGATGAATAGAGGGGAGGAGTAGGGGTGTGTGTGCACGCATGCACGCATGTGTGTGTGTGCCTTCCTGCCTGCATGCGGTTCCTAATCATATACCTCACCAACCGCAGTGCAGTATATAAAAAGCAACAGGCAGCTGTAAGCGCTAGGCTATCCAGGTTTTGCTGCACAGTGGGATTTGGTTACAGATTTTGTGATCTATTAATCTAGATCAGGCAGATTGTTGCATTATTTATTGATTGAGTTATATCTCCCACCTGTCTGTCCCCGAATCAATCAGTAATGCATGTCCAGGGCTTAGGGAGGAACGCCGGGATGTGGAGCAGAGGAGGGCGTTGTTTGTGGTCGATCAATTATTGGGGCTATAGGAATGAGTGTAACTGGATACGCAAAGAGTACTACTGAAATTATACAATCAGGGAGTGATGGGTTTCGTCCGAAATGGCACCCTAATCCCTATATAGTGCACTACTTTTGACCAAGGCCCATAGGGTGTTTATTGTTCAATAAAGTGTGTATAATTTAGGGGTGTTTAACCCTTTCTCCTCTAATACTTTCTGTCTGCCTCTAGGCCAGTCTGCCTGCTACTGAATGACCTCCCTCTGCCAGCCATCTGGTTTCTACAGGCCTCTATGTTCAGGTGAGAAGCTACTGTAGGGGAACCACTGATGGAGAAACTATACTGGCCAATAATAGCAGACCAACAGACCAGGTTAAAGGTCATAGGAGAGACTGTTCAAAAAGCAGAAGTACAATCATGTCCATTAAATGTAAATCCTAAAAATGAGCTGTTAGAAAACTCCTCAAAAAGAATAGGATGCTTTGTCAGATGAATGTTTGTGTTGATATTCTAAGAGTCAAGTAAAGATAGAAATGGAGTCAGTATGAGGGGAGAGGTCAGAGGGGAGAGGGAGTGAAGCTGACTAACTTTGACCAGCTGTCGTTAAATTCTTCCGGCAGTACTAATTGTTGTACGTGTGGTTCAGTATAGGGATATCCGTGGATTACACTGCATAGCCAGCATACCTCTCCTCTAAGCATGTCTTGTATACGGACAGCAAGTCATTCTGTATGTCTCCTCTAGTACAGTCTTACTGACAGGGCCTGCGTTGTGCATCTCCACTCCACCCATTGTTGAAGACATACATCTTTTGTTTGGGTAAATTGAAGACATAATTGCATAATTTAGTCAAATGGTTTCTTAAGCACAGTTATTGTAAGAGCGTCTGAATGCACTGGGTTTGTTGAATTGGCGAAGTATGTATTTAAAAAAAATGTAATGGGTATTTATTTTGCCATTGAATAGATGGGGTTTTGTTGGATTTAAGTGGGCCCTACTACGGCTGTCTGAATTGTAAACACATGTCTTTATGTGGCGTGGAAAGAGTTTATTGGATGGAGATATGTGTTTCTGAGAGACTACATTGTTCTTGTACTCTCTCTCTCCCTCCCTCATTTTCTCCCCCCTCTGCAGTATGCTGCCATTGTTCCTGAAGGATGGTCTGCTGGTGCCGTACGTGGTCACCTCCCTGGCCTTCCTGTTCGTCAGCATATACCTGCTTTCCGCCCTGGAGCATTGCTCAGATGATCTGCGTCTGAGGCCCTACCACCGCCCTATCTGCATGCCCAGCATGGACCTCAGAAGGGTCACCAAGTGGAAAGTAAGTGTGACCTAGTGGTTTAAACAAATACCCTTTCACGTTGCACGTTTCACGTTACACTACCCCTATGCCTGTCTGTGATACAAGAAAATACAACAGTATTCATTCATCCATTCATAGCAAAATATTTATCAGATTGCAAAGCAAAAACAGATAGCGTTCTTTACCAGGCAGATAGTTGCAATGTTGTCTGTTTTAGTAGTGGGTAGGGCAGGGGTTGCCCAATCTTTTCTTTACCATACTTAAGTTACTTCAGATAAGTAAAAAATGTCCACAGCCACCTGGTAAGAAGATGAGGTTTTTGTCACAGGAATTTCAAAGTAATTTCAGAAGGTTGTTGTCACTAACCACGTTTCCATCCACAGTTTTTATGCAAGTAAAGTCATACCGTATAAAAAAAAATCACAGCAGCTGTGATGGAAACAGGAAGTTTGGTGGGATCTTTTTGTGTCGGTAAAATAAATAATGTGCGAAATGGCGGTGGAAACGCCTTTATGCACAAATATTAATATGATAACCATCATATCGAAGGAAACTTGGAGTCACGCGATGATATGGTGTGTAGTCCTCCCTCTACAACTTGGGAAAGCATGCAGTTTATTAGGCTACTAATGAAAATGTTACGATGAACTTGATGCTCCTTTCCAATAAATATCATGGATCTTATTCTGGTGACATGATGATCGATGCTTGACTACCTTTGACAAATAATCTCATCATGTAGACTAGCCTACCCACACTGTATCTGCTAGCTGTTGGCTAGAGCGCACGTGCCAAGACCTGAGTAGGAACATTTGCCATTTAACTCAACAGTTTTTTTGACAAAACTATTGGTACAGTGGAAACACATTGAACTTTACATTCTTATTCGGTACATGAAAAATTCAGTGAAAAAGTACATGTTGTCTGCACTACATTATCACGCACGGATTTTTATCCACAACAAGTTAGTTTGGTGGAAACACCACTGGTGGGAAAATTCACATATTTTCTTTATGCAGATTTTTGAATATGCACATGAAAATCTGTCACCAATTGGATGGAAAACTAGCTACAGTAATTTCATAACCTGAATTGCATCAGCGTGAGAAGATACATATCTCTCCAACTGTATAAATAAATATAATGTGCCACTGTACTGTAAGCTGTGTAAGCTGCCTGGGATGAAAGCCACTGCCAGGCCCCAAGTATCATTTATCACTTATTTAAGATACAGTTGTCTGAAGTGGCTTCCTGGCCCTGCTCAGCTGTGCTGCTGCACCCTCCCCTCCCTTAGCGACAGACGGGGCTGCATCCTAAATGGTACCCTATTCCCTATATAGTACACTACTTTTGACCAGGCCCCATAGGGCTCTGGTAAAAAGTAGTGCACTGTATAGGGAATAGGATGGGCCCTGGTAAAAAGTAGTGTACTATATAGGGAATAGGGTGCCATTTGAGATTGGGACGTAGCCATGGTCACCGCTACTGGACGGCGCAGTGCGGTGTGGGAGATCATGAGAAGGAAGAGGTGTCTTTTTATAGAGTCATTAACACAGGTTTGCCTAGATATATTTATTTACCCAAGAGGCATAAATAAGGAGGCCCAGCATTGGGGCTAGGGTTTAATGGGGTGGGTCTCATACGGAGGCGTTTACGCCACCTACCCTCACTGATCCCTAGGTCCACAGGTCCCAAATAGACATGTTCATGTTGATCCTGCTACCAACACTCTGTTTGCAACATATATGTCAGTTGTGATGAGGGAGGGTCCTGTGATGGGGGATCGTCATGCAATGTCTCTTCATTTTATTTGTGATTTTTATCTTAACTACGTTGCATAGTTATTATGACCAGGGCCAATTCCATTTCAAGACCAGGAACTTGAGGCCTAGATTCAATCAGATTAAGCATTAAACGGCGATAGCCGAGACCCCCATGGCTGATGTTTTGATAGTGTCGGAGCTGTCAAATCTGTGAGCAGTTGCTCTTGTGATCTGTCACGAAGACATACCCGTCCCACTCTCGTTAGAGTCAGAACGAGAAAGTGTAGGCTATATAGAAATAATGACTCTCAAATTGAAAGTCATTAAATGAAATGAGGAAATCTATCAGCTTAATTGAGTTGAAGATTACATCTCACATTCCAGTGTTCGAACTGGAATGGAGATTTCTCTTAATGCTACTTACTCCGTGCAGCCAATGGCAATGTCCGCTTTAGGTATAATGCCGGGAGCTGCTTGTAGATTTGACCGCTCTAACGCAGTTCCACCTCCGACACCGCCAAAACAACCACTATGCGGGTGTCGGCTAGCATGGATCTGATAGAATCTAACCCTTAATTAATCTAAAATGTACAATGTAAAATGTAATTAGGACATTATCAATTTGAATTGCATGTCAAACTCAGTTTCTGATTTGACTGGAATTTAAATCCAAATGAGCCCAACACTGGGCTATGAGTGGGCCTTGGCTTAGCTGTGATGGCTTAACTCCCTTAGAAAAAGAAAAACCTGAAAAGTCTCTCTCCATCTCTCTCTCCTCTCTCAATCTCTCCTGCAGTTCTACATCTCCATCGTGGCCATGGCTGGTTTGAGCTTTACGAGCATGGCGCTGACCCCTCCGTCCAGGCTGCCTGATGATTTGTTTACCCTCCTGGTGTCAGTGTTCTCCTTCCACCATTTCCTGCGCCTCCTCCTCTACTTCAACAATGTCCAGATTGCCGAGCCGCCTCCACCTGGGAGTAAGAATCAGAAGAAAACTAACTGAGTAGTCGCCACCTGGCAGAAAGAAAACTTACTGAAAAACAAACTATGCACAGTGCCTCAGTCACTGACCACCAAGGACCAATAGGACTCATGGAGAAACGCTACTAGTCTAGGGCCAATCATTTACAATCTTTATTCTAGAGAGATAACCCTCCTGTCAACATGAATGGTTGGTGTTTTGTCAATGCCTAATTATGTACATCAAACTTAAAACAAGTCTTTATATTTTTTTACTTGACTGTTTTTCAATATTTCCAAATGTTTGTTCCATCATTACAATTATTTTTTACAAATTGTATTTTTCTTGACAATTTAAATCACCTCTGATATGAATTCTCGATGAACCTCGATTTTACAGCCGTATTGTCAGCACGTAGATTAGATCCGTCCGAAGCAGTTTCAAATAACCTCCTCATAAAGTGTCCATCTTCTCCAAGTTTTCAGCTAACTAAATCACTGGCGGTAATAGTGTTGCACTGTGTCGTAGCCAGACAATAATTAGCCAAACCATGTCTTTCAACCATTTAATTTAGCTTCATAAAAGATTCATTACAACAGCTAGATACAAGGAGAGTCCACACAGCACACAAAGGGCTATGCATTTAAACACAAAAAGCAGTGACAGGTCAGACAGGCCCTAAAACAAGGATGATGGAAGATGACATATCTGAACATAATGTCATAAAGTCGAAATACCACAGAAAAACGGTACAAGCAATCTTTTACCCCCATTGCCTGTGAGTTAATGACAGGCATAAAAAAAATCCATTACAACGATAAATGTTATCGGGTCACTGAGGGCGGGCTGCTATGCTGTGTATCTGCAGCCGCTGGCCCTGCAGCCAATAACACTAGAGATGGGAAGGGCGAGACATCCAGAGGCCTGTGCCTTTAGAATTACTACTGTGGAAGGACTGGGAGGAAGGGGACAACAGATGAAGATATGGAGTTAAAAGAAACATGTACAAACGTCCATAGCCAGTACCAAAACACTGTCATTTTCATAAATGCATACTAGGCCTATTGTATTTATGATTAGAAATTACATTCAGAAATGTTGATAAATGAATACATTCATGCACCACGTTCAAAGCGCCGCCATAGTGTTGCCTGAGTGGCCTGTGTCATGATGGGTGGTGGGCTGGAGACGGGGGGTGAGAGCGAAGGAGAGTGGGACCCCTCGAGGAGGAAAGGGTTGGTGGGCTCGAGGTCTAAGGTGATGTGGAGTAGCGGGAGAGGTGGTGGGTGGCCGGGGGTGTAGGATCGCCAAAGGGCCCCTTCTCCCACCTCCGGAGGGCCAGTATGAAAACATTCGTTTTGTTTAACGGCGTGCTCACTTTGTCCTTCACATGGCCTCCAAGGGTGATAAAGTGAGAATTATATGATCCACCTTGGGTAGAAATAGGAAATGTGTCTGTGCACACCAGCTGTTGCTTAGGTCGCTTGGGCTGCAAGAGGCCTCAGCCTTCCCAGGTACAGCCAAATAAAGAGCCAGAGACTGAAGTGTATGTCTGAGTGTGTGTACACGTACGTGAATATTGGAGCCTCTCCTCGGAGCCCATATTCATGTTTCTTTACTTTTCCAGGTAGCTAAAGGAAATGGTGGGGGTGGATTTCATACAGCATCAGGTCTAATGGGAAGAGGGGGTTCGCGCACTGAAAAAAAAAAAATGTTTGCAGTACTGCATCGCGGCCGTTATTGTAGAATCAACATTTGTCAGTGGTGAGGGAGAGGCTTTCTCCAGCAGACAGGGCTCAATGTAAACGTTTCTGATGTCTAACACTGCCTTTTCACTTTCTGACACATTCCCCCAATGACTGACAGGCAGCCTCCGAGACGTCTCTCTGCCTCACAACTGACAGCTTGGATTCTATATTCATCAACCGGCCATCTCCGAAGAGGAAGCATACACTGTGGAAAAGGAGAGAGTAGCTATTCCAGTTGTCGTCGGTAACCTACAGGGGGAACGTACAGGGGGATATCAGAGAGGCAAACATGAGTGTAACCCTGCTGTCTGTCACACTGTAATATCACCACATTCAATGGGAAGACATACTGATTTGTGTACTTCTACAGGAGGAAAATTTAACAAGTAACATGTTGTAAATTTCAAGCAGACAGCGATGAATGGGTTAAAGTATAATGGATCGTTGGACTTGATTCAAGTTTTTGCACTTGAGGTAAAGCTGTAGGCTCTATAATACTCTGAGTTCTTTACCTTTAGAAGCCCATTATGGATTTCAGAAAGTCAGAGGAGCTGCCAGCTGCCAGACAATACCTGTAGAGAACAAAATGTTATTAGATACTACTTCTCATTCAGAGATTAAATACAGTTCCTGCTTTAAGAGGAAAATTATAACTGACACTGCAACTCACACATCCCAAACGGACAAATCTGAGGGCCCAAGTGGTTTGATTTAGCAGTGAAATAAATATCTTCATTTTTGGTTTTTAAATACTCACCTAATTGATTACAGGTTTGACAATAAAATACATTATTATTATTTTTCACTGGAGAATTGGAAAATACAACGACATGGTCTGTGTCAGAAATCATGTCTGAAGGCGTGCGTAGTCTAAAGCCTCTGGGGGCGATCAAACTAAAGGCTGCAACTCTGCAGCCAGGCTTAAATGTCACTAAAATAGCCTCTTAAGTAATATACAGCTCTGCTCTTTAATTGCAGCTGTGTTTAATCAAAAAGCATAAAACTCCTCCCAAACAGGTGGCATGTGTCTGAGGAGGAGAGATGATTGATGTGGCAGATAGTGGTGAAGCCTGGGCCTTAGCCCTGGACCTGGGATACCAGCCCATCCCATCGCTTTTATTACATTTAAGGAATCCTTTCTTTGATACACCCCATTACTGCTGACATACAAATCTTCCTCAACATGGACCCATCTATGGCCTGATCAATTTTTATACTGCTGAGTCGTCCCTTCTCCTTATGTTATCATCTGAAAATTCATATTATATAGGGTTTTCTTATGGGAAAATGGCAATAAAAATTGGTTACTGCCCAGAAGATGTCCACACGTTGGTGGGTTGTCCATGACTAAATGTTTCTGAGAAACTAAAATGTGTTTCTGTAGCTGTTTAATTGTTATTTATTTTTATCCTCCTAAGAAAATATATTGTGAAGTGATTTAGAACAATGTCTCTGTATGGGTTGGAGGGGGAGAATTTATTAATCCTTTGCACAAATCCTTTAATTGAATTTTCCAACTCTAACCACACACAAATAATCAATACCTTCTGCTGAGGGGAACTTGTCTCACAATGATTATGGCCTTCTCTTTTCAATTCTGTAGTTATCAGCACATACAGGACAGACAGGTGTCCTTCATCCTGGGGTATTTATAATGGCTGGGCAACCCTGTGGATTTAGGGCTGCCTGAAGCCTGAATGCTAACAAAAAGTGACTTCTCCAGAATGATTACGAAACTTTTGTTAACCTTAAAGAATGGCCGTAAGCGCTTCTCAACACCACGGCCAGCACTTTGAAGAAAGAAGATAAAGGGTGCTGCTTGCTACTGTCTGTAACTAAGAAGGAAGGAGGGAGGAGAGGAGAGAGGACGAGGTGGGGAAGTGAAGTGGGTTCAGAGGTTTGGCCGTCAATGCTAAAATATCCTTGTCAATTGACTCAGCTGCCTTGGCAGTATGTATGTCCTGCCCTGGCACTGAGCTGCTTGAGGCTTTGCTTAAACCTTAGACAGTGCCAGGGTCACAGTCCAGATCTAAGAGCTTGTGTCATCTCTACACGGCTCAGGTAACACTGAGGTGACTCTTCGTCTCCAGTCAGATCATGGTCATGCTCTAGTCGCAAAGCAGGCCATATCAAACATTAGGAACACCTTCCTAATATTGAATTGCATTACATTTACATTTAAGTCATTTAGCAGACACTCTTATCCAGAGCGGCTTACAGTTAGTGAGTGCATACATTTTCATACTGCACCCCCTTTTGCCCTCAGAACAGTCTCAATTCGTCGGGGCATGGACTCTACAAGGTGTCAAAAGCGTTCCACAGGGATGCTTCCCATAGTTGTGTCAAGTTGGCTGGATGTCCTTGGGTGGTGAACCATTCTTGATTCACACGGGAAACTGTTGAGTGTGAAAAACCCAGCAGCGTTGCAGTTCTTGACACAAACGCGGGGTATGGTAGTAGGTGCGTCTGGCACCTACTACCATACCCCGTTTAAAGGCACTTAAATATTTTGTCTTGCCGTTCACCCTCTGAATGGAACACATTCACAAGTTTTGTCTCAAGTCTTAAACATCCTTCTTTAACCTGTCGTCTCCCCTTCATCTGCACTGATTTAACAAGTGACATCAATTAGGGATCATAGCTTTTACCTGAATTCACCTGGTCAGTCTATGTCATGGAAAAAGCAGGTGTTCTTCATGTTTTGTACACTCAGTGTACATACAGTGAGGGAAACAAGTATTTGATCCCCTGCTGATTTTGTACGTTTGCCCACCAACAAAGAAATGATCAGTCTATAATTTTAATGGTAGTTTTATTTGAACAGTGAGAGACAGAATAACAACAACAAAAATCCAGATAAACGCATGTCAAAAATGTTATAAATTGATTTGAATTTTTTATGAGGGAAATAAGTATTTGACCCCCTCTCAAATCAGAAAGATTTCTGGCTCCCAGGTGTCTTTTATACAGGTAACGAGCTGAGTTTAGGAGCACACTCTTAAAGGGTGTGCTCCTAATCTCAGTTTGTTACCTGTATAAAAGACACCTGTCCACAGAAGCAATCAATCAGATTCCAAACTCTCCACCATGGCCAAGACCAAAGAGCTCTCCAAGGATGTCAGGGACAAGATTGTAGACCTACGCAAGGCTGGAATGGGCTACAAGACCATCGCCAAGCAGCTTGGTGAGAAGGTGACAACAGTTGGTGCGATTATTCGCAAATGGAAGAAAAACAAAATAACTGTCAATCTCCCTCGGGGCATGGGGCTCTATGCAAGATCTCACCTCGTGGAGTTGCAATGATCATGAGAACGGTGAGGAATCAGCCCAGAACTACACGGGAGGATCTTGTCAATGATTTCAAGGCAGCTGGGACCATAGTCACCAAGAAAACAATTGGTAACACATTACGCCGTGAAGGACTGAAATCCTGCAGCGCCCGCAAGGTCCCCCTGCTCAAGAAAGCACATATACAGGGCCGTCTGAAGTTTGCCAATGAACATCTGAATGATTCAGAGGAGAACTGGGTGAAAGTGTTGTGTTCAGATGAGACCAAAATCGAGCTCTTTGGCATCAACTCAACTCGCCGTGTTTGGAGGAGGAGGAATGCTGCCTATGACCCAAAGAACACCATCCCCACCGTCAAACATGGAGGTGGAAACATTATGCTTTGGGGGTGTTTTTCTGCTAAGGGGACAGGACGATGGACGGGGCCCATCCACAACCCATTTTCAAAGCCCTGGCTGATTTGACGGTACACATAGATTTTTGTTGTTGAAATGACGTGGAAACAACGTTGATTCAACTAGTTTTTGCCCAGTGGGCTGTTACACTTTAGACCAAATATAAAGCACTTGAGCGCAGTCTTAAATGTAGCCTACTGGTCGGAACTGAATTGTCAGTCACATCTGCTAAATAAATAAAAATAGCTATAGATGTGATGCATGTCCAGAAGAATGCAGTCTGACAAAGCAGTTACCCTTTTCAACAGAGCTTCTTACACCTCTCCATGCATTTAGCACATGAACCCAGCGCCTGAAAGCCACAAGCGTCAAGTCTAAACAAACATTTTACACTGGGCAGCAGAACCATGCCTCCGTCAGGCTCCATGACACGATCACCATCATCTGTCTGGATTTCACGCTCCCTCCACAGCACAGATATGGGCCAGCTCTCCTCTTCCTCTGCCTTGAATAACAGTTTGTTTACTTTAAATTTGTGTCTCAAGGCAACAGAGGAGCGATTCTCCTCCCTGAGCTATCGACTTTGACGTTGTAAACTTTGTTGTTGTAAGGGGGTTTATGCACAAACGATAAATGTCTTGCTCCACCATATGATAAAAAAAATGGACATTCCTCCGGTGTGGGGCCACAAGGCAACACATACACTAAATGACCAAAAGTATGTGGACACCTGCTCGTCGAAAATCTCATTCCAAAATCATGGGCATTAAAATGGAGTTGGTACCCCCTTTGCTGCTATAACAGCCTCCACTCTTCTAAGAAAGCTTTCCACTAGATATTGGAACATTGCTGTGGGGACTTGCTTCCATTCAGCCACAAGAGCATTAGTGAGGTCGAGCACTGATGTTGGGCGATTAGGCCTGGCTCGCAGTCGGTGTTCCAATTCATCCTAAAAGTGTTCGATGGGGTTGAGGTCTGAGCTCTGTGCAAGCCAGTCAAGTTCTTCCACACAGATCTCGACAAACCATTTCTGTTGTTTCGACCTCGCTTTGTGCACGGGGTCATTGTCATACTGAAACATGAAAGGACCTTCCCCAAACTGTTGCCACAAAGTGGGAAGCACAGAATCATCTAGCATGTCATTGTATGCTGTAGCGTAAATATTTTTCTTCACTGGAACTAAGGGGCCTAGCCCGAACCATGAAAAACAGCCCCAGACCATTATTCCTCCTCCACCAAACTTTACAGTTGGCACTATGCATTGGGGCAGGTAGCGTTCTCCTGGCATCCGCCAAACCCAGATTCATCCGTCGGACTGCCAGATGGTGAAGCGGGATTCATCACTCCAGAGAACGTGTTTCCACTGCTCCAGAGTCCAATGGCGGTGAGCTTAACACCACTCCAGCCGACGCTTGGCATTGCACATAGTGATATTAGGCTTGTGTGCGGCTGCTCGGCCATGGAAACCCATTTCATGAAGTTCCCGACAAATAGTTATTTTGCAGATGTTGCTTCCAGAAGCAGTTTGGAACTCGGTAGTGAGTGATGCAACCGAGGACAGGCGATTTTTTACGCGCTATGCGCTTGAGCACTCAGCGGTCCCATTCTGTGAGCTTGTGTGGCCTACCACTTCATGGCTGAGCCGTTGTTGCTCCTTACAGTTGACCGGAGCAGCTCTAGCAGGACAGAAATTTGACGAACTGACTTGTTGGAAAGGTGGCATCCTATGACGGTGCCACATTGAAAGTCACTGAGCGCCTCAGTAAGGCCATTCTACTGCCAATGTTTGTCTATGGAGATTGCGTGGCTGTGTGCTCGATTTTATACACCTGTCAGCAACGAGTGTGGCTGAAATAGCCAAATCCACTAATTTGAAGGGGTGTCCACATACTTTTGTATATACGGTTGAAGTCGGAAATGTACATACACTTCGGTTGAAGTCATTAAAATTCGCTTTTCAACCACTCCACAAATGTTTTGTTAACAAATTATAGTTTTGGCAAGTCAGTTAGGACATCTACTTTGTGCATGACACAAGTAATTTTTCCAACAATTGTTTACAGACAGATTATTTCACTTATAATTCACTGTATCACAATTTCAGTGGGTCAGAAGTTTACATACACTAAGTTGACTGTGCCTTTAAACAGCTTGGAAAATGCCAGAAAATTATGCCATGGCTTTAGAAGCTTCTGATAGGCTAATTGATATCATTTGAGTCAATTGGAGGTGTAGCTGTGGATGTATTTCAAGGCCTACCTTCAAACTCAGTGTCTCTTTGCTTGACATCATGGGAAAATCCAAACAAATCAGCCAAGACCTCAGGAAAAAAAATGTTGACCTCCACAAGTCTGGTTCATCCTTGGGAGCAATTTCCAAATGCCTGAAGGTACCACGTTCATCTGTACAAACAATAGTACGCAAGTATAAACACCATGGCACCACGCATCCGTCATACCGCTCAGGAAGGAGAAGCTTTCTGTCTCCTAGAGATGAACGTACTTTGGTGCGAAAAGTGCAAATCAATCCCAGAACAACAGCAAAGGACCTTGTGAAGAATGCTGGAGGAAACAGGTACAAACGTATCTATATCCACAGTAAAACGAGTCCTATATTGACATAACTAGAAAGGCTGCTCAGCAAGGAAGAAGCCACTGCTCCAAAACCGCCATAAAAAAGCCAGACTATGGTTTGCAACTGCACATGGGGACAAAGATCGTACTTTTTGGAGAAATGTCCTCTGGTCTGATGAAATAAAAATAGAACTGTTTGGCCATAATGACCATCGTTATGTTTGGAGGAAAAAGGGGATAGCTAGCAAGCCGAAGAACACCATCCCAACCGTGAAGCACGGGGGTGGTAGCATCATGCTGTGGGGGTGCTTTGCTGCATGAGGGACTGGTGCACTTCACAAAATAGATGGCATCATGAGGAAGGAAAATTGTGTGGATATATTGAAGCAACATCTCAAGACATCAGTCAGGAAGTTAAAGCTTGGTCGCTAATGGGTCTTCCAAATGGACAATGACCCCAAGCATACTTCCAAAGTTGTGGCAAAATTGCTTAAGGACAACAAAGTCAAGGTATTGGAGTGGCCATCACAAAGCCCTGACCTCAATCCTATAGAAAATGTGTGGGCAGAACTGAAAAAGCATGTGCAAGCAAGGAGGCCTACAAACCTGACTCAGTTACACCAGCTCTGTCAGGAGGAATGGGCCAAAATTCACCCAACTTATTGTGGGAAGCTTGTGGAAGGCTACCCGAAACGTTTGACCCAAGTTAAACAATTTAAAGGCAATGCTACCAAATACTAATTGAGTGTATGTAAACTTCTGACCTACTGGGAATGTGATGAAAGAAATAAAAGCTGAAATAAATAATTCTCTCTACTATTATTCTGACATTTCACATTTAAAATAAAGTAGTGATCCTAACTGACCTAAGACAGGGAATATTTACTAGGATTAAATGTCAGGAATTGTGAAAAACTGAGTTTAAATGTATTTGGCTAAGGTGTATGTAAACTTCTGACTTCAACTGTATAGTGTAGGTTAGACTTCTTCACTGTTAAAAATTAAAACAATTTCCAACGACCTTATCCGAAAACAAACCCGACTTCCCTGACAATCCCCTTATTCATTTTCCACAAATCACCATTATGTGATTGGATCACAAGTATTGTTTTGCTGGAGGCATAATGTGTGCCTGAAATAACCAAATTAATTATCTGGCTGGTAAATCGAGCAAATGACTGTTTCTGTTAGGAAAACAAAATGTTGTATTTTTTCTTGGAAAAAGAAACACATATTAAATGAATACTGGATAAATAGTGTAGAACAAATGAGCCAAGTAATAGATCAGATCAAGGCCTGGTAGATCATGTCTTGGAGCCCTCAGCCTTTCCATGTGACTGCATTCAAAACCATCACACCCCTGTCATCAATCAGTGGAACCCCCCAAAAAATTCACTGTCCCCTCATTTATGGAATAAGGTCACCATCAACATAACAATCTAATTTGAACCAATTCAGTAAAGGACATAACTCATCAGAATGTCATGGACAAGACAATTATGTTTCTGTGAGACAATGCAACTATTAGTCTTATGGGTGTTGTTATCTGATTGGTCAAAAGGAGAGGCGCCCACACACTGTTACACTTTTTTATTTTAAATGCTGCTAATGTTTTGGCCCTACAGACCTTCCTCAGAGCATATTATCTGATTATAAAATGTTCATTAAAGCTGTAAACACACACACGGTTATATCAACAGTATCAGTGTTTCCGCTATATTCATTAAGCATTGTTGGCCCACCGCTGCTAAATTGTTGTCACCGCTACAATTTTTTTTTTCGTATTTTATATGTACATTGAACTAAAATATAAACGCAACATGTAAAGTGTTGGTCCCATGTTTCATGAGCTGAAATAAAAGATCCCAGAAATTTTCCATATGCGCAAAAAGCTTATTTCTCTCAAATGTTGTGCACAAATGTGTTTACATCTCTGTTAGTGAGCATTTCTCCTTTGCCAAGATAATCCATCCACCTGACAGGACAGGTGTGGCATATCAACAAGCTAATTAAACAGCATGATTATTACACAGGTGCACCTTGAGCTGGGGACAATAAAAGGCCACTCTAAAAGGTGCAGTTTTGTCACAACACAATGCCACAGATGTCTCAAGTTTAAGGGAGTGTGCAATTGGCATGCTGACTGCAGGGATCTCCACCAGAGCTGTTGCCAGAGTATTCAATGTTAATTTCTCTACCATAAGCCAATGTTGTTCACAATGTTGTTTTAGAGTACATCCAACCGGCTCACAACCACAGTCCACGTGTATGGCGTCATGTGGACGAGCGGTTTGCTGATGTCAACGTTGTGAACAGAGTGCCCCATGGTGGCGGGTTGTGGTATGGGCAGGCATAAGCTATGGAAAACAAACACAATTGCATTTTATCGTTGGCAATTTAAATGCACAAAAATACCTTGACGAGATTCTGAGGCCAATTTTTTTAAAGGTATCTGTGACCAACAGATGCATATCTGTATTCCCAGTCATGTGAAATCCATAGATCAGGGCCTAATAAATGTATTCCAATTGACTGATTTCTTCATATGAACTGTAACTCAGTAAAATCGTTGAAATTCATGCATGTTGCGTTTATATTTTTGTTCAGTATACAGTATACATATATTTCTGCCTAGACACGCTTTTAAATGAATAGTTGTTGGTTCAATGACTGGAAATCTATGGGAACAGCTAGCATGACACTAGTTGCTATCCTTTGACTAAACGTTCAAATTTTGCTGTGACAATATAGGTCTAATTAAGATCCTACATCTGTACATTCAAATCAAAATCAAATTGTATTGGTCATATACACATATTTAGCAGATGTTATTGCGGGTGTAGTGAAATGCTTCTTGGAACTATTGCTTTTTGAGCATATAACTTGACTTAGTTCCACTACAGCTTATTGAATGGCCCTGGTCGTCATACAAAATTCTGTATGGCTATACTAAGTGGTTAAATCTCCACTCACCAACCTCTCTGTGTCTCCTCAGTTCACTCTTCACTTCAGCAGAGCCTCTCGAGAAGAAACTTCAGCTCACTGCTGCCCTCTGCAGCCTGATGGCAAAAAAATTATCATCAGTTTATTCAGACCGATATGAAAAGGGTGAGCAGTTCATTTATTAACCAACATCATAAATATAAACTCTCCCTACAATACCAGAGCAAAACCAAGGTTAAGGCTAACAAATTGGAGCTACAGTATGATGGGAGTGTAACATTTCCTTTTTCATTGATGGTGAGAAAATTTCCTCCAGCTCTCACCTTGCCTTAATAAATGATGCTACTGACCCTTCCAGTTTAGATCTGATGGCATGTAGTCTGGTCCAAATCAATTAAAGTCCAAAGTAACAAATTAAAATCAGGTTAGAGATGTAGGATTATACTACTAATACAGTGCAATATGGAACTTTTTGGGCGACCTGAACAAATTCACATAGAAATGTGTGTTATAGATCTATCATTCTCATTGAAAGCAAGTCTAAGAAGCGGTAGATCTGTTCTATGCACGTTATTTCTATGCTTCCCGTTCTTAAATTTGTTTTTTTTCGTCTTTTACTTTTGATTTTGTGCACCAGCTTCAAACAGCTGAAAGTACAATATTTTTGGTTATGGAAAATATATTTCACAGCGATTTTGATGGTAAAATGATTCTCTACACTAAATGTGCTTGTTTGTCACATAAACTGAAATTAGGCAAACTATTATAATTTTTGCCACCAGGAAATGCCGGAGTGATTTCTGCAGAGTGCATGTTTAAAACTCCCAGAATACACTGAACAAATGTCTAAACGCTACATGCAACAATTTCAAAGTTTTTACTGAGTTACAGTTCATTTAAGGAAATCAGTCAATTGAAATCAATTAATTAGGCCCTAATCTATGGATCTCACATGACTGGGAATACAGATATGCATCAAATCAAATCAAATTGTATTTCTCACATGCGCCGAATCCAACAGGTGTAGACCTTACAGTGAAATGCTTACTTACAAGCCCTTAACCAACAATGCAGTTTTAAGAAAAATAAGTGTTAAGTAAAAAATAGATAAGTAAAACATTTTAATTAAAATAACAAATAATTAAGAGCAGCAGTAAAATAACAGTAGCGAGGCTATATACAGGGGGTACCGGTACAGAGTAAAAGGCTAACATTTATATAGATCCCTCTTAAATGACTGCACCATAAAATTCAAAACTAATTATTTTCTTGATTGATAGAATTTACTCAAAATGGGTATGCTTTGGGGAAGGAAATGGCCCTCGTCTTAAACTACTCTTATCCAAGTATTTTTAGTGCTATGTAAATCACTGATAATTCGGCCAATGATGAATCCACGTCTCCTGTCATTAAATTCTGATTTGTCATAAAGACCATCAGCCAAGTGTGGCAATTTAAATATTCACTGATAATAAAGGGAGACCTCCCCTTCTTTCCCAGTATCAGAATAAATAGGTTTATTTTTTGGTTCACACAGACATAAATTCTACTATATAATATAACTGTATATTTGCTTAACCTATATATAGTACAGTGGTTCTCAAACCTTTCCTAGTGGACCCCCAGACGTTTTACAATTTTGTTTTAGCCCTGAACTAGTCCACCTGATTCACCTAATCAAGGGCTTGGTGATTTGAGAACCACTGATATAGTAGCTACTAGCTAATAATCCAATGGCTAGTGCGACATTACTAGCTGTAAACTTTTGGTGGTACTTCCTCAATTCCCGACTTCTAAACCTCCATGGCTAGTTGCAGTTGGGTGACGATGTCCTTTAGCTTGTAGACCATGGCTGGCAGTCCTTATTGAGGCCTTATTGAGGCCCCTCAAAACATCTCTGGACATGAGCTGAAAGTGAAATAAAACATGAATATGAATCATTACATACATAATTTGAATCATTTACCTGCAAACTCTTACATTCATAATCTATGAAAGCAATGTTATGAGGGAACTCTACATCAAAACTGGAATAAAAAATTAAGTAACATTTTTAAGCATAGTTAATTAGAATCATACCAACAAGAGCGAGCACTTTGTTGCTTGACAAAGCTGGCTTTGCCACAGAATCTTGAACGATGTTTGATTTCCTGCCTGACATGGAGAACAAAGGTATCTCCTCCCTGGTGAAGAGCACCTCCATCAGGTCTCGCGTCATGCTTTTGAAGCTTTTTTTATTGATCAGTGATTTCTCCTTGGCCAACTGAACGCCAAAGCTTAGATCAACCTAGAATTTGAGAGACACAGATCACAGTATTGTTTTTCATAAACTCATGAGCTCTATAGTGATCTATTATATTAGTAACAGGACATCTATGCAGTAGCACTGGATTTAAAAAAAATTGGTTCCAGTTAAGTTTCACATTGCCAATTTACAAACGAGCCATACTCTCTGAACAAATGAGATCGAACAAATGAAATTATTATACTGGCGAAGTCCTCTCTCAAAATCTTATGGCATTTTGGTGACCGTACACACCAGCTGCTCAGGTTTTTTGTTTTCAACTGATCCCGCAGGTGAAGAAGACGGATGTGGAGGTCCTGGGCTGGCATGGTTACACGTGGTCTACGGTTGTGAGGCCGGTTGGACGTACTGCCAAATTCTCTAAAATGACGTTGGAGGCAGCTTATGGTAGAGAAATGAACATTCAATTCTCTGGCAACAGATCTGGTGGTCATTACTGCAGTCAGCATGCCAATTGCACGCTTCCTCAAAACTTGAGACATCTGTGGCATTGTGTCGTGTGACAAAACTGAACATTTTAAAGTGACCTTTTATTGTCCCCAGCACAAGGTGCACCTGTGTAATGATCATGCTGTTTAATCAACTTCTTGATATGCTACACCTGTCAGGTGGATGGATTATTTTGGCAAAGGAGAAATTCTCACTAACAGGGATGTAAACAAATTTGTGCACAAACTTTGAGAGAAATGGGCTTTTCATATGGAACATTTCTGGGATTTTTTATTTAAGCTCATGAAACATGGGACCAACACTTTACATGTTGTGTTTATATTTTTGTTCAGTATAGTTTTGTCCCCTGGAATAAATATTGTGGATCTTAATGTTTTTGCTGGACTATTGGACCACCATTTTATCATGTTTGCAATCGCAACAAATAATCTGCTCAGACCCTAACCAACGATTATCAAAAGCTGCGCTATAAATTCTCAGACAACCCAAAGGTTTCTAGATTACTTTGTAGACTCCCTCCACCTACCCAAGGTCGTTGGAGTACAAAAATCTGTTAACCACCTAACCGAGGACCTAAACTTAACCTTGCGTAATACCCTAGATGCAGTCGCACCTCTAAAAACAAAAAACATTTGTCACAAGAAATTAGCTCCCTGGTATACAGAAAATACCCGAGCCCTGAAGCAAGCTTCCAGAAAATTGGAATGGAAATGGCGCTCCACCAAACTGGAAGTCTTATGACTAGTTTGGAAAGACAGTACTGTGCAATATTGAGGAGCCCCGATCAGCCTACTTTTCCAACCTGATTGAGGAGAATAAAAACTATCCAAAATGTATGTTTGATACTGTCGCAAAGTCAACTAAAAAGCAGCATTCTCCAAGTGAGGATGGCCTTCACTTCAGCAGTGATGAATTCATGAACTTCTTTGAAGAAAAGATAATTAGAATGCAAATTACGACTCCTCTTTGAATATGCGTTTTTCTCCAAAACTCAGTTGTCCTGTGTCTGCACAGAACTGCCAGGACCTAGGATCAATAGAGACACTCAAGTTTTTTTGTCCTGTCTCTCGACACATTCACGAAAATAGTCATGGCCTCTAAACCTTCCAGCTGTCTACTGGACCCTATTCCAACTAAACTACTGAAAGAGCTACTTCCTGTGCTTGGCCCTCCTATGTTGAACATAATAAGCATCTCCCTATCCTCCGGATATGTAACAAACTCACTAAAAGTGGCAGTAATAATATCGGCCTATATCGAATCTCCCATTCCTCTCAACATTTTCTGAAAAAGACAAATAATGTATATACAAAACGCTCCAGTCTGGTTTTAGACCCCATCATAGTTCTGAGACTGCACTTGTGAAGGTGATAAAATACCTTTTAATGGCGTCAGAACAAGGTTTTGCATCTGTCCTCGTGCTCCTAGATCTTAGTGTCGCTTTTGACACCATCGATCACCACATTCTTTTGGAGAGATTGGAAACCCTAATTGGCCTACACGGACAAGTTCTTGCCTGGTTTAGATGTTATCTGTCAGAAAGATATCAGTTTGTCTCTGTGGATGGTTTGCCCTCTGACAAATCAATGGTAAGTTTCTGTGTTCCTCAAGGCTCTGTTTTAGGACCACTATTGTTTCACTATATATTCTACCTCTTGGTGATGTCATTCGGAAACACAATGTCAACTTTCACTGCTATGCGGACGACACACAGCTCTACATTTCGATGAAACATGGTGAAGCCCCAGAATTGCCTACCCTGGAAGCCTGTGTTTCAGACATAAGGAAGTGGATGGTGGCAAATATCAAGACTATTTCAAGGGCAGCTTTTTTCCATCTTCGTAACATTGCATAAAATCAGAAACTTTTTGTCAAAAAATTATGCAGAAAAACTAATCCATGCTTTTGTCACTTCTAGATTAGACTACTGCAATGCTTTACTCTCCGGATACCCGGATAAAGCACTAAATAAACTTTAGTTAATGCTAAATACGGCTGCTAGAATCTTGACTAGAACTAAAAAAGTTGATCATATGCCTCTAGAGCTAGCCTACATTGGCTTCCTGTTAAGGCTAGGGCTGATTTCAACGTTTTACTGCAAACCTTGAAAGCATTACATGGGCTTGCTCCTACCTATCTCTCCGATTTGGTCCTGCCGTACATACCTACACTTATGCTACGGGCACAAGATGCATGCCTCCTTATTGTCCATATAATTTCTAAGCAAACAGCTGGAGGCAGGGCTTTCTCCTATAGAGCTCAATTTGTATGGAATGGTCTGCCTATCCATGTGAGAGATGCGGACTTGGTCTCAACCTTTAACTCTTTACTGAAGACTCATCTCTTCAGTAGGTCGTATGATTGAGTGTAGTCTGGCCCAGGGGTGCGACGGTGAACGGCAAGGCACTGGAGTGATGAACTGCCCTTGCTGTCTCTGCCTGGACGGCTCTCCTCTCTCCACTGGGATTCTCTGCCTCTGACCCTATTACGGGGGCTGAGTCACTGGCTTACCAGTGCTCTACAATGCCGTCCCTAGGAAGGGTGCGTCACATCGTGCCAAGCTTTTTACGCTATACTGACGTGATCTTCCTGAACAGTTGTGCTCCCCCTCAGGCTCGTGCGGTGGAGGAGATCTTTGTGGGCTATACTCAGCCTTGTCTCAGGGTAGTAAGTTGGTGGTCTGTTGATATCCCTCTAGTGGTGTGGGGGCTGTGCTTTGGCAAAGTGGGTGGGGTTATATCCTGCCTGGTTGGCCCTGTCCGGGGGTATCATCAGACGGGTCCACTGTGTCCCCCGACCCTCCCCTGTCCCAGCCTCCAGTATCAATGCTGCAATAGTCTATGTGCCAGGGGGCTAGGGTCCGTCTGTCCTATCTGGTGTAATTCTCCTGTCTTATCTGGTGTCCTGTGTGAACTTAAGTATGCTCCCTCTAATTCTCCCATCTCTCTCTCCCTTCCCTCCCAGAGGACCTGAGCCCTAGGACCATGCCTCAGGACTATCTGGCCTGATGACTCCTGGCTGTCCCCGTTCCCTGTCCACCTGGTCGTGCTGCCGATCCAGTTTCTGCTGTTCTGCCTGTGGCTATGGAACCCTGACCTGTTCACTGGACATGCTACCTTGTCCCAGAACTTCTGTTTTCGACCCTCTGTCTCTCTCTCCCTCTCTCTCTCACTCTCTACAGCACCTACTTTCTCGACCTCTGAATGCTATGAAAAACCAACTGACATTTACTCTTGAGGTGCTGACCTGTTGCACGCTCTGTGATTATTATTTGACCCTATTTGAACATCTTGAAGAACGATCTGGCCTTAATTGCCATGTACTCTAATCATCTCCACCCGGCACAACCAGAAGAGGACTGGCCTAGATCCTTCCTAGGTTCCTTTCTTTCTAGGGAGTTTTTCCTAGCCACATGCTTCTACATCTGAAATGCTTGCTGTTTGGGGTTTTAGGCTGGGTTTCTGTATAAGCACTTTGTGTGATCTGCTGATGTAAAAAAGGCTTTATAAATACATTTGATTGATTTGATTGATTAATTGACTCTGTGAAAGACAGTGAAGATTATTTACAAACATGAAGGAATTTTTGTATTAGAAACTAGCTTAATTTGTATCCCCCAGGCTTAACATCTTCAGTGCCTTCAGAAAGTATTCATACCCCTTGACATATTCCGCATGTTGTTGTATTACAGCCTGAATAAAAATTTATAATTTTTTCCCCTCACCCATCTACATACAATACCCCAAAATGACAAAGTGAAAATATGTTTGCACATTTATTGAAAATGAAATACAGAAATATCTAATTTACATAAGTATTCACACCCCTGAGTCAATACTTTGTAGTAGCACCTTTTGGTAGTTATTACAGCTGTGAATCTTTCTGGGTAAATCTCTAAGAGCTTCAAATCAAATCAAATCAAATTGTATATGTCACATACACGTGTTTAGCAGATGTTATAGCGGGTGTAGCGAAATGCTTGTGCTTCTAGCTCCGACAGTAAAGTAATATCTAACAAGTAATATCTAACAATTTCACAACATATACCCAATACACACAAAACTAGTAAGGAATGGGATGCAAGAATATATACATATATGGACAAGCAATTACAGAGCGGCATGGACTAAGATACAGTAGAATATTATAGAATAGAATGCAGTATATACATATGAGATGAGTAGTGCAAGATATGTAAACATTATTAAAGTGACTAGTGTTCCATTTCTTAAAGTGGCCAGTGATTTCAATAGGCAGCAGCAGCCTCTAATGTGCTAGTGATGGCTATTTAACAGTCTGATGGCCTTGAGATAGAAGTTATTTTTCATTCTCTCTGTCCCAGCTTTGATGCACCTGTACTGACCTCGTCTTTATTTTTATTGAACCTTTATTTAACTGGGCAAGTCAGTTAAGAACAAATTCTTATTTACAATGACGGCCTACACCGGCCAAACCCGGACAACGCTGGGCCAACTATGCGCTGCCCTATGGGACTCCCAATCACGGCCGGTTGTGATACAGCCTGGAATCGAACCAGGGGGTCTGTAGTGACGCCTCAAGCACTGAGATGCAGTGCCTTAGACCGCTGCGCCACTCGGGAGCCCGAGTGCGGGGTGAACAGGCAGTGGCTCGGGTGGTTGATGTCCTTGATTATCTTTTTGGCCTTCCTGTGACATCGGGTGCTGTATGTGTCTTGGAGGGCGGGTAGTTTGCCCCCGGTAATGCGTTCACCCTCTGGAGAGCGGTTGCGGGCGGTGCAGTTGCCGTACCAGGCGGTGATACAGCCCGACAGGATGCTTTTAATTGTGCATCTGTAAAAGTTTGTGAGGGTTTTAGGTGCTAAGCCGAATTTCTTCAGCCTCCTGAGGTTGAAGAGGCTCTGTTGCGCCTTCTTCACCACACTGTCTGCATGGGTGGACCATTTCAGTTTGTCGGTGATGTGTACGCCAAGGAACTTGAATCTTTCCACCTTCTCCACTGTGGTCCCATCGATGTGGATAGGGGGGTGCACCCTCTGCTGTTTCCTGAAGTCCACGATCATCTCCTTTGTTTTGTTGATGTTGAGTGAGAGGTTATTTTCCTGGCACCACACTCCCAGAGCCCTCACCTCCTCCCTGTAGGCGGTCTCGTCATTATTGGTAATCAAGCCTACTACTGTTGTATCGTCTGCAAACTTGATGATTGAGTTAGAGGCGTGCTTGGCCACGCAGTCATGGGTGAACAGGGAGTACAGGAGGGGGCTGAGCACGCACCCTTGTGGGACCCCAGTGTTGAGGATCAGCGAAGTGGAGATGTTGTTTCCTACCTTCACCACCTGGGGGCGGACCATCAGGAAATCCAGGACCCAGTTGCACAGGGCGGGTTTCAGACCCAGGGCCTCGAGCTTAATGATGAGCTTGGAGGGTACTATGGTGTTGAATGCTGAGCTATAGTCATTGAACAGCATTCTAACATAGGTATTCCTCTTGTCCAGATGGGATAGGGCAGTGTGCAGTGTGATGGCCATTGCATCGTCTGTGGATCTATTGGATCTAAGTGGGTCTAGGGTGACAGGTAAGGTAGAGGTGATATGATCCTTGACTAGTCTCTCAAAGCACTTCATGATGACAGAGGTGAGTGCTACAGGGCGATAGTCATTTAGTTCAGTTACCTTTGTTTTCTTAGGTACAGGAACAATGGTGGCCATCTTGAAGCATATGGGAACAGCAGACTGGGAAAGGGAGAGATTGAATATGTCCGTAAACACACCAGTCAGCTGGTCTGCGCATGCTCTGAGGACGCGGCTAGGGATGCCGTCTGGGCCGGCAGCCTTGCGGGGGTTAACATGCTTAAATGTCTTAATCACGTCGGCCATGGAGAAGGAGAGGCCACAGTCCTTGGTAGTGGGCCTCGTCACTGGCACTGTGTTATCCTCAAAGCGGGCGAAGAAGATGTTTGGCTTGTCTGGAAGCGAGACGTCGGTGTCGGCGAAGAGGCTGGTTTTCCTTTTGTAGTCTGTGATTGTCTGTAGACCCTGCCACATACGTCTCGTGTCTGAGCCGTTGAATTGCAACTCCACTTTGTCTCTATACTGATGTTTTTCCAGTTTAATTGCCTTGCGGAGTGAGTAGCTACACTGTTTGTATTCTGCCATATTCCCAGTCACCTTGCCATGGTTGAATGCGGTGGATCGCGCTTTTAGATTTGTGCGAATTCTGCCATCTATCCACGGTTTCTGGTTAGGGTAGGTTTTAATAGTCACAGTGGGCACAACATCACCTATACACTTCCTGATAAACTCAGTCACCGTTTCAGTGTATTCATCTAAATTATTTTTGGAAGCTACCCGGAACATATCCCAGTCCGCGTGATCAAAACAATCTTGAAGCGTGGATTCCGATTGGTCAGACCAGCGCTAAATAGTCCTTAGCACGGGTACTTCCTGTTTGAGTTTCTGCCTATAGGAAGGGAGAAGCAAAATGGAGTCGTGGTCAGATTTGCCGAAAGGAGGGCGGGGGAGGGCCTTATAACCATCCCGGAAGTTCGAATAGCAATGGTCGAGGATTTTGGCAGCGCGAGTACAACAGTCGATATGTTGATAGAACTTCGGCAGCCTAGTCCTCAAATTTGCTTTGTTAAAATCCCCGGCTACAATAAGGTCCAGTGAAGTTCTTTGAGGGCCGTCGTGGTATCGGCTTGAGGGGGGATATACACGGCCGTGACTATAACCGAAGAAAAATATCTTGGGAGATATTCTAGGTCGGGTGAACAGAAGGACTCAAGTTCCTGTATGTTACTACAATTACACCATTAGTCGTTAATCATGAAACACACACCTCCGCCCTTCTGCTTGCCGGAGAGATATTTATTCCTGTCTGCGCGATGAACTGAGAACCGTTCTGGCTGGACCGATTTCGACAGAATATCCCAAGAGAGCCATGTTTCCATGAAACAGAGTATGTTACAGGCCTTGATGTCTCTCTGGAAAGAAATCCTTGCCCGTAGTACGTCAACCCTGTTAACCAAAGACTGAACATTAGCAAGTAGTATACTTGGAAGCGGTGGGTGGTGTGCACGCCTCCTAAGTCGGACCTGCAGGCCGCTCCGAGTGCCTCTCCTCCGCCGGCGATGTTTTGGGTCAGCCGCTGGAATCAGTTCAGTTGCCCTGGGGAGAGCAAACAAAGGATCTGCTTCGGGAAAGTTGTATTCCTGGTCATAATGAGTTACCGCTGCTCTGATATCCAATAGTTTTTCCCGGCTGTATGTAATGATGCAAAACACTTTCTGAGCTAATAATGTAAAAAATAATACATAAAAAAACAAAATACTGCAAAGTTTCCTAAGAGCTAGTCATAGAGGCCGCCATCTTCGTTGGCGCCAGGATACAATAGTGCTTTCCACACCTGGATTGTACAACATTTGCCCATTATTATTTTGAAAATTCTTTGAGTCAAATTGGCTGTTGATCATTGCTAGACAATCGTTTTCAGGTCTTGCCATAGATTTTCAAGCACATTTAAGTCAAAACTGTAACTCAGCCACTGTGTTTTAGGTTATTGTCCTGCTGAAAGTTGAATTAATCTCCCAGTGTCTGGTGGAAAGCAAACTAAACCAGGTTTTCCTCTAGGATTTTGCCTGTGCTTAGCTCCATTCCATTTATTTTTATCCTGAAAAACTCCCCAGTCCTTAACGATTACAAGCATACCCATAACATGATGCAGCCACCAGTATGCTTGAAAATATGGAGAGTGGTATTCAGTGATGTGTTGTGATGGATTTGCCCCAAACATAACACTTTGTATTCAGGATAAAAAGTGAATTGCTTTGCCACATTTTTTGCAGTATTACTTTAGTGCCTTGTCGCAAACAGGATGCATTTTTTGGAATATTTTTTATTCTGTACAGGTTTCCTTCTTTTCTTTTCACTCTGTCAATTAGGTTAGTATTGTGGAGTAACTACGATGTTGTTGATCCATCCTCAGTTTTCTCCTATCACAGCCATTAAACTCTGTAACTGTTTTAAAGTCACCATTGGCCTCTCCGGCAACTGAGTTAGGAATGACGTCTGTATCTTTGTAGTGACTGGGCGTATTTATACACCATCCAATGTGTAATTAATAACTTATTTATGCTTAAAGGGATATTCAATGTCTGCTTTTTTAAATATTTACCCATCTACCAATAGGTGCCCTTCTTTGTGAGGCATTGGACAATCTCCCTGGTCTTTGTGGTTGAATCTGTGTTTGAAATTCACTGCTCGACTGAGGGACCTTATATGTTAAACATTATCATTGCACACTGTCCATGCAACTTATTATGTGACTTGTTAAGCACATTTTTACACCTGAACTTAGGCTTGCCATAACAAAGGGGTTAAATGCTTATTGACTCAAGACATTTCAGCTTTTCATTTTAATTAATTTGTAAACATTCCTAAAAACATAATTCCACTTTGACATTATGGGGTATTGTGTGTAGGCCATTGACAAAAAAAAACATGTTTTATCCATTTTAAATTCAGGCTGTAACACAACAAAATGTGGAAAATGTCAAGGTGTGTTAATACTTTCTAAAGGCACTGTAGCAAGCTACCAAATCAAACTTTTATTTGCACAGTTAGCGATTACATATGATGAATTAATTATGTTGATAAATGTGTAGTTATCCAACACCGAGCAATAGGTAGTTAGCAACTTACTGTATTTTGTTGATAAACTGTCACGACTTCCTCCGAAGCTGCCTCCTCTCCTTGTTTGCGCAGGCTTCAGCGTTCGTCGTCACCGGCCTTCTAGCCACTGCCGCTCCTCATCTCATCATTCAATTTGTTTTGTCTTGTTTATTACACACACCTGGTTCATATCCCCTCATCAGTACCTGTATAAGTGTTCCCTCTGCCCCCTTGTCTTTGTGTGTGATTGTTTATTGTGGAGGTTAGTTTAGCTCGGTGGAGCGTCTTGTATTTTGTTTTCGCCGGGATATTTCACCCATGTGCCTTGTTGTTTCCCAGTGCGCCTAATTTACGCACTGGAGTGTTTGACGCATTGCTGCGTATCGCTGTGTTTTCGGTATAAACCCTTTTGTTCTGTGATTTACCCTCCTGCGCCTGATTCCTTCAATATCACTCACCACATAAACAACTTCTGAGAGGCTCAGTCCAATTTTTACAAATTTGGCACTTTTGCAAAATAATTTGTGTCTTCCGGAAACGCAGAGTTACTATCCACCGATCAATATTCAAAATGACATGTCATCTTTATTTTCACAGTATCCGTAGCTATTATTGATTAAAAAGTAACCATAATAAATAAAAAAAATCTGCAGAAATATATAGGAACCTTTCACATTTATTTTTTCCTTCCGGTGTCCTATTCGCATAGCCTGGGCAGCCACTAGTGGGCACTATATTATAGATCTCCACTATGGTCTGGGCTTGATGTGCCCAGCTGGTAATACACTCGTGTCCCCCAGCGACCGGTTCTTACATTAAACATTGGCCATTCAGGTTGCAAGGCTTTGATTTCCTCAACTCTAGATGGCAGAATTGTTTTGGGAAAATATGCATACTTTCTTTATGAAACAACATTTTTCACCACCATGCTAGTGACTAATGCTACTTCCTGATGTTGCGCCCCACATTCTTTATGAAACACAATTTTCCACCACCATGCTAGAGTGGCTAATGCTACTTCCTGATGTTAAACCTCGTATTCTGCCAGGGGTAAACAACAGACTGCTGCAACTGATACACAACATCTGGGACTAGCATTCTTAGGCATTAGCCTGTGACATGGGCCTTTAGTTTAAAGGTGGAGTTGTAGCGTTTTTTGCAGAAGTGGAATTTGCAGTCTCATCCTAACGAAACACACATGCCTTTGCATGTCAGCTTTCAGAGCAAACGTTTTACCACAGTCATGGCAGTGGTGAGTTTTTTTAGACGTGGTGCTGGGTTTAGAACAGTGTTTCTCCAATGGTGGGCTGGGATCCAATAGTGGGCTGCTCTCAAGTCCTGGCTGAGCTGTGACCTAAAGCATTGTTTTGATTACCTGGAGGGACACAGGGAATGTCGAGACCCTTTGGGCGGGTCACAGTGCCAAAAGGTGAAAGATCCACTGGTTTACAGTCACTGTCTCTGTTCTCCACAGTCTGGGTTTGGGGAAGAGTAGAGGACCAAAGTGGTTCCTCTTGATCACATTCACACAGGGAGGAGTGAATATGGAGTCTTTGGTATCAAATCAAATCAAATTTTATTGGCCACATGCTCCGAATACAACAGGTGCAGACATTACAGTGAAATGCTTACTTACAGCCCTTAACCAACAGTGCATTTATTTTTTTTATAAAAAAGTAAAATAAAACAACAAAAAAAGTGTTGAGAAAAAAAGAGCAGAAGTAAAATAAAATAACAGTAGGGAGGCTATATATACAGGGGGGTACCGGTTAAGAGTCAATGAGCGGGGGCACCGGCTAGTTGAGGTAGTTGAAGTAATATGTACATGTGGGTAGAGTTAAAGTGACTATGCATACATAATTAACAGAGTAGCAGCAGCAAGATGCTCTTCCTCCTGACTGGTCCTGAGTTCCTCCTGTACCTCTTTAATCTGTGTGGGCTCTGGGTCCTCATGTCCTGGACTGGGGCTCCACGCGAGAGTGAGCTGCAGGGACTCTGGAGGGAAGGAGAGGAGGAGCAGAGGTTAGCTATATATCACAGAATTAAATAAAACACTTGAACTATACACGTCAAATTGTTATCTCTATGCTCTACAAGCCTTTAGACATGCCTGAATGCAGATAGCTATACCCAAAGATGATCTAGACTGAACAAAAATATAAACGCAACATGTAAAGTGTTGGTCCCATGTTTCATGAGCTGAAATAAAAGATCACAGAAATGTTGCATAAAAAGCTTATTTATTTCAAATTTGTTTACATCCCTGTCAGTGAACATTTCTCCTTTGCCAAGATAATCCATCCACCTGACAGGTGTGGCATATCAAGAAGCTGATTAAACAGCATGATCATTACACAGGTGCACCTTGTGCTGGGGACAATAAAAGGCCACTCTAAAACGTGCAGTTTTGTCACACGACACAATGCCACAGATGTCTCAAGTTTTGAGGGAGCGTGCAATTGGCATGCTGACTGCAGGAATGTCCACCAGAGCTGTTGCCAGATCATTTAATGTTAATTTCTATACCATAAGCCACCACCAACACCATTTTAGAGAATTTGGCAGAAAGCTTTTATTGAATTGGTTGTATGTAGCCAAACTGACTCGCGCTAGTTAGACAAACTTGTTGCAATGTCTACAACAACTCCATTCATATCAAAAACAGCCAACCTGTTGATTGATCATTGTCGCCTACTCCTCATTTTGCCAACATAATTCCATAATGTTAATTCTATTAATTGCATTGATTAGAAATCTCCCACCTCACTTGCTACACATCGAGATTCTGACTGTAGCGCCTTTGTAATTTTTTCTTTTTTCTATATACACTACCGGTCAAAAGTTTTAGAACACCATTCAAGGGTTTTTCTTTATTTTTACCATGTTCTACATTGTAGAATAATAGTGAAGACATCAAAACTATGAAATAACACATATGGAATCCTGTAGTAACCAAAAAAGTGTTAAATAAATCAAAATATATTTGAGATTTGAGATTCTTCAAATTGCCACCCTTTGCCTTGATGACAGCTTTGCACACTCTTGGCATTCTCTCAACCAGCTTCACCAGGAATGATTTTCCAACAGTCTTGAAGGAGTTCCCACATATGCTGAGCACTTGTTGGATGCTTTTCCTTCACTCTGCGGTCCGACTCATCCCAAACCATCTCAGTTTGGTTGAGGTCGGGGGATTGTAGAGGCCAGGTCATCTGATGCAGCACTCCATCACTCTCCTTCTTGGTAAAACAGCCTGGAGGTGTGTTGGGTCATTGTCCTGTTGAAAAATAAATGATAGTCTCACTAAGCCCAAACCAGATGGGATGGAGTATCGCTGCAGAATGCTGTGGTAGCCATGCAGGTTAAGTGTGCCTTGAATTCTAAATAGATCACAGACAGTGTCACCAGCAAAGCACACCCACACCATAACACCTCCTCCTCCATGCTTTACGGTGGGAAATACACACGTGTCTCACAAAGACACGGCGGTTGGAACCAAAAATCTCAAATTTGGAATCCAGACCAAAGGACAAATCTCCACCGGTCTAATGTCCATTGCTCGTGTTTCTTGGCCCAAGCAAGTCTCTTCTTATTATTGGTGTCCTTTAAGTAGTGGTTTCTTTGCAGCAATTCAACCATGAATGCCTAATTCACACAGTCTCCTCTGAACAGTTGATGTTGAGATGTGTCTACTTGAACTCTGTGAAGCATTTATTTGGGCTGCAATTTCTGAGGCTGGTAACTCTAATGAATTTATCCTCGTCAGCAGAGGTAACTCTGGGTCTTCCAATCCTGTGGCGGTCCTCATGAGAGCCAGTTTCATCATAGTGCTTGATGGTTTTTGCGACTGCACTTGAAGAAACGTTCAATGTTCTTGAAATGTTCCGTATTGACTGACCTTCATGTCTTAAAGAAATTATGGACTGTTGTTTCGCTTATTTCAGCTGTTTTTGCCATAATATGGACTTGGTCTTTTACCAAATAGGGCTATCTTCTGAATACCCTCCTACCTTGTCACAACACAACTGATTGGCTCAAACGCATTAAGAAGGAAATTCCACAAATTAACTTTTAAGAAGGCACACCTGGCAATTGAAATGCATTCCAGGTGACTACTCATGAAGCCAAGAGTGTGCAAAGCTGTCATCAAGGCAAAGGGTGGCTATTTGAAGAATCTCAAATATATTTTGATTTGTTTAACACTTTTTTGGTTACTACATGATTCCATATGTGTTGTTTCAAAGTTTTGATGTCTTCACTATTATTCTACAATGTAGATGTCACGATCGTCGAAAGGAGTGAACCAATGCGCAGCGTGTAATGTGAACATACTTTATTTAATATACACCACACGAACAAAAACAACAAAACGATACGTGAAGTCCTTGGGTACAATACACAAACCAACACGGAACAAGATCCCACAATACACTGTGCCAAACAGGCTGCCTAAGTATGGTTCCCAATCAGAGACAACAAGCAACAGCTGATTCTCGTTGCCTCTGATTGAGAACCACCCCGGCCAACATAGATACACATGAACTAGATCCTAAACACAGAACACAAACACATAGAATCTACACACCCTGGCTCAGCATATAAGAGTCCCAGAGCCAGGGCGTGACAGTAGAAAATAGTACAAATAAAGTAAAACCCTTGAATTAGTAGTTCTAAAACTTAGTGTATATATTTTATTTGATTTAAAACAACAATACAATACACAGACAATGCAAATTGCCTCTCCCATCAGTAGGTGCTCTGGTCAGTGGGTGCGCTCGCCCCCACCCGCCCCGAGACCCCGGCAAGGCAAGGCCCAGCCCCCGGCCCAAAGGGATTTTCCAAGGGCAGGAGAAACCAAGCCCAGCCCGACACCCGGGCAGGCATGGAAGCGAGCACACCTATAACTACCAGGACCAGCACACCTACCGCTCACAGCATGAAACCAAACCACAAAACATAAATGGTGAAATGAAAAACATACAATAATCCCTCACCCCTGATTGGAGGACCTCAAACATTTATACTGTGCATTTGTGTATATAATTATTCCAACACTCATCAATTCCACCCTTCAGACAGCCACAGATCAACCCATCTTTCCCAATAAATCATAATTCTGCCATTTCCTCTCGCAATACATCCCTCCATTCTCCCATGGTGTCTCACTAGGGACTTACACCTCCCCATCTGCAACATTTCTGGCGAAATTGCACCAAAAATACATATTTTACCCACGAGCACAATTATATTTCCTATACCTGACTGTGGTCCTTCAAATCCCCCAGCAATACAGTTTGCAGGTCCAACCACACCCTGAAATTATGGCATAACAACCATTCCTGGACCTGACTCCAAAAACAAGCCACGGATGGATAGTACCAAAATAGATGTTCTATTGATTCTGTTTCCGCATGGCAGTCTGCACGGGTCTGACTGTTGAATACCCCGTATACTGAGCATTCTTTTTGTAGAATTGTATATAATAGCTTCAATTGAAAATAACGAATTGATGCATTGTTGTTTTGTATATCAGTTCATAAACCTGATGCCATGGCATTGGGACATCGAACATCTGTTCCCAAATATCTTGAATTTTATGCGGCATAGTTGTCAACAAACCCTCTTGACCATAAGTGAAACTGATAAATGTTAAGATTTATATTATTCATTTCAAGCCATTTATGCTTTTTAATTGGTGGCAGACAAACTCACTAATTCCTTTCTCTTTTAAGTAATTTCCTTTTCCATTTTTGTGGCAGAGCTGCAATGAGTTGGTTATAATTTTGTATTGAGCATGCATCTCTATACACCTGGATGAATTGTTTGTATGACATAATTCTACAGTCGTTGTTTACAATGTAATTCATAAACATGATACCTTTCTTATACATTCTCTCCAAGAAAATTGGTTTATCCTCTACCAGTCCATGGGAGTTTAGCCATACTATTTGCTCTAATATAGACTCTGCCTCTTCTGGAGGATAACATTGGAATTGTAGCCAACTCTGGATAGCTTAATTTAAAAATAAGGATAATTTAAACAGGGTTCCATTGTCAATCTACCGGAAATTGATAGTTTTCATCTGTATAACAGCAAAGAGCCCCCTTTTAAACATAGGATGTGCCTCTCTTAGAAGCCTACTGGAAAACCATTTTGGATTTAGATATATTTTCAGCGTTATAGAAGACGTTTAATGCCTTGATATTTAATCGTTTTAAACCTCCAAACTCATATTCATTATATAAAAATACCGGTTTAACTTTATCTGGTTTTCCATTCCAAATAAAAGGAAATATTATTTTGCTCACGTAACTTGAAGAAACATTCTCCTGGAGTCGGTAGAGCCATGCGCACAACATTTGAGAGAAAAATATATTTGTGCGTATTGAACATTTCTGGAATCTTTTATTTCAGCTCAAGAAACATGGGACCAACACTTTACATGTTGCGTTTATATTTTTGTTCAGTGTTATTTGCCTGTTGCTACTTTGTTAATTAAATGGGCAATCAGGCGTTTATACTACAATGCAATATTTGGCAAGTTAGCCACTTAACTTAGCAAAATATTCTGAAATAATTTTTATTTTTAGAAAGATAAGCATGAAATTGACGTGGTCTTATTGACTCAACAACCAAAAATGTAGGCTTCTTAATGAAGAAGAAAATCTATAGTTATATCTGCTTGGTAGTATAGCCCTCTGCAGTTCAAACAACAACACTGTTTTAGTAAACTGCAGAGGGATGGGGTTGGAGAAATGTAAACACACAAATTCAGGCATATTTATGAAGGACTGACCACCCATTTTGTTTGACAAACAATGTAGTAAAACAAGCATAGTATTTTAGGTTCTGATGTTTTGTGTTCCGATGTAGGACAACCCTCAGCGGGGAAGCATCTGCTTTTCAGGGGAAAGGGAGGAGAGTCTCTTACATGACTTCGCTTTTGGACTTGCACCAAGCTGTTTGCAGTCTGCGGTGAAATATATAGTAGTTTGCGAGCTGGCTCTCTGAAGTTGTTTCCATTCGGAATTGCAACAATCCATCTTCACTCATCCTCCACATTTACTGGATTGGTTGAACAGTGCAGAAGAGAACCCCCCCCGACTGTTTTTTCTTCTTGTCAGGACCAGAATGTGGGGCATTTAGTTTCAGGAGTTTATTTTATGCCTGCTCTGTTAGGTTAGGGTACGACAGTTGAATTAAGCTCATGAGGCATTTCTAAGTTATATTTTTCAAGAATCATTGGGTATATATTTTCATAATCAAAAAATCAAAAAATATAATGTCCCAAAGGCTGATTGCCCCTTTTAATAAAACTGTGATTGACCTGCTTCCGCATTCAGAACTTTTGCAAAATTTAACAGTAGCAGTGCAGTAATAGCGCCAAGTGACCACTAGATGGAGGTGTAGGACCACTACACAAGTAACTGCAATAATATAATAATAATATGCCATTTAGCAGACGCTTTTATCCAAAGCGACTTAAAGTCATATGTGCATGCATTTTTACGTATGGGTGGTCCCGGGGATCGAACCCACTACCCTGGCGTTACAAGCGCCATGCTCTACCAATTGAGCTTCAGAGGACCACAATGTACTGTAATGTGTAGTATAGTAGCAGTCAACCCAGAACTAAACTTCTGCAGCCACAGAAGAGCTTTTGAAGCATTTTAACTCTGTATTACAAGCCAACATCTCTGCTGCGTCTTACAGGGTAATTTGATCTAACTTATTGCTACTGTTGACTGAAGCAGGACTTTCACATTAAGAAAGTGTAATTGTGTGTGTGTGAGTGAAAAAGAGGGGGGACTCTGCATATCTGTTGACAACCATAGATGTGGATTTTGTCATTTAAATGTGTGTGTGTGTGTGTGTTTGCGCGCACTCAGATAAAATATGTCTGTGAGTCCTTGGTGTGCTGTCATAAATATCTGGATATCAGTGAAAGGAGAGAGAGACAGAGGGAGGGAGAGAGAAAGAGGGAGGGAGGGAGAGAGAGAGAGAGAGAGAGGGATGGAGATAGAGAGGTGGGTTTTCATAATTACACTACCTCATACATCTCTTTCTCTTCTTTCCTTTTTTATCCTACTCCTACCCCTCTCTCTTTTCATAACCTCATTTGACGACTGTCAAATTACCCTTCCTTCAACCAGGTGCACCATTCTCTTTTCCCTCTCCCTCCCTCCTCTACTTTTTCCCTTCCTTTCTCTATCGTTTCCCTCTCTTCGCATCACTCTCTCCCTCCAGCTCTCTCTACCCCCTCATCCTTTCCCCACTCTCTCTCTCTACCCCTTCTCTCTCAATCTCTTTTCTCCCTTCCCTTTTCATTATCTTCTCTCATCCTTTCTCCTTCTCCCTCTCTTCTCCCCTCTCCCCCTCTCTCTCACATATGAAGTAGGTAAAACAGTATGTAAACATTATTAAAGTGACCAGTGTTCCATGACTATGTACATAGGGCAGCAGCCTCTGAGGTGCATGGTAGAGTAACCAGGTGGTAACCGGCTAGTGACAGTGACTAGAGTTCAGGGCAGGGTACTGGGCGGGGGCTATTAAACAGTCTGATGGCCTTGAGATAGAAGCTGTTTTTCATTCTCCCGGTCCTAACTTTGATGCACCTGTACTGACCTCGCCTTCTGGATGATAGCGGGGTGAACAGGCCATGGCTTGGGTGGCTAAGGTCCTTGATGATCTTCTTGGCCTTCCTGTGACACCGGGTGCTGTAGATGTCCTGGAGGGCTGGTAGTTTGCCCCCGGTGATGCGTTGGGCTGACCGCACCACCCTTTGGAGAGCCCTGCGTTTGTGGACAGTGCAGTTGCAGTACCAGGCGGTGATACAGCCTGACAGGATGCGCTCAATGGTGCATCTGGAAAAGTGTGTGAGAGTCTTAGGGGCCAAGCCACATTTCTTCAGCGCCTTCTTCACCACACTGTGTGTGGGTGGACCATTTCAGATTGTCAGTGATGTGTACGCCGAGGAACTTGAAGCTTTTCACCTTCTCCACTGCGGTCCCGTCGATGTGGCTTGGGGCATGCTCCCTCTGCTGTCTCCTGAAGTCCACGATCAGTGGCAAGACTCGAGTGATTGACACTATCAATCCAGTGGAGGCTGCTGAGAGGAGGACGGCTCATAATAATGGCCGGAATGGAGTTAATGGAATGGTATCAAACACATCATTCCAGCCATTAGTAACACTAGCAGGCTTGTAACTGCGTGTGCATGTCGCACGTAGCTAGTCGAACGCCGAACTCTTCATTGAGACAATGCTGATGAATCATCAATCCATGGGCAAGTCAGTGCCACATTTTCATTTGTGCCGAAATCAAAATGAAAGAAAAGTTATGTTGCAAATTCAGCAGGCTATGGTGTGAAATCGACTTTTAGAAGTGTTGTCTTCATTTTATTACTTTGGTGTCGTTATCAATGCATGAGCACCAGTCATACAAATGTTTTACTGTGCGTGAAGTTTCAAATACATTTGTCATTACTAAATGTGTAATATGATAGGTATTTTAACATTAATCTTTTTTTAACACACAAAAACACATTTTATTAATAAAATATTTAACCAGTTGTCTTCCTCAAATGAAGTGGATGATGACTCAATCTTTGCGAGAGGGAGGGAATCTGATTTAATTGGTTCTCAACTCAAGGCTCAGACACTTCATTCAGGATAAATGGAGTTAGACCTTATAGTGTAACTGCGGTTGCCCCGGAGCAGGTTAGATCTGAAGGATTAGTTGCCATAGACATTAACCTGGCTAAAAGGTGAGCCACATTCGTGGTACCGGTTATCCCAAGTTGAACTCAGACACAGGAGGTTGGTGGCACCTTAATTGGGGAGGACAGGCTCATGGTAATGACTGGAGCGGAATTATGGAATGGTATCAAATACATCAAACACATAGTTTCCGAGTGTTTGTCATTCCATTTACTCCGTTCCAGCCATTTTTGTGAGCCCTCTTCCCCTCAGCAGCCTTCACTCAGAGTTGACCAAAGTTACCTCGCTAACTCCTCCAACCCAGTATGTCGTATACCCCTCTGGTCTGTCTCACTGGCTGTGTTTACACAGGCAGCCCAATTCTGATCTTTTTTCCACTAACTGGTCTTTTGACCAATCACATCAGATCTTTTCACAGCAAATCTTTTTCAGAGCTGATCTGATTGGTCAAAAGACCAATTAGTGAAAAAAAGATCAGAATTGGGCTGTCTGTCTAAACGCAGCCACTGTCTGGAGGTTCTGGCTTCTATGATTGAATAGGCTGATAGAGCGTAATCGTCACAGCTGCTTTTCTCGTGTTAAAGGCGCTGCATGGACAATCTGATGTCTGCATTGGCTGTGCAGTATTTACGGTGATAGAGCCTCTGTAGAAGTCAGGGCATTCATACTTCTTGCGCTTCTTGGAGCAGCGCAGAGCTGCTTGTGAAGGAAGTGCGGTACGGACCTCAATTTGGCCTCTGCATGCCTCCATACGGAGCTTCCGACCACATTTCCGGATCAAGCATAAATTGGCTCTTAGTGGGCACTGAGCAAGTGGGCATGATCGTAGTCCATACCCAACCCTCCAGTAAGTCGTGATGAACTCACTTACAAAACTCAGTTTTGCACTAGACTGACTTCATGTCCAAAATTATTTTGACACTCACATTTTTTTTTTTTACTCATAACAATGCCACATGGGCCATTTAAAACCAGAGAAGTTGGTTTTAAGGGACAGTTGACCATTACAATGGTTAAGGTTAGGTTTAAAATCACATTTTAAGAAGATACATTGTAGAAATAGGCAGGGTTTATGACTTTGTGGCTGTGGTAACTAGCCACAAAGTGACGGCCAAAAGGAAGAGAGCCTGTGACACGACCTGTGCCTCGCTGTTTACAGTCCCCGGTAAAACATATAGCAGCTAGCTATGGCACATTTGCTAGCTTGCTCTCTGATGTTTTTGCATCTGGAATATTAAAAGGCATCACCATAGAGGGCTTACACCATTTTAATGTAGTCAACTGGGTGGGACGTCCAACTTCATTGGCTGATCCCTCCCAGTGACCCTGTTGGAGTCATGTGCAACCAGGTCATTAGGAGGGATCAGCCAATCATGAAAAATTTAATTGACTCCTCAAAATGTGATAGCCTCCATGGCGCTTTCCGTCTCTATGGGCGACATTCCATTTTAACTCCTCCTCCACATTTACTGGATTGGTTGAACAGTGCAGAAGAGAACCTCCCCCAACAGTTTTTTTTCTCTTGTCATGACCAGAATGTGGGGCATGTAGTTTCGGTTAGGTTTTCGTGACACATACAGTGCCTTGCAAAGTATTCATCCCCCTTGGCATTTTTCCTATTTTGTTGCATTACAACCTGTAATTTAAATTGATTTTTATTTGGATTTAATGTAATGGACATACACAAAATAGTCCAAATTGGTGAAATGAAATGAAAAAAATAACTTGTTACAAAAAATTATAGAAAATAAATAACGTAAAAGTGGTGCGTGCATATGTATTCACCCCCTTTGCTATGAAGCCCCTAAATAAGATCTGGTGCAACCAATTACCTTCAGAAGTCACATAATTAGTTAAATAAAGTCCACCTGTGTGCAATCTAAGTGTCACATGATCTGTCACATGATCTCAGTATATATACACCTGTTCTGAAAGGCCCCAGAGTCTGCACCACTAAGCAAGGGGCACCACCAAGCAAGTGGCACCATGAAGACCAAGGAGCTCTCCAAACAGGTCAGGGACAAAGTTGTGGAGAAGTACAGATCAGGGTTGGGTTATAAACAAATATCAGAAACTTTGAACATCCCACGGAGTACCATTAAATCCATTTTTTTTAAATTGAAAGAATATGGCACCACAACAAACCTGCCAAGAGAGGGCTGCCCACCAAAACGCATGGACCAGGCAAGGAGGGCATTAATCAGAGAGGCAACAAAGAGACCAAAGATAACCCTGAAGGAGCTGCAAAGCTCCACAGCGGAGATTGGAGTACCTGTCCATAGGACCACTTTAAGCCGTACAAGCCACAGAGCTGGGCTTTACGGAAGAGTGGCCAGAAAAAAGCCATTGCTTAAAGAAAAAAATAAGCAAACACGTTTGGTGTTCGCTTTTTGGCCATCAAGGAAAACGCTATGTCTGGCGCGAACCCAACACCTCTCATCACCCCGAGAACACCATCCCCACAGTGAAGCATGGTGGTGGCAGCATCATGCTGTGGGGATGTTTTTCATCGGCAGGGACTGGGAAACTGGTCAGAATTGAAGGAATGATGGATGGCGCTAAATACAGGGAAATTCTTGAGGGAAACCTGTTTCAGTCTTCCAGAGATTTGAGACTGAGACGGAGGTTCACCTTCCAGCAGGACAATGACCCTAAGCATACTGCTAAAGCAACACTTGAGTGGTTTAAGGGGAAACATTTAAATGTCTTGGAATGGCCTAGTCAAAGCCCAGACCTCAATCCAATTGAGAATCTGTGATATGACTTAAGGATTGCTGTACACCAGCGGAACCCATCCAACTTGAAGGAGCTTGAGCAGTTTTGCCTTGAAGAATGGGCAAAAATCTCAGTGGCTAGATGTGCCAAGCTTATAGAGACATACCCCAGCTGTAATTGCTGCAAAAGGTGGCTCTACAAAGTATTGACTTTGGGGGGGTGAATAGTTATGCACGCTCAAGTTTTCTGTTATTTTTTGGTGTTATTTCTTGTTTGTTTCACAATAAAAAATATTTTGCATCTTCAAAGCAGTAGGCATGTTGTGTAAATCAAATGATACAAACCCCCCAAAAATACATTTTAATTCCAAGTTGTAAGGCAACAAAATTGGAAAAATGCCAAGGGGGGTGAACACTTTCACAAGCCACTGGGCTTGTTCGACATTGCAGCCAACAGTGCAGGCGACTGCCGACTGACTGACCTACAAATCACCTTGCATCATAAATAGCAAGTCATTATTATTTTTAGATCAGTCAGTCAGTCACAATTTACCCATGATACATCTCGGTTTTGATGCTCTCGAACACGGCCATTGTTTTTATCCATGTATGGTAAGAGTAAAACATGTTGAAATGGTGATCGCTGGTAGCCTAAACTGTTTATCAATTGAGTAGAACTATAGCTAGCTATCAGCAGATCTACATACATACCTATTCTACATAGTTTTATCTCCGGTGTCATCAGGAGACCAGCAGTTTCCGTAGCCGATCATTCTCCTCCTGGTACTCAGCTACTGTTTTCTCAACTGCCCCGCCGTTAAGCGCTCATTTAAAAACACACGCAACCTAGATTCTAGTCAACTGGTTTTAGAACACTCCTTGGTTCTAGTGGGTGGCAAGCCCAGAAACACACAACAGCTCCGCCAGCTGGATGGGGTTTTATAATAATAATAATAATAATATGCCATTTAGCAGACGCTATTGTGCAAGGCAGCCTACACATGCCAGTAGTAAAGGGAAACAATATCTACATGTAGATAAACAGTGGTTATCTTAAGTATAGGATGATCTGTGAGAATCAATTCTCAGGAGTCGACTGTATATCATTACTCTATACAAGTTTAAGCTAGAATCCTTAGGTCCTACATCAATTTTTGGACCTATAAATTAATTATATATACCCATTGATTCTTGAAGAATGAAAACTTGTTTTACTCCAATGTTTGTAAACAATGTAAATAAACACTGTATAATCTCAAAACATGGTTAAAACTATACATTTAGAAAATATGTATGGTCAGTCCTTGCATCCATAGCTCTTTCTATGAATTTGAGAGTGGTTACATTTCTCCAGCCCCATCCCTCAGCTTTTTACCAAAACAGAGGCGGGGTGTCCGCTTTGTTATTGTTTCAATAAAGGATTCTTGCTTTAAATTTATAACATGAATGAGAAGCATTAGATCCAAACTAATAAAAAATACTCTTGGACAAATGGAAGAAGATCTTTTCTGGAAAGTATATTTTTAATGTATAAATAACATCAGTCTGTACATTCTCTTATCAACATGAGAGACATTTCAAAACAAATGACCAGATATTCATGTTTCTAATTACGTGTAAACATCACCAAACTTTGAACCGCAGACCTGTGAGATTCCCATTATACTGTTTGACCATTACATCATTAATTGAATCGAATCAAACTTTATTTACATATACTGTTTTTAAACATAACCTGATTCAGAGTTGCTTTTCCTAAGAGTGTTGTCCACATGCTGCCTTTTTATTCCTATCATCTGACTGTAGATCCTTTGTCCAAATGTAATTTATTCTATTCGTTTTTTTCCTGATATATTTCTTTATGGATTTTATCCACATGCCTCAGCAGATTAGTCTTATGAGTGAAACTTTTACCACAGACTGAGCAGCCATGTTGTTTCTCTCCTGTGTGAGTAAGTATATGATCGGTTAGAGTCTGCTTGCGACTGAAACTCTTCCCACAGTCACCACAGCTAAATCTTTTCTCTCCTGTATGAGTCCTTATATGTTCAATTAGGTTCCATTTTTGAATGAAGCTTTTTCCACAGTCATCACAGTTAAATAATTTCTCTCCTGTGTGAGTCTGTATATGTTTGGTTAGGGTGCCCTTGTATCTGAAGGTTTTACCGCAAACATTACAGCTAAATGGTTTCTCTCCTGTGTGAGCCAGTATATGCAAGTTCAGGTGCACCTTCTGCTTGAAACTTTTCCCACAATCACCACAGTTAAATGGTTTCACTCCTGTGTGAGTCAGTATGTGCACGTTCAGGTGCCCCTTCTGATTGAAACTTTTTCCACAGTCACCACAGCTAAATGGTTTCTCTCCTGTGTGAGTGACTTTATGCTTGATTAGGTTATTCTTGAGACTGAAGCTTTTGCCACAGTCACCACAGCTAAAAGGTTTCTCTCCTGTGTGAGTCAGTTTATGCCTGGTTAGGGTCTCCTTGCGATTGAAGCTTTTCCTACAGTCACCACAGCTAAATAGTTTATCTCTGGTGTGAGTCTGTATATGTTCAGTTAGGGTCTTCTTGTGTCTGAAGCTTTTATCGCAAACATTACAAGTAAATGGTTTATCCTTTGTGTGAGTCAGTTTATGCATGGTTAGGTTATTCTTAAGACTGAAGCTTTTCCCACAGTCCCCACAGCTAAAAGGTTTCTCTCCTGTGTGAGTCAATTTATGCCTGATTAGGTTACCCTTGAGACTGAAGCTTTTCCCACAGTCACCACAGCTAAATGGTTTCTCACCTTTGTGAATCCTCATGTGCCTGGAAAGATCTCCTTTGTATTTGATGGTCTTGCCACAAACAGGGCAGGTGCAGGATTTCCCACCGTGACAGAGTTGGACATGGGCCTTCAGTTTACAGTTGGAGTTATAGCGATTTTTGCAGAAGCAGCATTCGCTGAGTCTCTTTTTGGCCAGAGTCACATGCGTCTGATGGTCAGCTTTCAGAGGAAAAGTTTCACCACAGTCACAGCAGCGGTGAGTCTTTCTAGACATGATGCTGGGTTTGGAACCGTGTTTACACATTGACTGGTTGAGATCTGATGTTGGGTTGGGATCCAGTGGTGGTCTGCTGTCAAGTCCTACTGGTTCGCTGCTCACTGCTGAGCTGTGGCTGTAGGCATTGTTTTGATTATCTGGAGGGACACAGGGAATGTCAAAACCCTTTAGGTGGGTCACAGTGCCAAAAGGTGTGAGATCCACTGGTTTAGGGTCATTTTCTCTGTGTGCCACAGTCTGGATTTGGGGAAGAGTCAAGGACCAAAGTGGGTCTTCCTGATCACATTCACTTTTCACACACAAAGGAGTGAGCCCTTGAAGCTGCTCTTTCTCTTGACTGGTCCTGAGTTCCTCCTGTTCCTCTTTAATCTGTGTGGGCTCTGGGTCCTCCTGCCCCAGACTGGGGCTCCACTCCTGCTCACAGTGCTGCTTCTCAGGGGGAACCTCCTCTTCAGAGACAGCGAGAGAGAGATGCAGGGAGTCTGGAGGGAAGGAGAGAGGAGCAGAGGTTGTCTATACAGCCTTTACACAGAGGTTATTTATACAGCCTTGATACAGAGGTTACATACTCAGCCTTGATACAGAGGTTATCTACTGTATACAGCCTTGAAAAGCATCAGGGTTGGGGTCAATTCGACTGATTTAAGTCATTCAACTGACCCTTCACTAAGCCTCACGTGAACATGTTTGTTGTGTGGCTTGCCACTTTAATGCAGTCAAAGCTACTAACCACTTTTGGAGATAAAGATGCAGTCCGGGACCTTAAAGAGCTACTGAACACGCCGATTAGCACGTGTGTTTTTCTGTTGCTAATTAGAAAAACTAGATTTCAGTCTGGTTAATGATGTTTGTCCCCCATGAGACACTCACAGCTCATTTCACTTCCTCAAGTAAAAAAATGCACGACTTGTTGTCTTATGTAAACAAAGTTGGAACTGTTGGGCACGTCTGTCTCACTGAGTACGGTTACATGCACACAATAATGTGATTATTGTGGATAATCAGATTAATATAATAGTTCGATTTAAATGTTTACATGCTTTGAAAGAAGAACGATTTCCCTAAAAATCATCTTTACATTGACACATCTGAAATCAGGCTACCTGATGACACTCTGATAAATGCAGAATATCGGCAATACAATTGAACGTTCTAGATAAAGGGCTTCATTGCCAACATCCCCAAATATCCCTTTAAGATGTTTTTTTTTTTTTACTTTTAACTTCCAATATCCCCAACTATCCCTTTAATTTAGTAGGACTGTATCTAGTTACTGTATCAGTAGATCTACATACAAACCTATTCTACATAGTTTTATCTCAGGTGTGATCCGCAGCAGTCTCCGTAGCCAATCATTCTCCTTCTGGTACTCTGCTACTGTTTTCTCAAATGCTCCGGATATCTCCACAGCAGCAGACGCCATTAAACGTTCATTTAAAAATGTACGAAACAAATGTAGTTTACACATTTTCAGTTGACTGAGAGTTGGGTTTTCAGCTAGTTTGGCTTCTTGAAGTGGGTCCTCCAGATCACATTCACTTTTCACACAAGGAGGAGTGAATATGAACTCTATGATATCAGCCTCCAGCCCTTGAAGCTGTTCTTCCTCCTGACTGGTCCTGAGTTCCGCCTGTTCCTCTTTAATCTGTGTGGGCTCTGGGTCCTCTTGCCCCAGACGGGGGCTCCACCCCTGCTCACAGTGAAGCTGCTGATGGGGAACAGCGAGAGAGAGCTGCAGGGAGTCTGGAGGGAAGGAGAGGAGGTGCAGAGGTTACCTATACAGACTTTAGACATCAGGGTAGGGGTCAATTTGATTTTTAAGCCAGTAAATTCAAGACTAGGTCAACTATAATTCCAATTCAATAAGCGAAAACTAGAATCTATTTTCAATTACTTCTAAATAAATTGAAGAGAAGAAGCTATTGATTTATATTTTTGGACATCACTAGTTAACACAGACAAAAAGTCATAATTATGGCTAAACCCTGGCCATTTCTACAATTTATCTTCTTAAAATCTGACCTAACCCTAACCACACTGCTAACCTTATGCCTAACACTAACCTTATATTATGACCAAAAAGCTATTTTTAGTTGTTGCCAATTTTGACCTTGTGGCTGTGAAATCTGACTGTGTGGCTATGGTTATCTAGTGGAAACCAGTGTTTTTTATCCATGCAAGGTAAGTTTAAAAACAACTTCTTAAAATGGATGAAATGGTGATCAGTTAACAGTTTATCAATAAAGTACAACTATAGCTAGCTATCAGTAGATCAACCAATGACTGTATATATGAATGGAAAAAGCCATCGATCACATGACACCATTCATTCCTATGTGAAGACTCAAAAGAGCTCGCCAGCTTGTAGTTCTAAAAACGGGAAATTAGAACTTCTGGTTCATTCAGCCATTCCTATGGGGAAAATGAAAACGCCGAAAATAAGGTCTGAGGTTAACCAAGGCTTAGAAGATCTTATACGTTTTGTTCTATGAGATATCAGTCAGTTAACATGACCTTCACGAATTATGAAGCCTTTAATGTGCTTTTTTTGATTACATACTGTAAATGCTTCAAAATTCACAAAAAGTTACGTTAGCTGAAGATTATCTCATAGAACAAAACGTATAAGATCTCCTAAGCCTGTGTTTAGCGCAGACCTTATTTTCGGCGTTTATACAAACTCCACTCATTTCCCCTTAGGCCTTGTCCAATGAACCATGGCGGAGTTAGTGCCTACAAAAAGACGGCATTACTATAGACATGTTGGCTGACAACGTCACGAAAATTATGCGCACCCATCGATGGCGGCAAAAGCTGTGCTTTGTTATAAATCTAAAGTCAGACAGCTAGCAACAATGACAAGAAACTATGTGGGGAATCGTAGGTGGCTTGTTTCAGCAAGTTTTATCTTGTTCTTGATACCATGTCTTGTTTTGAGGTGTTTTGACTGATTTCATGTCAATGCTAATATGGCAAAAAATGTGCTAGCTAGCCAACCAACAACTGTAACAATGTATTTGAGAGACAAGTGCTTATTGTGCAAATGTATTTATGTTTCAATAAACATTTGGAGACTAAATATAGTTTACATGTAGTCAACAATCTAAGCCAACCCTGTCTGTATTGCCCCATAGTTGCACACGCGTTGGTTTTGTTGCTAAACAACCAACCCGTCTATTGCTCTCTATAGCGCATTGAAGCCAAATGAAGTCGGTTAAGATGGCATCATAACATGACATCATAACATGTTTGAGCTACTCCAGGAAGTGACGTTACAGGCTAGCTCAGTGCTTTCCCCTCTCATTAGAACCCCGCACGGGCATTAATTTTAAGCCCAAGCCCTACCCATGCCCGCGACGTTCAGGTCCTACCCTACCCAGGCCCAATTGCTTCCACCAAATTTAAGGCCCGATGATCGATATCAGAAATAACTTCCTCCGTTAGTAAATCCATTAGCTGCTCCTCTCTGTCTGTCACTCGCTCCCTACACGCAGCTCACTCTGCATGCGCTCTGCTCAAATCTGAGTCCAAGTATCCATAGCAACAGCTCCGCTTGGGCTGCTCTGTTATGGTGTCAAATCTGATTAAAAAGTTGAACACGCACAAGATGGCGCACGCGAGCAAGATGAAATATCATTGCGCAAGCAAACACAAAGTCGAGAGAGAATAAATGTGGTCGAGCGAGCAGAGGAAGGTCCCGTCCCACAAGTGCACAGGCCAGTCGAGAGCACAAATTAAACTTGAGAGCTTGCAAGTGTGACTTTGTGCAAGCAGAACATCGTCGTCACAGATCAAAAAGAAAACTTTCTTAAACGGTACATGTAGAACTGTAAGCAAAGAAACATGTTATTTGAACACATTAAGTTGTCCACCAGCAATAGTCACTTGTCATTGTAAAGTTTTCGCTCTCAATTTCTCAAATTGCTCTCAAGTCTTGGCACATTGGGTTTGGATTTCAGGCTGATGGGGGGCGGGTTTAAAGGGGGGTGCATGTCTAGAAACCTTAGATTGGTAACTTTTTTTTATTTGGACAAACTAACACATTTCTACCATTGTTGTAATTGGCTATTTCGAGCCTTCTGTTTGCAATGAACTGCAGAGCCGTCTGTTTAGCTAGCTAGCTTTAGCAGTAAGCGCCGAACGACTTGGGAAACCCAGCAGCTTGATAACCAAATATAATAAATTCTAATAGGTATACTATACCTTGAATTAAGTGGAATCTACTTGCTAAAGTTAGTTAGCTAATTACTTGTTGGCCAGCTATGTTTGTCTGTAAAATTAAAAGCAGACAGTCAGCTCTAGCAAACACCATAAAATGAATCCACTAATTGCAGGCAGGAGCCAATTTTTAGGGTATTAAACCCAAGGACACACCCACACACAGCACATGGGGATTTTGAATTACTGTATTTGAAGACACAAAAGGGAAGAATCTGCTACAGTTCATACAGTACATAACCAGTCCCAAATAATAGAATGTAAACTGCCGTATGATAAACCAGCTAAACATGTCAGAATCAACTTTATTCGCCAAATACATTTGCATGTACAGGAACTTGACTCTGTGAAATGGTGCTGCCACAAAAATATATAGATGCAGAATTTTCACAGATCCACATACAGTATGTACACTATGAACACTATAAACGACATTATAAAATATGCATGTAAGAGATGTGTGGAGAGTGCAAAGAGCATTGTGCAGTGCTGGGATGATATTGCAGGGTGCATAGTCTGGATGAAGAGTGCGAAGTCCATGGATGAGAGGATCATCGTGGACCAGGTGGTTGGTGAGGACAATGGGGGAAGAAACTGGTCAGGTGGTGGGAGGTTTTGGTCGTGATTGACCTGAACCGTTTGGGGGTGGGGGTGCTGTACATTTCCTTTGGGGGGGGGCTGGACAATATTTCTGGTCAAAACCCACTGGTCTAAACTTGACATCCTCTGCCTCGTTGGTGTAGTGTTCGAGGGCGATGAAGTAGAAGCCTGACTCCACCTGTCTCCTGAGAACAACTGGAGTGAGAGAGAAAGGAAAATAAGATGTCAGGAAATGTCACAGACAGAATCCAACTGGAGTTGAAATTGTTTAACATCTTAATGTTGCATTCAAGGTAACAGTCCATTTTAAGACTGCTGTGGCTGTATCAAGAGAGGCAACTATGGATAACAATTAATCAAATAAGTATAACACACGATGTGGGACTGAGCCAAGCTGTAGGGCAATTCCATGATATTCCAGATATTTCACTTTAAAAATGTATGTCAAACTAAAACCAATGATTTCAAAGTGAAACAAACCATACAACTCTATGCATGAGGACTACTTTTAACAATTTGCAATCATTGGTTTGTTTGACATACATTTTAAAGTGAAATATCGGAGTCTCACCATCACTCCGTTACCGTGGAATTGCCAATCCACGCCACTTGTCAGTCAGCATGGCTCAGTATTGAACAGCTTGCTGTCATTTCATGCCCAACCCACCTTGTGGAGAGCTATCCTCCTATAGGTTTTCACTTCATCCCTTACCTACACTACTCATATTGTTTAGCAATGACTATCACATACATTCAGTATAGAACCATCTTTCTAACCAATAGACAGCAGCTGGTCATGATCCTCTCTATGTGACCAATGTCCTATGCAAATTGCCTTCATACAGCATAAAATAAATTAAAGGAACTCTCAGTACCACTAATGATTAAGTTACGGGGGTGATTGGTGCATGTCATGGTTACCTGCAGGAAGTCCCCAGAGTGCTGTGCATAGAGGAGAGCCAAGGCAACCTACTTGGAACAGAATGGACTCCTGTATCTCCTGTCTCTGTCAGCTGAGCAGAGAACAACTGCACCACCTCATATTAGTGACAGTAGACCTGCATGGAAATAGGGACGGAGAGAAATAAATGGTTTGAGGAAATTCTCATTTATTGTAACTGCACAAGAACTGACAAGAGTAAAAGTTATAAAATCTTTACTTCAATCAGATTGTATCTCAAAGTATGCGGTTAGCGGTTTACAATATTTGCTATTATTTGGTTTAGAGCCTGACCTCTCTTGACTCCCCCTCCTCAATCACTAACCTCTTCCCCAGTGAGGGTCTTCCCTGTCTGTTCTAACCCCGCCTCTCCCCCCTCTTCAGCCACCCAGTCATGCTGGTCTTCCAAGTCCTCCTCCTCTACTAAACCCCTCCTCGACTTACATGCTGACCACACCGCTCGCGTGTGCGTGCACCATCACGCGCATGTTCATTTTGTCCACCCACACCAGACGCGATCAGGACACGCAGGTTGAAATATCAATACGAACTCTGAGGTTGAAAAGCATTATACATTTATGGCAATTTAGCTAGCTAGCTTGCTGTTGCTAGCTAATTTGTCCTGGGTATAAACATTGGGTTGTTATTTTACCTGAAATGCACAAGGTTCTCTACTCCGACAATTAATCCACATATAAAAGGGTAAACCGAGTTAGTTTCTAGTAATCGCTCCTCCTTCAGGCTTCTTCTTCTTCTTCTTCTTTTGACTTTATATGGCGGTTGGCAACCAACTTTAAGGTGCATTACCACCACCAACTGGACTGGAGTGTGGACCTCAGTTCATCTTTCAATTGCCCACGTGGGGATATGCTCCTAAAAACCAATGAGGAGATGGGAGAGGCAGGACTTGCAGCGCGTCACAAATAGAACCAATTTCTAACCAATGTAACTTTATGTGTATATTCAGCACATGCGATGCGGGCGGTGTGGTCACCATGTTAGGTACAATGCTCTTAGTTAAACCAGAGACGGTATAGAAAACGAAACCATCTTGGCTTTGGTTAAACCACGTTTAAACGTTAGCTATTACATTAGTTAGCTAGCTAACATTAGCTTCCTAGCTAGCTGACGAAAACCTAGGTTGCCTCATCAATAGCCTGTTTTAATAACAGATGACCAAATAACTACCTACTGTACTTCAATTTCAATATTGAAATCATAGTTGATTAGCTAGCTAGTTGGTTAGCTAGTCTCTCTACTGAAAAACGATAGAACTTACCTCTTTATTATTGTCAGCCATCATTCACCTTTCATCTCTATTGTCAAAAATCAGGTTAGAAGCAGTCAAGCCGTGATTGGTCCAAAAACGTGACCAATTGCGATTCAGTAGACTGCTACAGGATGTTCATTGGCTAGAATTTCCCCATTCTAAAACGATAGTAAGCTCTGCAGTTGCGAGAGCAAACTGGTAAATTGGTGTGAGAGGGGGAAAATACATCCGTGTGGGGATGCAGTCATTTCTGAGTCTTCACATGTACTAAGTATTTCTTAAGGCGAACAAAAATCTCTGCTCACTCAGTCACACTCGCAAGCTCTCATATTTAATTTGCGCGCACCACGCCAGCCTGCCCTCTCGACCACGTTTCTTCTCTCTCGACTCAAGTGTTTCCTTGCACAATTATGTTTAACTTGCTCGCGCTCGTTCGACTTTTGAATCAGATTTGACACCATACTCTGCTCAATGAAGAGACAGCAATTAGCTGTTAGCTACTTTCCGTCACTCTAAACTCCGACAACTCAGTGAACATTATTATTTTCTGTGAAATAATCTCTCCTGTGTTATATTTGACGAGGTTGAAGCACTAATGACACCATTTTATGATTTTAGCCAGGTATGAAAAAAACAGGCTCTATCCGGTCCGAACCCATTAGCAACTAAATTATCCTTAACTTCTTCTGTGCGCGATTTTAAAATAATCGGTTCAAGCGCATATCTGGTGTATTATAAATAAATATTGGTACCATGATTGTCTTCGAATTTTGTATTTATTTATAATGGGGGATTCTGTTTTCTGCTAACAATGCCTGCAGTACTGCGGTCGGCCTTGAGCTTCCGTCACTTCAATGAGAGGGGGTAGTCGTTCTCCCCTGAGATCTACATACAAACCTATTCTACATAGTTCTATCTCTGGTGTGATCCGTAGCACTCTCCGTAGCCGATCATTCTCATCCTGGTATTCCACTACCGTTTTCTCAACTGCCCCGAAAATCTCCACAGCAGCCGCCGTTAAACGATTATTTAAAAACACACTCAACAACTGTAGTTTTGACATTTTCAGTCGAATGAGAGTTGGTTATCCTATTCAGGTGTGTATTTACTCCACAAAAGGAATGCAAAATCAAAACAAACTCGTTTCCAATCCTACATCCGTGTTCTAATCCGTGTTCTAGTCAAGGAATCCTTTGTTCTAGTCAAGGAATCCTTTGTTGTAGTTGGTGGCGAACCCAGAAACGCACAACAGCGCTGCCAGCTGGTTGGGAGTTTACTTGGCAATGAAGTTTACAAACCAGTAGTAAAGGAAAACGATAACTACAGTACATAGACAAAGTGTTTATAAGTATAGGATGATCTGAGATAATCAATTATTAATCAGGAGTTGACTGTAATATCATTACTCTATACATTATCAAATCAATATGAATGAGCAACATTAGGTCAGAATTGCTGAGAAATACTCGGACAAATGCATGGAGAACTTTTCTGGAATTGTAGTTTTACTTGGTATTGATAACATTAGTCTGATCATTCCCTCATCACCGTGAGAGATATTCAGAATCAAACAACTAGATATCTGTTTCTAATGAGATTATATATATATACACATATATATACTACCGGTCAAACGCTTGGAATTTCTTTCCTTCTTAATGCGTTTGAGCCAATCAGTTGTGTTGTGACAAGGTAGGGGGGGTATACAGAAGATAGCCCTATTTGGTAAAATACCAAGTCCATATTATGGCAAGAAAATCTCAAATAAGCAAAGAGAAACGACAGCCAATCATTAATCATCAATTCAGAACTTTGAAAGTTTCTTCAAGTGCAGTCGCAAAAACCATCAAGCGCTATGATGAAACTGGCTCTCATGAGGACCGCCACAGGAATTGAAGACCCAGAGTTACCTCTGCTGCAGAGGATAAGTTCATTAGAATTACCAGCCTCAGAAATTGCAGCCCAAATAAATGCTTCACAGAGATCAAGTCACAGACACATCTCATCATCAACTGTTCAGAGGGGACTGCGTGAATCAGGCCTTCCTGGTCGAATTGCTGCAAAGAAACCACTACTAACGGACACCAATGAGAAGAAGAGACTTGCTTGGGCCAAGAAACACGAGCAATGGACATTTACTTCTCTTGTTTCCCTTCTTCTTCGCCACTGTAACCCATTCATTCTCACTCTGCGCTATTATGTTCATCCGACTCACTAGCAGTTTCAAACAAAACCTTAGGTTTCCACCATCTTCTCCTATACTATCCTTCATTCCGCCAACATCCCCCAGAGCTTTTCCGACTGGCTTGAAAAGGTAAAGGACTATATCATCCTTCTTCTTCTTCTTCTTCTTCTTCTTCAAAGTTTTATGGCAGACTACACCTATTGGTGTATTGCCGCCACCTACTGCCACCAAAATTGCAGCAACTTCGCCTCAACTGGTACATGTCCAAATAGTTTACATTTATCACACTGCAAGGGTTTGGGCAATAAGGCTCTTACAGGATATCTCATATAACCCAAATATTCGTACGAAGGGAGAGACTATTCTTCAAAGAACAAAAGAATGGATGGAGTGGGCTTCCTCACTCCATCAACCATACAGGTCAGTCAGCGTGCACCAACCACTGCATCTATTTCTTCCATTACATCCTTGCAATCACTTCTAGCGCCACTCCAGAGATATAACCCCCTTGATAGGCACCCTGCTTCGCAGATCCACACACGACACATTCCAATCCGATATCTTTTTCAGGTGCAAAGCACGCTCCTTCTGCTCCTCTGACATTATTTTTACTGATGCCACCTCATCAAATGCATATACGATTTTCATCGAGACTTCAAATGGATCTCCCAGATATCTCGATCGATCCAAAAACCCCACTCCGACTAAAAAATAGTCCGAACTAGGCTTAGATTAACTAGACTCCACGACCACTTTACTTCTCTCGTTTCCTTTTTTATTCGCCACTGGAATCTATCCCTTCTCACTCTCGTCTCCTTTCGACGAGCCATCCGTTTCAAACAAAACAACTTCTCCCAGTCCAGACCAGGACTATATCCTGAACTAAAATACAAAGGAACTCAGGTATTTAACTAGGTAATGGGTTGCAGGTGTACTCAGAGCATAGAGATGTATAGAGGTCTCCAGCCCCAAAAGTACAGTGGGGGAAAAAAGCATTTAGTCAGCCACCAATTGTGCATGTTCTCCCACTTAAAAAGATGAGAGAGGCCTGTAATTTTCATCATAGGTACACGTCAACTATGACAGACAAAATGAGAAGAAAAAAATCCAGAAAATCACATTGTATGATTTTTAATGAATTTATTTGCAAATTATGGTGGAAAATAAGTAATGTTTCGAAAAGATTTGGTGAAGTGGTAAAATAGGATGATAGCACAATGCTGGCTATGTTGTGTGATGATTGTGAGGCGCTATACAAATTCGACAGTCACAAGAGGGGGCTTCAAATAGGCCTATGGCATGTCAAGGGAACTGTAGCCTACTGTTTAGCCTTAATAATAACTTCTGCAGAATTAAGCATTTCTTGCAGTAAAATGATTCACCAAATGTAGGCAAAATTTGGACTTGGGAACAGGAGTGGAGAAATATTATTTATTTATTTCTATATCTTGAGAGAATGCAATAATCAGTTACATACCATGTGGAGAGGTGCTGTCTTCATCATAAACGCATCATAAAAGCTGATAGTATTTCAACCACATAAAATATCTTATCATTAATACGTTGGGTCGTTTCCACAGCTTTCTTTTTCCTTAAAACCGGTCAAACTGATGTCATATGGACATTTTGCACAGAACATCTTTCCCGTTTTTTGCGTTATTGTATTTTCTCACCAGTCCCTAAAATTATTTGCTGCGAAAGACGATAGAGAAAACTTTACCAATGTCAACTAGACTGACGCATTCATTCTATCGATCTATTACATTATTCTGTAGAGCAAGGGTTTATTTAGTCTTCTAGGGCAACATATAATGACAAAAGAGAAGCTTCATGTATCTAATTATTGACAAGTTGTCTAACAAATAGCCTACCAAAATGTCGGAAATTATAAGCAGAAACATATCTAAATCAGGCAACAACAACAAAAAATCCTGCACCCCCTGTCAAAAAAATCGTTCTGCTGTCTTTGACTGTAGCCTATATCACATTTTCTATATTTGAGGGTTAGGGTTGGGTGCGGGCCTCAGATTTTCAATTTATCATAGTTGGGCGGTTGCGATGGGTTATTAGCAATTGCGTGCGGGTGCGGGTGAACAAACAGCTGTTCCGCGCACCACTAGCTTGCGTAGCCTATAGCCTGTTGCACACAGGAACAGAGAGAGGCTAGTGGTGTGTAGCCGAAGTAAGAAGCTAAATATTAGCTAGATATTAGGCCATTCATTAGTTAAATATTAGGGCGATAGGCTAAATATTCACCTGTCAAAGTGCAAGAAAAATAAGTAAACAGATTGTGAAATTGTAGATCTGTAGTGTGTTCCTCGGGCATGCAAAGCTCCACTAGCACCTTTTTCTAGGTAATATCGATTCAGTGTGACAACGGAACGGTTGTGCTGGGTGTTGCCTAAACTTCTCTGAGTGGAGACGGAGGGACATAGCAACTATGACTGCCCTGAGCTCAGTCCAACAGGACTCTGTCTGGCCCTTACCTAGTTCACCGATTAATCTGGTAATGTGATACTATATTGGAGTGATCCAATGTAGTGCTACATAACCACGGTTACGTATGTAACCACGGTTATGTGAGCTATTGGAAGACTCCAATCCTCTTTCTCGGTGATCTACGGCGCTCGAAAAGGGGTCAGCCGCAGTACTACCTGGTACACGGGTCTAATGTGAAATTCTTACTCAATGTATCCTGCCGCGCTGAAGGATAAAAAAAGTGTAAACTCTAGCCATTTATTTCCCTTTATAGTTTATTCGCCTAAGCATGACCTTCTTCCACATACCATTTTTTCTCTCCAAACGTTGCTTTTTTGTGTCAGCAATTAGACATTGTTCTTATGGGGGACTAGTTACCCCCTAGTACCCTAATTGTCTAATGAAAAATAAGACCCACACACTGATCTTGCCAGTATCAATCAGCTTTCAAGTTATTATCAAATGATTAACACACACAAGTTCTCAGATGTGTGAGTGCTTTTCCTATTTCTAATAGTATAATTTCAAATGGAGAAAACATCTCAGCAAAATATAAACAATGTGTGAGGATTTGCTCATCCGGTTTCAGTATAGAAATGACAAGCCACATGTACAAGTGCATTGGACATGCCCACAAGGCCAATACTAATCCCATCATATGTCTGCATTGGGCCTGCATGCCATAAATAATCTCACATCCACTGTAAGCAATTGAACCAAAAGTGTAGAGCACAGATAGTGGAGGCAAGATAAAAATACCCTGGAGATTGACCACAGTGAAGGGTCAATTTTACATGGGCTGCAAAGTAGCCATGTAATGTATGAGTTCCATCCCTGTATACCTGACCGGGCCAGGACGTAAACCCTAATCAAATTACACTTGTAGCTAGCATGCCTGTGATGTACTATACAGCGATTCATAGCTGAACTTGAGTGACGTAACGTGAGTGTAGCAGAATGAAGCAAATCGGGCAAAATTGCAGGAGATCCTCTCGCAGCCGAGATGCTTACAATATTAAAATATAGATACATTCATGACAGACAGGAGGAGACACTACTTCAACTCTCAGGGGGTAACATCACATCACAGTGGCTACTAGAACTCACCTGCAGCTCACCTCTGCTAGTCACACCCCTTTCACCTCCTCCTACGCCACCGACAGTATAACTCAGCTGACTGTGTGATCTGAGTCAGTGTAGCAGAATTAAATACCCACAAAATGAATGCTGTGGGGGCTAGATTGACTCAGTTCACAATCTGCTGGCAGCTGAAGTTGATGAGGAGAAGGACCGTGAGGGTAACAGATGGGTGAGTGTGTAGCACATGAGCTAGTTGACAGGTGAGTGCTTGGCTTTTTCTCAATTCATCCTTCCTCGATTCCTCTCCTCGTCTCCTTCTAAAAACCCATTGGAGAAGAAGGTCAGAGGGGAGGGACCTTGTATCTTCTGCTCCAATACAGTTGCAATACAATACAGATGAGGAGACAGGATGCGAGTAATCAAGGAAAGACAAAGTGAGAAAGCCCTAGTAGCCATCTTGTGGTGATGTCACCTGCCCTGAGACCTAAAGTACTGTTATCCTAGCCCAACCAAGATCATGGTTTTGGTAGGATAATGGACGCTGCTTTGTGGGTATGAAGTGCTGTTGTGGACAGGGGTTGCATCCTAGGTCAGCCATACAGGGATTGTTACACCCACACCAATGATCAAGGACATCAGCTTCAGCTGCAAATCTGTGCAATATCAGACAAAATGAGAGTGAGTGACAACCAAATAAAACAGACAAACAGGGAATGTTCAACGACCAAAAAATATACTATACTTCATTCAAAGAATCAACACTTTATTACATATCACACAAATAATGTAAATGATTAGTGGATATAGACATTCATCTTACTCCAAAACAAGAGATGATTGAATAGTTAAATGAATAGTGTCTACTACAAATAATAAGCAGAATGTCAGGGCTGGGCTGAAACAGAAACCTGCACACCCATTAGCTAGATCTCTAGGAGCAAGGTTGTTGATGCATGTTCTAGATCTATGCATTGTTACTTTTAACAGTATTTTTGTAGTCCTACAACCAACTCTAACAGTAAACTAGTAGCATATTCACTGCTCAAAAAAATAAAGGGAACACTTAAACAACACAATGTAACTCCAAGTCAATCACACTTCTGTGAAATCAAACTGTCCACTTAGGAAGCAACACTGATTGACAATAAATTTCACATGCTGTTGTGCAAATGGAATAGACAACAGGTGGAAATTATAGGCAATTAGCAAAACACCTCCAATAAAGAAGTGGTTCTGCAGGTGGTGACAACAGACCACTTCTCAGTTCCTATGCTTCCTGGCTGATGTTTTGGTCACTTTTGAATGCTGGCGATGCTTTCACTCTAGTGGTAGCATGAGACAGAGTCTACAACCCACACAAGTGGCTCAGGTAGTGCAGCTCATCCAGGATGGCATATCAATGCGAGCTGTGGCAAGAATGTTTGCTGTGTCTGTCAGCGTAGTGTCCAGAGCATGGAGGCGCTACCAGGAGACAGGCCAGTACATCAGGAGACGTGGAGGAGGCCGTAGGAGGGCAACAACACAGCAGCAGGACCGCTACCTCCGCCTTTGTGCAAGGAGGAGCAGGAGGAGCACTGCCAGAGCCCTGCAAAATGACCTCCAGCAGGCCACAAATGTGCATGTGTCTGCTCAAACGGTCAGAAACAGACTCCATGAGGATGGTATGAGGGCCCGACGTCCACAGGTGGGGGTTGTGCTTACAGCCCAACACCGTGCAGGACGTTTGGCATTTGCCAGAGAACACCAAGATTGGCAAATTCGCCACTGGCGCCCTGTGCTCTTCACAGATGAAAGCAGGTTCACACTGAGCACGTGACAGACGTGACAGAGTTTCGAGACGCCGTGGAGAACGTTCTGCTGCCTGCAACATCCTCCAGCATGACCGGTTTGGCGGTGGGTCAGTCATGGTGTGGGGTGGCATTTCTTTGGGGGGCCGCACAGCCTTCCATGTGCTTGCTAGAGGTAGCCTGACTGCCATTAGGTACCGAGATGAGATCCTCAGACCCATTGTGAGACCATATGCTGGTGCGGTTGGCTCTGGGTTCCTCCTAATGCAAGACAATGCTAGACCTCATGTGGCTGGAGTGTGTCAGCAGTTCCTGCAAGAGGAAGGCATTGATGCTATGGACTGGCCCCGCCCGTTCCCCAGACCTGAATCCAATTGAGCACATCTGGGACATCATGTCTCGCTCCATCCACCAACGCCACGTTGCACCACAGACTGTCCAGGAGTTGGCGGATGCTTTAGTCTAGATCTGGGAAGAGATCCCTCAGGAGACCATCCGCCACCTCATCAGGAGCATGCCCAGGCGTTGTAGGGAGGTCATACAGGCACGTGGAGGCCACACACACTACTGAGCCTCATTTTGACTTGTTTTAAGGACATTACATCAAAGTTGGATCAGCCTGTAGTGTGGTTTTCCATTTTAATTTTGAGTGTGACTCCAAATCCAGACCTCCATGGGTTGATAAATTTGATTTCCATTGATACTTTTTGTGTGATTTTGTTGTCAGCACATTCAACTATGTAAAGAAAAAAGTATTTAATAAGATTATTTCATTCATTCAGATCTAGGATGTGTTATTTTAGTGTTCCCTTTATTTATTTTTTAGCAGTGTATAACCCATTGGCAATATACCCTTCAGTCTCTCCAGGACTTGAGACTTTCTTTGGAACCTTCATTCACAGACAGAGTTTAGCAGCTTTCATAGGTTTCTGTATCTGAGATTAGGAAACATAGAAATTAGACCAGGACTTGCTTCATTATTCTTAAGTGATATAACATTTGATATTTCGTTGTAATTGAGTTTTTGCATTGTCTGTTCATTAGCTAGTTAGCTTAGCTGCTAGCTAGGTAGCTAACTTGTCGTTTTTAGCAAATCAAGGTAACGTTTGTGTCATAAAAAAAAACTATTATGGGATGGCTGTCTATCCTATTTATATGTAGCTAGCTAGCTACCTGGCATTACCTAGAATATGGTTAACTTGATAAACAATTTACCCACGTGTGCTACACATCATCCAGGCGCCGCCACCTCCTGCTGCTGCTAACGTTACTATCTATGCAGGAAATGCAGCCGCTGCGATGCATCTTTGGAAATCTAGCTATAAACGTACATTTTCCCAGGACGTAAGGACCATCCCACCCACGAATACTATGGTCCAAAATGTTAACTTTAACGTTGAGAAAACAACTAGCCTAAGTTAGCTTAGCTAGCTAGCTGTAATTGGGTTCTAAGCCTTTGACAATTCCCTGTTATCTCCACTGTCTGAAGTAGGCTTATCACTCACTCACTAACTCACTCACTCAAGTAGTATGAGACGTCAAAATATCAATACGCCAACTCCAAGCCTTGCCCAAAACAAAAAATATGGCGGACAAATTATCTCGCCTCAGATCCCGTAACCAGTAGTAACCACAAACTTCAATGAAGGTTATCTTAAAAGTAAAAAAATAATATTCTAACATTCCCACAACCCAATACCGAGGTGGACTTGCTAGCCAGCTACAGGATTTGAGTTCTCAGCCGTTTTCGAATAAAACAACTCAGCTAGCGAAACAATTTGTGACGCTAGCTAGCGTAGCTAGCTGTACTCTGAATGTACCGCTATGCAGCAGATTAGCTAGCTATGATTACACCACAGTCAACAACTGGCGACTAGTTCGTTTTCAGACAAATACGTTTAACTCATAACTAGTTTATGCACTGACCACCACATTTCGGAGGATAACTGACTGAAATCTAAGATTATCTACTAGCTACAGTGCCTTCAGAAAGTATTCACACCCCTTGACTTTTTAAACATTTTGTTGTGTTACAGCCTGAATTTAAAATGGATTAAAGAGAGATTTTGTGTCAATGGCCTACACACAATACCCCATGATGTCAAAGTGGAATTATGTTTTTAAAATTGAAAATGAAAACCTGAAATGTTATGGCAATCCTAAATAAGTTCAGGAGTAAAAATGTGCTTAACAAGTCACATAAGAAGTTGCATGGACTCAAACACACCACACCATCAGTATCATCACAAACAAGAGCTTGAAATCATCAAACAATGTTTTCACATCGGTGCTCTAAACTTACAGGCGCAATCAGAAGGAAAGGTCACGACATCATCCTGCCATTTCCCCAGCTGACCTGCAGAAGCTGAAGGCATCACCTGCCCTCTCTCTGATGATAGCAACAGGTCTGGTGCACTATGTGTGGCTAGACATCCAGCTCACTATGGCGAGGCGGGGTAGAGAGGGCCTGAGGGACCTGAAACCCAACTAATTTGTGGTCAGGGAGGATGAGACCGGTTTGGAGTATGTGTCCCTGTTCTTTAACGAGGCAACAAAAAATCCTAACTCCAACACAGAGGCAGACAAGGAGCAGCTGAGGTGTTTCATGTATGACTACGCCCTGGAGCCCCTGTATTCTACAAGAACGTAAAGGGCAGGACTGGAACTGAGCCTGAAAAATACCTGGTACTCCATGGAGCAAATGGGGGGGGGGGGGGGGCTGCAGGGAGCGGGTCGAGAGCTTCAAGTTCCTCTGTGCCCAAATCACTAAGGACTTAAAATGGTCCACAAGCACTCAGAGTCGTGAAGAAGGCGCAACAGCCCCTTTTCCCCCTCAGGAGATTGACAATGTTTGGCATGGGCCCTCAAATCCTCAAAATGTTCTACAGCCGCGCCATTGAGAGCATCTTGACTGGCTGCATCCCTGCTTGGTAGGCAACAGCACCGCCCTCGATCACATGGCGCTACAGAGGGTGGTGCACAGAGGGTGGTGCGGACAGCCCAGTACATCACTGGGGCCTAGCTCCCTGCCATCCATGACCTCTGTATCAGGCAGTGTGAAAGGAAGGCCCGGAAAATCGTTAAAGACTCCAGCCAACCAAGCCATAGACTGTTCTCTCTGCTTCCGCACAGCAAGCAGTACCGGTGCATCAAGTCTGGCTCCTGAACAGCTTCTATCCCCAAGCCATAAGACTGCTGAATAGCTAACAAAATGGCTTCACGGACTATCTGAGTTGACCCTTGTATTTTATTTTTGCACTGACTCTACACACTCACACACACTGACACTCCAACACACTCACTTAATTTGCTCACACACACATAACATGCACACACATGTATACTGACTCTACACACACGCACACACACTCACATACAATCATCATATACGCTGCTGCTACTCTATTTATCATATATCCTGATACCTAGTCACCTTACCCCTATAAAGTATATATCTACCTCTATCACTCCAGTATCCTTGCACATTGTAAATATGGTATTGGTAGAATACTTCTCGTGTTCTTCTTTATTTCGTAATTTTTTTCTTGTGTTTTTGTTATTTTCTTTACTACATTGATATTGATGACTGCATTGTTGGGTTTAGAGCTTGCAAGAAAGGCATTTCACTCTAATTGTGCACGTGACTTTAAAACTTGAAAGTTAAAGCTGGCAAGGAGACACAGGAGGTGATGGCGGTGACTAGCCACAGTAACAAGACCAGTGTGCGTCACTACTGGGCTCCATCTTCTACCGACCGCAGAATATGGAGCCACACCCTTTCAGGGGCCTCTGCCACTGCCAGAGATGTTGGAGGAAGCCGGGCCTCTGCTGGAGTGGAGGAGTTATTGTTGTCTTTATCCACTTTTATATCACTTACAGTAGTTCAAGCTACTTTGCAAATTGCAACCATTAATACTGAGCTTGTTAAGGTTTCCGGATTTAGGCTGCATATCTTCCGCCATTTTCTTCTAATCTGAAAATGTTGTGAAGCCACACCCATTTTCTGAAGAATTGCATTATGGGCCCTAAAACCATGGAAATAGTGTCCACTGCTTGTTTACTTAGTATTTTGGCGAATGTAGTACGACATCCGGGAACTTTTGACATGCTAACTATATCAATACTATGACCAATAAGCATACTACATACTCAAGTTATGTCACAAATAGTATGGTTAGTGTGAGTATTCGAACACAGTTTATGTGTTCATGCTTACATAATGCATGCTCTAGAATGCCCTACAAGCCAATCAGAAATTAGTATGCAACAATGCTATGTTAGAAAATGTTAACTAGTGTGCTCAGGCCACATATTTGCAATAGTGCTATATCTCTAACAATATTGCATTATTACATATGTCTGTCAAAACTCAAAAAAGAAACCTCTCATTTAAAATAATAGATTAACTAAAAGACACTATGATACACCTATTCACCACACTGCTCTAGACCCTTATTCTGTTACCTGTTTCACACTACTGAGCTGTAGCGGTTTCGCATCTACCATAGTTGCTGGAACCGTGTTTGAAAGGACAATGTGAAAAGAAAATAGCACAGAACGGTTCAGGTCGGCTAGTGTGAAAAGGGTATGAGGGTTGCTGTGAAAGCCGCCTGGCAGTCAGACACACTCCTGTGCGATTCCTTTAGGCCTACATTTTTGACACTACTGAGCCAAGCTGTACTGCTCTGGCATGGTTATGCATCTACCATAGATGCTGTAATGATGCTGGAAAGGCCTGCACAGTATGGTTCAGGTTGGGACGATTGTGCGAAATGAGTGAGAGCCCTGTGAGAGCCCTGCAGCTGCAGCCTGGCAGTCAGCTACATTCTTGTGCTCTCCACTAAGGCCTGCACTTTATTCGCCCTTGGCCTTTAGCGCTGAGAACAGTCTTGAACTCCTATTAATATCCTCCAGGCCATTATTTTGCCCTTTGACTTTTTATACTGTAACCGTAGAACCCACCGGTAAATGTCACATGACATGTGAGCTGTATTTAGTCTGCTGAACCCCATTCCACTCTTCCTTTCTCACTACAACAAGTTTGGTAACGCTTTCCTTCAGTCCTCTTTCAGCTGGAGCAGTGATAGCACCAGTGTTGGAGCAGTGAACTACATATAGTTCAACTAGTCATTTAACTACATTTTGCAGTAGCTTGGTGGCAGTTGAACTAAATAAAAATCTTGGTAGTGTTCTTTTTCGCCATGTAGAGGTGTAGCTAACTAGTGGAACTACACACTACTATTTTGCTAAAAGAAAATACAATATGGGTGATGCAGGCAAGAATTCCCTTTATTTTTCGCAATCAGACCTGCCTAATTCTTATTTGAAACAGTTTTTTTGTTTAATATGCTAAATTATACATTCTGTTAACATCTGACTCCAGAGTGATCTGTTCTTGCAAGTTGTAGTCTATGACATTTCAGATCTAGATATGATAATTTATCACAAAGTTGTTTGAAGGTAGTGAACTACTTTTTCAAAGTAACTAGTTAAGTAAACTATATTTTTCTTAAGGGTAACTTAACTTCATTGGTAACTTGGTAAACTATATTTTCAGAGTAGCTTCCCCAACACTGGATAGCACTGTATGTGATAGTAATAATGCATAGTCTTTGGTAGGCCTACTTAACTGGTACCAAACCTTACAAAGTGGAACTGGTTTCAATTAATACCAAAGAAAGCAATTAATATTTCCATGTAATTACAACGTAATGACTAATTTACTGTGAAATATGAGTTAATACCAGTTTAATAGTGGACTGTGAAATAAAGAGCCACCAAGTTTAGCAACAACTCTTTGATCAGTTACATTTAGCTTTTCCTAATACTACGACGGAATGTCTAATTCCTTCTACATACATGTCCGTTTAGCCATGTTTCAATGATTGATTCCATTTCGATGACCTCAGCACTGGCTTCTTGCGTGTTATTATTCTATTGATCAAATAAGAGTGCAGCCTCAAGATGATGGGTAGGCCCTGTTGATAAACTCTGCACTGCTTTGGGTTTGGTTGGTATTCAAACAGAGAATGATGCAATTGGCAAACTAGACTGTGACCCTGCCTGGTCTCTGTCACAATGGCAGCATACCCATGTGGCCAGGGACGGCTTGTTCAATAGGGCGATATGGGCGACGCACTGCCAAACGGGAAAAGGAAGGGATTTTTTTTCTAATCAATTATATCACGGCAACAGTAGTTATCAGTGTTGTAATCTGATCTGACTGCCACTAAATGTCAAATCAGGCTAAAGTCGTGCTTCAAATGGCCCCGCCCGTTTTTGGGGCGATTTCAGTCAGGTTGAAAATCGCCCAGAAGTCTCTCATAGCCTGTCATGTAAAATCTATTTTTTTCAAATTTCAAAGCTCTCAATACATTCTCTATGGGTGTCTGTGGGCTTGCACTTACGCGCTTCAAATCAATCAAATCAAATCACATTTTATTGGTCACATGCGCCGAATACAACAGGTGCAGACATTACAGTGAAATGCTTACTTACAGCCCTTAACCAACAGTGCATTTATTTTAAACAAAAAAGTAAGAATAAAACAACAACAAAAAAGTGTTGAGAAAAAAAGAGCAGAAGTAAAAATAAAGTGACAGTAGGGAGGCTATATATACAATAGAATAAAGTGACAGTAGGGAGGCTATATATACAGGGGGGTACCGTTGCATAGTCAATGTGCGGGGGCACCGGCTAGTTGAGGTAGTTGAGGTAATATGTACATGTGGGTAGAGTTAAAGTGACTATGCATAAATACTTAACAGAGTAGCAGCAGCGTAAAAAGTATGGGGTGGGGGGGCAGTGCAAATAGTCCGGGTAGCCATGATTAGCTGTTCAGGAGTCTTATGGCTTGGGGGTAGAAGCTGTTGAGAAGTCTTTTGGACCTAGACTTGGCACTCCGGTACCGCTTGCCGTACGGTAGCAGAGAGAACAGTCTATGACTAGGGTGACTGGAGTCTTTGACAATTTTGAGGGCCTTCCTCTGACACCGCCTGGTATAGAGGTCCTGGATGGCAGGGAGCTTTGCCCCTGTGATGTACTGGGCCGTACGCACTACCCTCTGTAGTGCCTTGCGGTCAGAGGCCAAGCAGTTGCCATACCAGGCGGTGATGCAACCAGTCAGGATGCTCTCGATGGTGCAGCTGTAGAATTTTTTGAGGATCTGAGGACCCATGCCAAATCTTTTTAGTCTCCTGAGGGGGAATAGGCTTTGTCGTGCCCTCTTCACGACTGTCTTGGTGTGTTTGGACCATGATAGTTCGTTGGTAATGTGGACACCAAGGAACTTGAAGCTCTCAACCTGTTCCACTACAGCCCCGTCGATGAGAATGGGGGCGTGCTCAGTCCTCTTTTTTTTCCTGTAGTCCACAATCATCTCCTTTGTCTTGGTCACGTTGAGGGAGAGGTTGTTGTCCTGGCACCACACGGCCAGATCTCTGACCTCCTCCCTATAGGCTGTCTCATCGTTGTCGGTGATCAGGCCTACCACTGTTGTGTCGTCGGCAAACTTAATGATGGTGTTGGAGTCGTGCCTGGCCATGCAGTCATGGGTGAACAGAGAGTACAGGAGGGGACTGAGCACGCACCCCTGAGGGGCCCCCGTGTTGAGGATCAGTGTGGCAGATGTGTTGTTACCTACCCTTACCACCTGGGGGCGGCCCGTCAGGAAGTCCAGGATCCAGTTGCAGAGGGAGGTGTTTAGTCCCAGGATCCTTAGCTTAGTGATGAGCTTTGAGGGCACTATGGTGTTGAATGCTGAGCTGTAGTCAATGAATAGCATTCTCACGTAGGTGTTCCTCTTGTCCAGGTGGGAAAGGGCAGTGTGGAGTGCGATAGAGATTGCATCATCTGTGGATCTGTTGGGGCGGTATGCAAATTGGAGTGGGTCTAGGGTTTCTGGGATACGCTTTCGTCATACGTGACGTAACCATGAATGTAACTAAGACAATAGCGGCTAGCAGCGTCTCTGTTGCGACCTGCAGTGTGGCGTTATTTTATGTTTTTAATTTGTAGACTTAGTTTACAAACATTCTGCCAACCATGGATTTCCAGTGGTTGGTTTTGGACTGATCTTGTTGATCGTGTACATACCCGCTACGAACGGACTAAATAATGAAAACGCTGCTGGCAGCGGAATCCCAATACAGCTGGGAGACTTGGCTGGATGACAGAGTCCCGGACAGAGAAGTGGAGCCGGCCGGCTTCACCCTGGTCAGAGCGGACCGCGATCCTGGTAAGTGAGCGACTCTGTACCCCGACATTGAACTGCTTTCTGTTGAACTTGTGTCATCCGTGAGTTCCCCCAATTGTTTGTTACCGTTGTGTACTGTTGATAATCACAAGTTTACTGGAGAACTGAGACCAAGTAGAGACTTTGGACAGGGTGGATATGGTATAATAAAGGCAGTTTATTCAGAGGTAAAGATATCTGGAATCGCGTGCACGGACTCGTTCGTCAAACTCTTAGGGAGAAGAGAGCCCCGAAAACATTGTGTGCAGACATTTTATACAATAAATGATGTAGGTTGAATCTAGTAGTTCTGATCTTCTGATTGGTCCTGGTGAGTTGGGCGAGGTCCCCTCCACTGTTGCATTGGCTCTGAGTCGGGTTCTCTGTCTTCAAATGTTCAGCCTAAAGAGAGGGGATTTTTGTGTGTGTGTGTGTGTGTGTTTAACAGTGATGATGTGTGTGTGTGTGTGTGTGTGTGTTATCAGTGATGATGTGTGTGTGTGTGTGTGTGTGTGTGTGTGTGTCCTCAGAGCAAGAACTCGTGAGTTGGAAGAACTGAGAGACCTATGGGTGGGTGGGTGTTGGGTGGGTGGGTGTTGTCCTTGGCCACCTGCTGACAAGGCTGACAAGATAGGACTCTTTTGTCCATTGTTATAGGATAGGAACAGCATTGATTGAAAACAAACGCCCAACACAAAATGGGTCATGCACAAGATTTTAGTCAGACCAAGCTATAACATTATATATTTACTACGACAGTACATTCAACCAAAAGCTAATATAACAAAGGCATCAGAGATTATTTATAATCTGTCACAGAAACTGGAATCCATCTCCCCAGATCAGTCAATAAATGCTTCTGGTATTGACTTATATGCTGCCCCTGTCTTCATGTTGTTGCTGGACATATCTTTTTTAAAATGTGTGTAGGTCACCTAAATCATCAGAAAAATTGCCCCTCCTGAGAATTTTTTCAGGAGCCGCCACTGCATGTGGCTCAGATCTTTGGGCTAGAAGTTGTTGTAAACATTCCCTCAAGAATCTTAGTAGCTTTCTGGTTCGCTTTCTGAACCTGCTGTATGGTTGCTGTATGCCCCGTGTAGCTCAGTTGGTAGAGCATGGCGCTTGCAACGCCAGGGTTGTGGGTTCGTTTCCCACGGGGGGCCAGTATGAAAAAAATGTATGCACTCACTAACTGTAAGTCGCTCTGGATAAGAGTGTCTGCTAAAATGTACATGTAAAATGTATGTTTGCTGTATGGTTCATTTGCATGGTCTCTTGTTGGACTAACTGAAGTGCCATGACTTCTTTACTCATTGCCTTATTTTCAGGTTAAAGGGATGGTTCACCACAAAATCCAAGTTTGTCAGATGTTTTCAAAGTGACAAGTTAGGTAGATATTTTTAGTAGATACCTGTTATATATATATATATATATATATATATATATATATATATATATATATATATATATATATATTAGGTTTAATCTGTAGACCTGAATCTAAAATGGATAGGAATGTTTGAGTGTCTTATTCCATTTATTAAACAATATATTCTGAGAGAACACAGTCAGTTGTAAAGGTAAATAAATATAGTGCAAGGTGTAGGCTAGGTGTGTACATTATGTCAATGAACTCTTTAACCTATGTACTGTAGATTCTGCTGAAGGGTCCTACAAGGGAGACTGAGAGTATCAAACCTAGCTCTGTATTCATTTACAGAGCTAGCTGGGTCCTGTTGTTGACATGATGCTAGGGTTGGGGCACAAATACAGGCCTTCAGAAAGTATTCACACACTTATTCCACATTTTGTTGAGTTACATCCTGAATTTTAAATTGATTACATTTAGATTTTTTGTCACTGGCATTCACACAATACCATATATTGTGAAAGTCGAATTATGAAAAGGCAAAATCCTAGAAGAAAACCTGGTTCAGTTTGCTTTCCAACAGACACTGGGAGACTAATTCACCTTACAGCGGGACAATAACCTAAAACACAAGGCCAAATATACACTGGAGTTGCTTACTAAGATGACATTGAATGATCCTGAGTGGCCTAGTTACAGTTTAGACTTAAATCAGCTTGACAGAGCTTGGAGAATTTAAAAAAATAATAATGTGCAAATATTGTACAATCCAGGTGTGCAAAGCTCTTAGCGACTTACCCAGAAAGACTCACAGCTGTAAAGGTGATTCTAACATGTATTGACTCAGAGTTGTGAAATTAGATATTTCTGTATTTCATTTTCAATACATTTGCAAAAAAATCTAAAAACATGTTTTCATTTTGTCATTATGGGGTATTGTATGTAGACAGGTGAGAGAAAAAAATATATTGAATCCATTTTGAATTCAGGCTGTAACACACAGTCAAACTTATTCCATGGAGAGCCGAGTTTCTGAATTGATGAATTAAGGTCACTAGTTAGTAAGGAACTCCCCTCACCTGGTTGTTTAGGTCTTAATTGAAAGGAAAAAACAAAAACCTGCAGACACTCGGCCCTCGGTGGAATGAGTTTGACACCCCTGCTGTAACACAATTAAATGTGGAATAAGTCAAGGGGTATGAATACTTTTCAATGTGGCATCCAACATCTTTCATCCGCACTAACAAAGCGAAATATTGTTTCCTTCATGCGCTGACAGGCCTACATTCAAATTGGAGTACTGTCCTTTTAAATGTAAAAGTGGGCGGGATCCGACCATGGGGGAACTGACGAGTGTGTACGTGTGGCAGGCTGTGCTGTGCATTCGCCTCCACTGAATCCGCGGATCACACGGGCTGTCAACTTTATTTTGGAAAATGACGAAAATCACAGTAGTCAAAACCAAGGCATATCCCGACCAGAAGCCTGGTACGAGTGGCCTGAGGAAAAGGGTGACAGTCTTTCAAACGAATGAGCACTATGCAGAGAACTTCATTCAGAGCATTATTTCTTGCATCGACCCAGCGGAGCGTCAGCCTGGACTGCTCGTAGTGGGAGGAGATGGAAGGTTTTTCATGAAAGATGCCATTCAGTTGATCATCCAGATCGCCGCTGCTAATGGGGTCAGTAATAATTCTGTCATTGTCCAGCTGTAGTCCCTAAAACATGACTCTTAAACCTAGGCCTCATCCTCAAATGTGCACAGCATTAGCAGCTAGCAGCTAGCCTAGCATCTTTGACAGCTCCCGGTGTTGACAGTGGCAGCTCCAATCAGTGATACATTGTAGCGCGTCTCATTGATTGTATTGAAGTTTGGCGGATATATTGTTGCAGGTCCGGATACATTCATTTCAATTGTTGTCATATAGACTAAAATAACTATCAGCCTGAGCCTACATTTGCTTAAGCTATATTAATTTTGAAAATATAGGCCTAGATGACAATTCTCTCTCCATATCAAATAACATGCATAGGATAATTGTGAAGAAAGTATTGGATCCTCATGGACTTTGAAGTTCGCTGACATGTATCGGAACGTGATAGGGGTCAGTGGAGTTCCTAAACTGTCTCTGGTGCTAAATGACCCCGCTGATCTTTCGATGAAGTGCACGGAGATGGCATGTTAAATGGTAGGATACCCTTGCCCTTTCCCCAGGTGACGCAAAACAACACTACACCATCCCGTTCTCCTAATGTAGCCTAATCAGTCAGTGGGCGCTCTTCCTTGCCACGAATGTTTAGTATACAAACAAAGACAACGGTTCTCTGCAAGGTTGTAGTAATCGGAAAAAGTGCAACATTGAGGGGTTGTTTTATTAGGAGAGACTGTTTTTGGATGTCGGTGACACAGCCGGGTTCTGTTCGTTCCCTCTGCGACTTTAGAGGAAGGCGTGGTGGTGTGCTGTCACGTAACCCTGCGGTTTGCATTACAGAGAGATGGGCATTGGGTACACAGGCACATGTTAAACTAGACACACAATTACCTCCTCGCTGAACACGATGTACAGACAGACCGATGTCATTATCACATCATATAGCTCCAATATGATCAGTCCCATTATGATCCTTCAACTCTACTCTTTATGCATCTTATTCATGATGAGTAATGTATTGCTGCGTTTTATTTGCTACCAATGTCATCCTCACTTTTGATGTAGGCCTATTATGTAAGTTAAAGGGGATGTTACCCTGATGTAGTCACAAATACACAATTACACAATAAACTAATGAAAATAATAATTTGGGAAGGGTTTATATTAGTCCACAAGTGTGTAATAGAAATGTGTTTCTTGCTGATCCCTTGAGCAAGGCACTTAACCACAATTGGTCCACCCCCCAGGCCCCTGGACCAATTGGGGTTAAGTGCCTTGCACCCCCCCAGGCCCCTGGACCAATTGGGGTTAAGTGCCTTGCTCAAGGGATCAGCGATTTATTTTTTACCTTGTCAGCTCCAGGATTCGAACCGGGGAACTTTCGGTTACTGGCCCAATGCTTTAATCTCGAGGCTATATGCTGCCCCGTAGTCATAGCAATATCGTAAACACAATATCCTACCTACCCCCCCAAACATTGTTTACTTTACATACTATCCCGTGTCACTCAGTTGCTTGTTTAGCTCCCACATAGCAGCCTGACCTCACCACTGGCATGGCGTGTTGAATCCGTATACTCCTCTCCTATTTCCATCTTCACAGTGTGTAGACTGAATAGGTGGATGGAATCAAATAAATAGGACGTACGGTATGTAAAGGAGTGTACAGCACATTCACTAAATGTTGCTAGTCATACAAAAGCTGGCCTCAATCTTCGTTAGGAGAGATGTCAAGCACTCCAGTTCCAGTGAAATATATTCACAGGGGTTTCTAAATGTGTGTGTGGTTTTCTGAAAGTACAGAGTAAAGAAATTGTAATTAGTATGCAATATTGGTACAATATCAGGATATAAACAGCAAGACAATATCACAGCGGTAAAATAATAAGCAACTATTAGAATAGTAAGGCATATTGACTATATATTGCACCATTCATTAACATAGGCAAAACCTAATTAAAAAGCTCCACAAGGGGGCAGGGCAGAGCTATACAATGAACAGGCCAAATGGCTACACAAGCCAAAGGGCCATGATGACCACTTCAAATGAGTAATAGAAGCTAGCATTTCTCAGACGCCATAGTAGCATATAGATTACAGAACTAATGGAGAAATGTACATAACCACATGAAAGGAAAAGGATACCATAACGGCTATGAAATGAGTATAATAAAGAAGGCTGTCTACACATTCTCTATACATGTACCAATTATTGGGTATGAGGCCACCACGTGCAAATCAATTAGCTAGCAATGGAAAATAACTTAACTCTGTGTGCTTAAGTAGAAACAACATAGCATGATTACATCAAAGAAATATGCATTATGATAAGGTACTTGCTGTTGCATGAATGCAAACATGTACAAAGTGATTATCGGTAATGAAACAACAAAAGGCCAGGAGGAAAATGCGCTGCTCCACTCAATAAGTTTGGGCAGGTTCTGACCAGAGAATATGCACATGTGGGCATGTGCAGAATGGCAGGGAATATTGTACACAGTATAACATATAAAGAAATGACATCAGAGAATGATAATTGGCCCATTGTTCTCTCCAACCCTCTCTTTCTCTCCTGTCTCCATGTAGATCGGCCACCTGATCATCGGTCAGGATGGCATCATGTCCACCCCTGCTGTGTCCTGTGTGATCCGCAAGCTCAAAGCTGTGGGAGGAATCATCCTTACGGCCAGCCACAACCCTGGTGGCCCCAACGGAGACTTTGGCATCAAGTACAACATAGCCTCCGGAGGTGAGATGGGACAGGAGGGTGAGGAGAGGGATAGGAAGGAGAGAGATGACATGGAGAGGTAGGAAGACAGGAAGTGGATAAACAGGGAAGGGAGGAGAGAGACCAGTGAGAGATGGGGACAGGGGATGAGACGGTGCTGGCGGGTGACATTTAAACTTCACTGACCTTTGTGACGAAGATTTACATGTACAGTTTGGTCATTTAGCAGACTCTCTTATCCAGAGCGACTTACAGTTAATGCATTCATCTTAAGATAGCTAGATGGGACAACCACATATCACAGTCATAGTAAGTACATTTTTCCTCAAAGTAGCTATCGGCAAAGTCAGAGCTAGTAAGAGTTTCAGGATAGGGTGAGCAGAACAATGCTGATATACTTCAATCGATCATTTTAAGACAAAGTTTAGGATACATAGTAATGGAGTATGGCTGTTTTACTGTATTGCGTAACATTTCTCTAACCTCTTCCTTATCCTCCTCGCCCTATTGTATTTCTCTGCCCCCAGGTCCTGCTCCAGAGGGAATCACAGACAAAATCTTCCAGATCAGCAAGAGCCTAACAGAGTACCACATATGCCCTGACCTCAAAGTGGACATCTCCAAGATCGGCAAGCAGACTTTTGAGGTGGACACATTCAAGCCCATGACAGGTATTGTAGGATCGGACGGGATTAGCTGGGAGTCAGCTCTCAACGGACTGGAATGGGTTAGCTTGGAGACCAAATCTGTGAGAAGCTCAGTAAAGCACTGTAAACTAATGTATGTGCATATGTAATATCGTTTTATAATGTGTCTGTCTTATCCTGAGTCTAGAAAAATGCTACAGTAAATCTTATCAATCCTAACTGCTGTTTGTCCTCTACAGTGGAGATTGTGGACTCTGTGGAGGCCTACGCTGAGATGCTGAGGGGAATCTTTGACTTCCATGCCTTGAAGGGGCTGGTGTCTGGACCCAATCACATTAAAGTCCGTCTGGACGCCATGCATGGAGGTACGGAACACATACTGTAGCCTACCTCTCCGGCGCTGGCTGCTGTATGACTCCTCTCCCATCCCCAATGTTTTGTATTGAATTGGCTTGTATATATATTTTTTGAAATGATGTCTAACCAAGGTAGATTAATTAGATTCCTGCTCTCAGTACTGTTTGTATCTCCAGGACAAACACCGTTTTGTGTCTTCAGTACTGTGTGACATATTGTCCAAATGAGTCTAATCTCTTAAGTGCTGTTTTTAGTTCAGTTAGATTCCCAACACACACACAATGCACATCCACACCCATATACATAATTACCTTTGCCCCCCTCCACAGTGGTTGGACCCTATGTGAAGAAGATCGTCTGTGAGGAGTTGGGCGCTGCCGCCGATGGTGCTTTCAACTGTGTCCCCAAGGAGGACTTTGGTGGTCACCACCCTGACCCCAATCTGACCTATGCCTCTGACCTGGTCAACGCCATGAAGGGAGGAGAGTACGACCTTGGAGCCGCCTTCGATGGGGACGGTGTAAGTTGACAGTCGGGGGGACCAGTCCTGGATTTCAGCCTCATCTCATCCTTGCATAGTCTGACGTTACCATACTCCCAAGTCTTCTTCATCACTCGGCTGTAGGAAGCCTGGAATTGAAGCTATTCCTTGCATGACTGGTGTCCCCTAGTGTCAGTAGTACCAGTCCTTGTATCAGCCCACAATCCATCCAACCTCTTCTTTACCTAGTCTCTGCTGCAGTCTGTTCAGATGCTGATCCTCCCCTACCCTCTCCTCCCCTACTCTCTCCTTTCCGCTCCCCAGGATCGTAATATGGTCCTGGGAAAGCATGGCTTCTTCGTCAACCCATCTGACTCTGTGGCCGTCATCGCAGCCAACATCACCTGCATCCCCTACTTCCAGAAGACTGGGGTCAAAGGTCTGGCCCGCAGCATGCCCACAAGCGGAGCTCTGGACAAGTGAGCCTGACGTCCACACACAGTCCATTCATAGCGTCTTCTTGGTTGTGCCTTAAATGTTTATTTATTAAATGTATTTTTACTGGGACAGTGCACATTAATCAGCATTTGCTTCCTCATCAGTGTTTAATTGCCGGAGTTAGCAAAAGAGCAAATGTTCATGTCCTATCTCTGCCCCTCAGTGTGGCTAAAGCCCTGAAGATGAATCTGTATGAGACTCCTACTGGCTGGAAGTTCTTCGGCAACCTGATGGACGCTGGCAAGCTGTCTCTGTGTGGAGAGGAGAGCTTCGGCACTGGTGAGTGAGGGATCCACTTTTTCAAGGAACATAACATCCTGATCTAGCCTGTTACTCTGACCCATCAGCTCAAACATTTGGATGAATCAAATTGATGTTACTTCGTTCCAGTCAGTTGGGCAAGGCATTGTGGTGAGAGGTGTTAGTACAAGTCTTGACCACCACCCTTCTTCCCCTCCTCTCTTCATTGTTTACCCCAGGCTCTGATCACATCCGTGAGAAGGACGGCTTGTGGGCGGTGCTAGCCTGGATGTCCATCCTAGCCCACAGGAAGCAGAGCGTGGAGGAGATCATGAAAGACCACTGGAACAAATTTGGCAGGAACTTCTTCACCAGGTAAGTCTGGGATGGACTCTTTTGCTCTGCTACCCTCCAGTGGTGAGATAGAGAACTGCAGTCTGTCTGCATCAGGGCCACATTGTGTAGGGCAGGCCTTTGTTTCTCATAGAGTATTAGAGTACTTATATAACTATTGTTAGGTTTTCTTTTATATCAAGTTATTCGTTGATAGCCTCCATAAATGTACAGAGCTCCTATTTAGTCTTCCTATTAAGACCATTCCCCAACCCATCCCGTCTACACCAGGTATGACTATGAAGAGGTGGACTCAGACAAAGCCAACACCATGATCAAGGAGCTGGAGGCTACGATGTTTGACAAGTCCTTTGTGGGCCAGAAGTTCTCGTCAGGAGATAAAAGTTATGAGGTGGCGGTCTCTGACAACTTTGCTTACACCGACCCCGTGGACGGCAGCGTCTCCAAGAACCAGGTAAGAGACAGGACCCAGGGGGCATCTAGGTTGAGACACCCCCATTATGGGACAGGATCCACGGGGTGTCTAGGCAGAGCCATTGCAACATGCAATTTGGGTATAGTTTGATGACTGTAAGTCGCTTTGGATAAAAGCGTCTGCTAAATGGCTTATTATTATTATTATTATTATTATTATTATTATTATTATTATTAATTATTATTATTATTATTATTATGTATAAATGATGGAGAGTTCTAACAATGTTATGTTACTTGTTAATAGAAAGATGACCATCACATTTGATGAATGATCCTCCCTATGTAGGGACTTGAAGTATCACCAGAGGCACTTGCATACTGTACCTTGAACAATTCCATTGTTGTTATTCGTTTTTTTTGCTCCATATTTCCAGTAAATTGAGTTCCTTAAGTCATTTCACCATAGTCATCATATAGTCAGGTTTAACTCTCTCTCTCTCTCTCTCTGTCTCTCAGGGTCTGAGGATCGTCTTTTCCGACGGCTCCAGGATCATCTTCCGTCTCAGTGGGACAGGCAGCGCCGGGGCAACCGTCAGGCTCTACATAGACAGCTATGAGAAGGACCCCGCCAAGATCTACGGCGACGCACAGGTGAGGGCTGAGGATGATGGGATGTGACGGGGCACAGTGGGGGAGCCCTTATACTTGTCATGACGGCTCGATGGGAGATTCAATATTTACAAGGTTTGTTACGCTGTCAGAGGGAATAGCCCTCAAAAAGCTTCCCCTCAGCCTGGAGGGGGAGGGCTGGAATCTGGACATAGCAGCCAGCTTGTTTAGAATTCTATTTAACCTTTATTTAACCAGATTAGTGTCGTTGAGATAAAAAAATAATACATTTTTCAAGAGAGACCTGGACCAAGACAGCAGCATGAACACATCAGTTTCAGACGAACAGGCAGACCAAAGATACATCAAACCAGATGAAGATGCATCGTGATATAAAAAGCAGCATGTCAGTAAAGAACATGTACACAACACAAGTCAGAAAAAAACGAATGCAATACGTCAAATTACAGAATCAAAAATATTTCAAATAAAACAGTATGCTTGCTTACATAAGGCAATGCCAACTAGTGACATCGGGTGACAACTAGAAACATATACATGTCTCAACAACCTGTTAATCTGTTTGTCCTTTGAACTATTCTAGGGACACCAGGTCTTGGGGTTTTAGGTTGGCTTGGAGGGAATTCCAAGACCAAGAGGCTGAGTAATGAAAATACGTTTTTCCATGCTCTGTTCTAATGTTTGGCACTGTTAGTATAAAACAAGATTGGGATCTGAGCTTGTATCTGTTTTCATTTCGAACTAGAAGAGAGGAAAGATAAAATGGCAGTTTTCCTAAAATGGCCTTATAAATAATAATGTACCAGTGCTTCAGTCTGCGTGTTGCTATGTCCACCTGACAGCACTGTAGAGATCACAATGGTGAGTTAGACGTCTCTGATTAGTGACGCAATGAAGGGCTGCATGATATCATTAAGCTCGAGGCCCTGGGTCTGAACCCCGCCCTGTGCAACTGGGTCCTGGACTTCCTTACGGGCCGCCCCCAGGTGGTGAAGGTAGGAAACAACACCTCCACTAAACTGATCCTCAACACTGGGGCCCCACAAGGGTGCTTGCTCAGCCCCCTCCTGTACTCCCTGTTCACCCATGACTGCGTGGTCAAGCCCGCCTCTAACTCAATCATCAAGTTTGCAGACAACACAACAGTAGTAGGCTTGATTACCAACAATGACGAGACCGCCTACAGGGAGGAGGTGAGGGCCCTGGGAGTGTGGTGCCAGGAAAATAACCTCTCACTCAACATCAACAAAACAAAGGAGATTATCGTGGACTTCAGGAAACAGCAGAGGGAGCACCCCCCTATCCACATCGATGGGACTGCAGTGGAGAAGATGGAAAGCTTCAAGTTCCTCAGCATACACATCACTGACAAACTGAAATGGTCCACCCACACAGACAGTGTGGTGAAGAAGGCGCAACAGTGGCTCTTCAACCTCAGGAGGCTGAATAAATTTGGCTTAGCACCTAAAACCCTCACAAACCTTTACAGATGCACAATTGAGAGCATCCTGTCGGGCTTTATCACCGCCTGCTACGGCAACTGCACCGCCCACAACCGCAGGACTCTCCAGAGGGTGGTGCGGTCTGCCCAACGCATCACCGGGGGCAAACTACCAGCCCTCCAGGACACCTACAGCACCCTATGTCACAGGAAAGCCAAAAAGGCCATCAAGCACAACAACAACCCGAGCCACTGCCTGTTCACCCCGCTATCATCCAGAAGGCGAGGTCAGTACAGGTGCATCAAAGCTGGGACCGAGAGACTGAAAAACAGCTTCTATCTCAAGGCCATCAGACTGTTAAATAGCCTTCACTAGCACATTAGAGGCTGCTGCCTATATACATAGATCAGAAATCACTGGCCACTTTAATAAATGGAACACTACTCACTTTAATAATGTATACATGTCTTGCATTACTCATCATATATATATATATACATACAGTGGGGGAAAAAAGTATTTAGTCACCCACGAATTGTGCAAGTTCTCCCACTTAAAAAGATGAGAGAGGCCTGTAATTTTCATCATAGGTACACGACAACTATGACAGACAAAATGAGAAAAAAAATCCAGAAAATCACATTGTAGGATTTTTTATGAATTTATTTGCAAATTATGGTGGAAAATAAGTATTTGGTCAATAACAAAAGTTTCTCAATACTTTGTTATATGCCCTTTGTTGGCAATGACACAGGTCAAACGTTTTCTGTAAGTCTTCACAAGGTTTTCACACACTGTTGCTGGTATTTTGGCCCATTCCTCCATGCAGATCTCCTCTAGAGCAGTGATGTTTTGGGGCTGTTGCTGGGCAACATGGACTTTCAACTCCCTCCAAAGATTTTCTATGGGGTTGAGATCTGGAGACTGGCTAGGCCACTCCAGGACCTTGAAATGCTTCTTATGAAGCCACTCCTTCGTTGCCCGGGCGGTGTGTTTGGGATCATTGTCATGCTGAAAGACCCAGCCACATTTCATCTTCAATGCCCTTGCTAATGGAAGGAGGTTTTCACTCAAAATCTCACGATACATGGCCCCATTCATTCTTTCCTTTACACGGATCAGTCATCCTGGTCCCTTTGCAGAAAAACAGCCCCAAAGCATGATGTTTCCACCCCCATGCTTCACAGTAGGTATGGTGTTCTTTGGATGCAACTCAGCATTCTTTGTCCTCCAAACACGACGAGTTGAGTTTTTACCAAAAAGTTCTATTTTGGTTTCATCTGACCATATGACATTCTCCCAATCCTTTTCTGGATCATCCAAATGCACTCTAGCAAACTTCAGACGGGCCTGGACATGTACTGGCTTAAGCAGGGGGACACGTCTGGCACTGCAGGATTTGAGTCCCTGGCGGCGTAGTGTGTTACTGATGGTAGGCTTTGTTACTTTGGTCCCAGCTCTCTGTAGGTCATTCACTAGGTCCCCCCGTGTGGTTCTGGGATTTTTGCTCACCGTTCTTGTGATTATTTTGACCCCACGGGGCGAGATCTTGCGTGGAGCCCCAGATCGAGGGAGTTTATCAGTGGTCTTGTATGTCTTCCATTTCCTAATAATTGCTCCCACAGTTGATTTCTTCAAACCAAGCTGCTTACCTATTGCAGATTCAGTCTTCCCAGCCTGGTGCAGGTCTATAATTTTGTTTCTGGTGTCCTTTGACAGCTCTTTGGTCTTGGCCATAGTGGAGTTTGGAGTGTGACTTGTTTGAGGTTGTGGACAGGTGTCTTTTATACTGATAACAAGTTCAAACGGGTGCCATTAATACAGGTAACGTGTGGAGGACAGAGGAGCCTCTTAAAGAAGTTGTTACAGGTCTGTGAGAGCCAGAAATCTTGCTTGTTTGTAGGTGACCAAATACTTATTTTCCACCATAATTGTCAAATAAATTCATTAAAAATCCTACAATGTGATTTTCTGGATTTTTTTTCTTCTCAATTTGTCTTTCATAGTTGACGTGTACCTATGATGAAAATTACAGGCCTCTCTCATCTTTTTAAGTGGGAGAACTTGCACAATTGGTGGCTGACTAAATACTTTTTTTCCCCACTGTGTGTGTGTGTGTGTGTGTGTGTATATATATATATATATATATATATATATATATATATATATATATATATATATATACTGTATTCTTTACTATTCTACTGTATCTTAGTCTATGCCGCTCTGACATTGCTTGTCCATATATTTATTTTTATATTCTTAATTCCATTGCTTTACTTAGATTTGTGTGTATTGGGTGTATGTTGTGAAATTGTTAGATATTACTGCACTGTCGGAGCTAGAAACATAAGGATTTCGCTACACCTGCAATAACATCTGCTAAACACATGAATGTGACCAATAAAATTTGATTTGATATACAGAGTCAAGAACCTTCAGTGTAGAGCTTGAGGATTGCACATAAATAGTATCAACATAGTCCAACACAGAGAGAAAGTACAACGAATCAACTCTGGTGGCAAAGGGAAAACAAGCTTTGTGCCGGTAATGAAATTCAATACACAGTTTGAGTTTCCTGACAAGGTTCTCTACATGGGTCGTGAAGCTCAACTTCTCATCCACCCAAACTCCCAGATATTTGTACGCTTTAACTTGCTCAATGGACTGCCCTGCCAAGGTAGGCATGTCATGGTTTTCAGAGTGTTTAGCATTGGAAAATACCATGCATTTTGTTTTAGAGGAATTCAGAACAAGCTTCAAGTTGTACAGATTCTGGTGAGTGATGTTAAAAGCTGTTTGAGCTTTTTCAAAAGCCAGTTAAACTGCTGCCACTTGAATAGAGAACAGTGTCATCCGCATAAAAATGTACATCAGCGGTCTCAATCTGTCTCCCAATGTTGTTGATATAGACAAACTAAAATTGATCTTTGAGGCACACCTGAGTGCAGCTCTGATATCAGACTTAAAACAATTTGCCTTAACACACTGGGTCGTCAGGTCCAACAACAGTGCCTTCCAGAACTCCTAGTTGACTTGAGAGGGAATGTTTGGCTAAGAGTTGAGTCATGGTTGATATCAGGGCCAGGATGAAGTGGGGGAAAAAGAACCATGGGGGAAAAATAAGATTGAGAAGTACAGATTTGACACTTCATCAAGTGGTCAGGAGAGAGAATGATAGAGTAAGAAAAATAGACTGGCAGAAGGGGAAGAAACTCCCTGATAATCATTTTGGATAAAGAGGCCCTCTATGGCACGGATTCATTTAGGCTCACAAATCTGAAAGGTTTGGATAGGTGAAAGCAATATTGCAGAGGCTCGGCTTGGCCTATTCGAGGGCAAGTTGGAGTTCTTTGTTTAGTCTAACTGTAGCACAGAAGGGGAAGGTGTTATGGTAAGGGGCCGTAGTCTAAAATTGACTGTTTGTCTTCCTCAGGTCATGCTGAAACCTCTGGTGGAGATTGCGCTGAAGATATCTGGGCTCCACGAGAAGACCGGACGCACCGGCCCCACTGTGATCACATAGACTGCCAAGCCCTGACAAACCCTTCAAGGTACCTCTGGCCTTTCAACCGTTCCACTTGTGCCTACCCTCTGACTTCCAGAAGAACAATCTCACCTCACCTGTACCGTAATGTTCAAACAAAGCCTTCAAAGGTAACACATCCATTCACCATGAATAAAAAGTCTACAAAAAACTATTGTCGCACTCGTGTATTTATTTGGGAGATATCAATATATTGTTCAATATACAGTGCATTTAGAAAGTATTCACACCGCTTGACTTTTTCCACATTTTGTTGTGTTCCAGACGAATTTTAAATTGATTCAATTGAGTTTTGTCACTGGCTTACACACAAAACCCCATAATGTCAAAGTGGAATTATGTTTTTATTTTTATATTTTTATTTATATATTATCTAATCAAGCCTAGTGTTTTGTTTTTCATAAATATTTTACTAAATTCTACAATAATTATATTTTGTTTGTTTTTACTCCTGAACTTCCTCCGATCATTTTCATGATGTCCATCTGTTAAATCAATTTTAGTCCCACAAATTGTGGAAAAAGTCAAGGGGTGGGAATACTTTCCGAATGTTGGAAAATATATTCATTGATGATTTGGATTTTCATTTCTTACTGAACATGCAAAGGCAGTATGAGCAGTCAGTTTTGTTGTCTGTAGCGGCGCGCGCACACACAAACACACACACACTCTATCACCGCCACGCCCGGATTCGGTGAGAGATATCAATCACTCCCGGAATGCCTGATTTAGCCAATCAGCTGAGAGATCAGTGCTGGGATGTGGTTATGGTGGTGAGATCACAGCCAACCAGCCTTGGGAACTGCATAGTCAACAAGACTCCCCGTGCTGCAAAGAAGGACCTAGTTAAGCTGCAGCTGGCCCAGAACAGAGCGGCTAATATCAATACTATGCATGCCAAACTCTTTGCTAAGAGTTGAGGAAAGACTGACTGCATCGCTTCTTGTTTTTATAAGAAACATTGTGGGTTGGAAATTCCAAATTGTTAGCATAGTCAATTTACACACAGCACTGACACACACACTTACCCCACCAGACATGCAACCAGGGGTCTTTTCACAGTCCCCAGGTCCAGAACAAATTCAAGGAAATGTATAGCATTATACAGAGCCATAAGTGCATGGAACTCCCTTCCAACTCATATAGCGCAAGTGAACAGCAAACCTGGTTTAAAAATACATATAAAGCAACACCTCACGGCACAACGCCTCTCCCCCATGTGACCTACTTGTGTATGTACTGACATGTATGTGTAATTAATAGATGCACACTACATGTTAATGTTTGTAAATTGTAAAGTATTTTGTCTAATGTAGTTTTCGTAATGTGTTGGACCCCAGTAAGACTAGATGTCGCCATTGGTGTTGGCTAATGGGGATCCTAAAAAATACAATAAAAATCTGTAATATATATATATATATATATATATATATATATATATATATATATATATATATATATATACACACACACACACAGTTGAAGTCAGAAGTTTACATACACCTTAGCCAAATACATTTAAACTCAGTTTTTCACAATTCTTGACATTTAATCCTGGTAAAAATTCCCTGTCTTAGGTCAGTTAGGATCACCACTTTATTTTAAGAATGTGAAATGTCAGAATAGTAGAGAGTGATTTATTTCAGCTTTTATTTTTTTCATCACATTCCCAGTGGGTCAGAAGTATACATACACTCAATTAGTATTTGGTAGCATTGCCTTTAAATTGTTTAACTTGGGTCAAACATTTCGGGTAGCCTTCCACAAGCTTCCCACAATAAGTTGGGTGAATTTTGGCCCATTCCTCCTGACAGAGCTGGTGTAACTGAGTCAGGTTTGTAGGCCTCCTTGCTTGCACACGCTTTTTCAGTTCTGCCCACAAATGTTCTATAGGATTGAGGTCAGGGCTTTGTGATGGCCACTCCAATAACTTGACTTTGTTGTCCTTAAGCCATTTTGCAACAACTTTTGAAGTATGCTTGCGGTCATTGTCCATTTGGAAGACCCATTTGCGACCAAGCTTTAACTTCCTGACTGATGTCTTGAGATGTTGCTTCAATATATCCACATAATTTTCCTTCCTCATGATGCCATCTATTTTGTGAAGTGCACCAGGCCCTCCTGGAGCAAAGCACCTCCACAGCATGATGCTGCCACCCCCGTGCTTCATGGTTGGGTTTGTGTTCTTCGGCTTGCAAGCCTTCCCCTTTTTCCTCCAAACATAATGATGGTCATTATGGCCAAACAGTTCTATTTTTGTTTCATCAGACCAGAGGACATTTCTCCAAAAAGTACGATCTTTGTCCCCATGTGCAGTTGCAAACCGTAGTCTGGCTTTTTTATGGCGGTTTTGGAGCAGTGGCTTCTTCCTTGCTGAGCGGCCTTTCAGGTTATGTCAATATAGGACTCGTTTTACTGTGCATATAGATACTTTTGTACCTGTTTCCTCCAGCATCTTCACAAGGTCCTTTGCTGTTGTTCTGGGATTGATTTTCACTTTTCGCACCAAAGTACGTTCATCTCTAGGAGACAGAACGCGTCTCCTTCCTGAGCAGTATGACAGCTGCATGGTCCCATGGTGTTTATACTTGCGTACTATTGTTTGTACAGATGAACGTGGTACCTTCAGGCATTTGGAAATTGCTCCCAAGGATGAACCAGACTTGTGGAGGTCTACAATTATTTTTCTGAGGTCTTGGCTGAGTTCTTTTGATTTCCCCATGATGTCAAGCAAAGAGGCACTCCATTTGAAGGTAGGCCTTGAAATACATCCATAGGTACACCTCCAATTGACTCAAATGAGGTCAATTAGCCTATCAGAATCTTCTAAAGCCATGACATCATTTTCTGGAATTTTCCAAGCTGTTTAAAGGCACAGTCAACTTAGTGTATGTAAACTTCTGACCGACTGGAATTGTGATAGAGTGAAATAATCTGTAAACAATTGCTGGAAAAGTTACTTGTGTCATGCACAAAGTAGATGTCCTAACCGACTTGCCAAAACTATAGTTTGTTAACAAGAAATTTCTGACTTCAACTGTATATATATATATATATATATATATATATATATTCATTCATTCATTCATTCATTCATTCATTCATTCATTCATATACATACATACATACAGTGAGGAAAAAAGTATTTGATCCCCTGCTGATTTTGTACATTTGCCCACTGAAAAAGAAATTATCAGTCTATAATTTTAATGGTAGGTTTATTTGAACAGTGAGAGACAGAATAACAACAAAAAAATCCAGAAAAACGCATGTCAAAAATGTTATAAATTGATTTGCATTTTAATGAGGGAAATAAGTATTTGACCCCCTCTCAATCAGAAAGATTTCTGGCTCCCAGGTGTCTTTTATACAGGTAACGAGCTGAGATTAGGAGCGCACTCTTAAAGGGAGTGCTCCTAATCTCAGCTTGTTACCTGTATAAAAGACACCTGTCCACAGAAGCAATCAATCAATCAGATTCCAAACTCCCCACCATGGCCAAGACCAAAGAGCTCTCCAAGGATGTCAGGGACAAGATTGTAGACCTACACCAGGCTGGAATGGGCTACAAGACCATCGCCAAGCAGCTTGGTGAGAAGGTGACAACAGTTGGTGCGATTATTTGCAAATGGAAGAAACACAAAGTAACTGTCAATCTCCCTCGGCCTGGGGCTCCATGCAAGATCTCACCTCGTGGAGTTGCAATGATCATGAGAACGGTGAGGAATCAGCCCAGAACTACACGGGAGGATCTTGTCAATGATCTCAAGGCAGCTGGGACCATAGTCACCAAGAAAACAATTGGTAACACACTACGCCGTGAAGGACTGAAATCCTGCAGTGCCCGCAAGGTCCCCCTGCTCAAGAAAGCACATATACAGGGCCGCCTGAAGTTTGCCAATGACCATCTGAATGATTCAGAGGAGAACTGGGTGAAAGTGTTGTGGTCAGATGAGACCAAAATCGAGGTCTTTGGCATCAACTCAACTCGCCGTGTTTGGAGGAGGAGGAATGCTGCCTATGACCCCAAGAACACCACCCCCACCGTCAAACATGGAGGTGTAAACATTATGCTTTGGGGGTGTTTTTCTGCTAAGGGGACAGGACAACTTCACCGCATCAAAGGGACGATGGACGGGGCCATGTACCGGTAAATCTTGGGTGAGAACCTCCTTCTCTCAGCCAGGGCATTGAAAATGGGTCGTGGATGGGTATTCCAGCATGACAATGACCCAAAACACACGCCAAGGCAACAAAGGAGTGGCTCAAGAAGAAGCATATTAAGGTCCTGGAGTGGCCTAGCCAGTTGCCAACAAGGGTTTTGCCACCAAGTACTAAGTCATGTTTTGCAGAGGGGTCAAATACTTATTTCCCTCATTAAAATGCAAATAAATTTATAACATTTTTGACATGCGTTTTTCTGGATTTTTCTGTTGTTATTATGTCTCTCACTGTTCAAATAAACCTACCATTAAAATTATAGACTGATCGTGTCTTTGTCAGTGGGCAAACATACAAAATCAGCAGGGGATCAAATACTTTTTTCCCTCACTGTACATACACTACCGTTCAAAAGTTTGGGGCCACTTAGAAATTTGGCAGCTTCATTAAATAGTATCCGCAAAGCACCAGTCTCAACGTCAACAGTGAACAGGCGACTCCGGGATGCTGTCCTAGGCAGAGTTGCAAAGAAAAAGTCCAGTGTTCTTTTGCCAATCTTAATATTTTATTTTTATTGGCCAGTCTGAGATATGGCTTTTTCTTTGCAACTCTGCCTAGAAGGTCAGCATCCCGGAGTCGCCTCTTCACTGTTGACGTTGAGACTGGTGTTTTGCGGGTACTATTTAATGAAGCTGCCAGTTGAGGACCTGTGAGGCGTCTGTTTCTCAAACTAGACACTCTAAGGTATTTGTCCTCTTGCTCAGTTGTGCACCGGGGCCTCCCACTCCTCTTTCTATTCTGGTTAGAGCCAGTCTGCACTGTTCTGTGAAGGGAGTAGTACACAGCGTTGTACGAGATCTTCAGTTTCTTGTCAATTTCTCGCATGGAATAGCCTTCATTTCTCAGAACAAGAATAGACTGACGAGTTTCAGAAGAAAGTTCTTTTTTTCTGGCCATTTTGATCCTGTAATCGAACCCACAATTGCTGATGCTCCTGATACTCAACTCGTCTCAAGAAGGCCAGTTTTATTGCTTCTTTAATCAGCACAACAGTTTTCAGCTGTGCTAACATAATTGCAAAAGGGTTTTCTAATGATCAATTAGCCTTTTAAAATGATAAACATGGATTAGCAAACACAACGTGCCATTGGAACACAGGACTGATGGTTGCTGATAATGGGCCTCTGTAAGCCTATGTAGATATTCCATAATAATAATAATATTCCATTCCAGCTACAATAGCCATTTACAACATTAACAATGTCTACACTGTATTTCTGATCAATTTGATGTTATTTTAATGGACAAAAAAATAGCTTTTCTTTCAAAAACAAGGACATTTCTAAGTGACCCCAAACTTTTGAACGGTAGTGTGTGTATATATATATGTATGTGCCCACCACAAATACCACAAATGTCTGTCTATTTGAACTGATGAGAATTAACTCAGGTAGACCCAGACCATAATCCCCTCAGCAGACCATCTGTGAGGGAGAGCTCTGAGGTAGCCAGATCTAGCCACTAGCCAGCCCTTCACAGGGCCTGGGGAGATGAGTGGGTGGTGATAATTATAAATGGCTTCTAAGAGGAGACAATGTTCTGGCAAGTTATTCTATCCTCTGTCAATAAACAAGCCAAGAAGTGCAGGATGGATCAGGACGGGTTCTGTCCAGAGTCAACATAGGAGAAATGGGAGGGTTTCCAAAAGGTAATGTCTCCAAAGACATTCCTGGGCTACGCCCCATCTACATCCCAAATGGCATCCCATTCCCTATGTAGTGTACTACTTTTGGCCAGAGTCCTATGGGCCCTGGTCAAAAGTAGTGTACGATATAGGGAATAGGGTGCCACTTGGGGGACAGCCCTTGTCCTGAAGCCAGCCAGGAGGGATAGTAGACCTATGAATCTACTCTTCCTCTTCTCTGCCGGGAAATGTACTCGGTAATGGGATCGTCACCATTATCCTGAGTAATATGTGTGTGTGTGTGCGTGTAAGAGTCTCCTAAGATGATCTTCTAGCCAAATGGCAGAGAGCTGAGTATAAGAGACTTCTAGTGAGTCCAGGGGTTAAAGCAAAACAAAAATCCCATGACTGAAACTTAAGTCGATCTCAGGTCAATTGACTGGGGCCAAGTTAACCTCCCATTTCATGTAAGAAAGTCATGACCATCATGCTTTTAGGGAAAGACGATCATTTTGTACAGAATAGTTATGTAGAAAGACTGAGAAGCTCAGTTCTGGTTACTTTTTTAAAGGACATTCTACTCGGAAAAATTATGAAAATATAATTTCCACATCCAGAAATGGGTCCAATAACATATTGGTAAAAATTATGTTGAAATTATTTTCACATATTGGACCATGCATGGTCTATATTATCAGATGTGCTATCAGCAATGTACATTATCACCTGTAGCCCAACTGATCAAGCATAGTGTCTTTAAAATGTACTGAAGCATGGGGTTTGTCCATCTGCATTTACCATTTATTTATTTTGACACAACATCCTGATTGTTATTATTATTATATTATAAATTATTATTCACTCAAATGTAGATGTTGTTTCTATAACAAAGTACTGTATGTCTTCTTTTAAGAAGAAATTGCCCCTTTTAAGTGCTCTGTTGGGGCTAAACCATGCTTGAAACTCTGATTGTAAAACAATGCTGCTGATGCACAACCAAATTTCGAAATTGCACCTTGTGTTTTCTACTATTCTAACTCGTAACAGTAAGTTGAGACCCTGACTGAGTTCCCAACAAATACATATATTTTCATTGATCTGAGGGCCTTCAAAAGGGCAATATTACCAGTTACCCATCGCTGACTTACATATTCACTTATGTTCTGCTGACAGCGTCTAGTTATCCAGCTACGAAAAAACAACTGTCTAAGTGGATATAAGCTGCTTGAAAGTGAAATCTATATCAACAATGTTATAAACACACTGACTTTTTAGGGAAATACCTGTTAATGTCATCAGACAGCCATTGAAATGTTTCAACAGTTTCACAATACTATAACATTATAGTACAAATGGGGTTGAAATGATGTGAACAGATTTTAGTCAGACAGTATAAAATGTAAGATTATGTTTTTAGTTTCATTTTCTAATTACACATTATTATATCATAAAAGGATTACGATAAATACAACTAATGGATAAAGAGAGGTCTTACAGAACCGAAAACCAATGTTCCCAAAAATTTTTGGGCACTGTGCAAATTTGAGGTCTGCTGAGTGCAAACTTACAGAGTTGTGAAAATTCTGTGCAACTTCTAGCATGCGTTTACTGTGAACACTGAGGCTGTACCCGCTTTAAATTACAGTTTTAACAGTGGCCAAGTAGGCTACTGTGGCTATTAGATCATAATGTAGGCCTACCAGAGTGGCCTACCATAAAAAACAATGGAGGAAATGCATCCCATAACATTTTAACATGGAGAAAGCTGTTCTGTCATTCAGCCTACAGTAGCAGCCAATGTGTGGTGTTCAATGTAGGCCTACATTCCATGAGACTTTTGATATATGGCATATATGGCAATGGTCTATTTGCAGATAGGCCAACTGCAGCTCTGATTGATTACGCCGCATCGGTCTGTGTAGAGTACAGACTGAGTCATGCTTGTCAATGCAATAGAATCCTACTCCGATGCGTTCTGCCTACAACAAAATCTCTTGCATAGTTCTTTTTATTTCGGTATGTTGCATTGAAAGTGGCTAATATTGTGTTGATTAGATCACAATTGCCACAGTAAAGGGAAACGTTGATAGTGTTAAAAGGAGAAATTCTAGTGGTCACCAACCTTATCTGAGTCAAGATCCCTTTTTGAGTCAAAATGCAAGCCAAGATCTACTGCTCAGATATAGTGGCTTGCGAAAGTATTCACCCCCCTTGGCATTTTTCCTATTTTGTTGCCTTACAACCTGGAATTAAAATGCATTTTTGGGGGGGTTGTATCATTTGATTTACACAACATGCCTACCACTTTGAAGATGCAAATTTTATTTTTTTTGTAAAACAAACAAGAAATAAGACAAAAAAACAGAACTTGAGCGTGCATAACTATTCACCCCCCCCAAAGTCAATACTTTGTAAAGCCACCTTTTGCAGCAATTACAGCTGCAAGTCTCTTGGGGTATGTCTCTATAAGTTTGGCACATATAGCCACTGGGATTTCTGCCCATTCTTCAAGGAAAAACTGCTCCAGCTCCTTCAAGTTGGATGGGTTCCGCAGGTGTACATCAGTCTTTAAATCATACCACAGATTCTCAATTGGATTGAGGTCTGGGCTTTGACTAGGCCATTCCAAGACATTTAAATGTTTCCCCTTAAACCACTCAAGTGTTTTAGCAGTATGCTTAGGGTCATTGTCCTGCTGGAAGTCTTCCAGTCTCAAATCTCTGGAAGACTGAAACAGGTTTCCTTCAAGAATTTCCCTGTATTTAGCGCCATCCATCATTCCTTCAATTCTGACCAGTTTCCCAGTCCCTGCCGATTAAAAACATCCCCACAGTATGATGCTGCCACCACCATGCTTCACTGTGGTGATGGTGTTCTCGGGGTGATGAGAGGTGTTTTCCTTGATGGCCAAAAAGCTCAATTGTAGTCTCATCTGACCAGAGTACCTTCTTCCATATGTTTGGGGAGTCTCCCACATGCCTTTTGGCGAACACCAAACGTGTTTATTATTTTTTTCTTTAAGCAATGGCTTTTTTCTGGCCACTCTTCCATAAAGCCCAGCTCTGTGGAGTGTACGCCTTAAAGCGGTTCTATGGACAGATACTCCAATCTCCGCTGTGGAGCTTTGCAGCTCCTTCAGGGTTATTTTTGGTCTCTTTGTTGCTTCTCTGATTAATGCCCTCCTTGCCTGGTCCATGAGTTTTGGTGGGCGGCCCTCTCTTGGCAGGTTTGTTGTGGTGCCATATTCTTTCAATTTTTTAATATTTAATTAATATCCGTGGGATGTTCAAAGTTTCTGATATTTTTTTATAACCCAACCCTGATCTGTACTTCTCCACAACTTTGTCCCTGACCTGTTTGGAGAGCTTCTTGGTCTTCATGGTGCCGCTTGCTTGGTGGTGCCCCTTGCTTAGTGGTGTTGCAGAATATGGGGCCTTTCAAAACATGTGTATATATATTGAGATCCTGTGACACTTAGATTGCACACAGGGGGACTTTATTTAACTAATTATGTGACTTCTGAAGGTAATTGGTTGCACCAGATCTTATTTGGGGGCTTCAATAACTTTTCCGTTATTTCTTTTTCGGAATTTTCAAACAAGTAATTTTTTTCATTTCACTTCACCAATTTGGACTATTTTGTGTTTGTCCATTACATGAAATCCAAATAAAAATCAATTTAAATTACAGGTTGTAATGCAACAAAATAAGAAAAATGCCAAGGGGGATGAATACTTTTGCAAGGCACTACCGTCAAAAGTTTGGACACACCTACTCTTCAAGGATTTTTCTTTATTTTTACAATTTTTTACATTGTAGAATAATATTGAAGACTTCAAAACTATGAAATAACACATATGGAATAATGTAGTAACCAAAAAAGTGTTAAACAAATCTAAATATATTTTATGTTTGAGATTCTTCAAATAGCCACCCTTTGCCTTGATGTCAGCTTTGCACACTCTTGGCATTCTCTCAACCAGCTTCATGATGTAGTCACCTGGAATGCTTTTCAATTAACAGGTGTGCCTTCTTAAAAGTTAATTTGTGGAATTTCTTTCCTTCTTAATGCATTTGAGCCAATCAGTTGTGTTGTGACAAGGTAGGGGGGGTATACAGAAGATAGCCCTATTCGGTAAAAGACCAAGTCCATATTATGGCAAGAACAGCTCAAATAATCAGAGAAATTACAGTCCATCATGACTTTAAGACATGAAGGTCAGTCAATACGTAACATTTCAAGAACTTTTAAAGTTTCTTCAAGTGCAGTCGCAAAAACCATCAAGCGCTATGATGAAACTGGCTCTCTCATGAGGACCACCACAGGAATGGAATACCCAGAGTTACCTCTGCTGCAGAGGGTAAGTTCATTAGAGTTACCAGCCTCAGAAATTGCAGGCCAAATAAATGCTTGACAGAGTTCAAGTCAGACACATCTCAACATCAACTGACCAGAGGGGACTGTGTGAATCAGTTCTTCATGGTCGAATTGCTGCAAAGAAACCACTACTAAAGGACACCAATAAGAAGAAGAGACCTGCTTGGGCCAAGAAACACGAGCAACAGACATTAGACCGGTGGAAATTTGTCCTTTGGTCTGGAGTCCAAATTGGAGGTTTTTGGTTCCAACCGACGTGTCTTTGTGAGACGCGGTGGCCAGCTCTTGGTGTCTTGGTGGTTCCAAACTTCTTCCATTGGTGGAGGCCACTGTGTTCTTGGCGACTTTCAATGCCACAGAATTTTCTTGGCACCCTTCCCCAGATCTTGCCTCGACACAATCTTGTCTCGGAGCTATACGGACAATTCCTTTGACCTCATGGCTTGGTTTTTGCTCTGACATGCACTGACAACTGTGGGACCTTATATAGACAGGTGTGTGCCTTTCCAAATAATGTCCAATCAATTGAATTTACCACTGGTGGACTCCAATCAAGTTGTAGAAACATCTCAAGGACGATAAATGGAAACAGGATGCACCTGAGCTTAATTTCGAGTCTCGTAGCAAAGGATCTGAATACTTCTGTCACGACTTCGGCCGAGGCTGCCTCCCCTCCTTGTTCGAGCAGGCTTCGGCGTTCGTCGTCACCGGAGTACTAACCACTGCCGCCCCAATCATCATCACAATTGTCTTGTCTCGTTATCACACACACCTGGTTCTAATCCCCTAATTAGTCAATGTATAAGTGTTCCCTCTGCCCACTTGTCCTTGTGGGTGATTGTTTATTGTGAAGGTTAGTGAAGCTCGGTGGAGCTCGTGTATTTTGTTCGACGGGAGTATTTTCCCGTGTGCCTTGTATTTTCTAGTGCACCTGTTTTGTGCCCTGGAGTGTGTTTGACGCAGTTCTGCGTAAACCTGTATTTTGTGGATTAAAGCCTGTTTTTTCTGTGAGTTACCCTCCTGCACCTGACTCCTTCTACACCACCACATCACAACTTTGGTAAATCAGTTTTATTTTTTTCATACATTTGCAACAATTTCTAAAATCCTGTTTTAGCTTTGCCATTATGGGGTATTTTGTGTAGATTGATGAGGGAAAAAATAATTGAATCAATTTTAGAATAAGGCTGTAACGCAACAATGTGGAAAAAGGGAAAGGGTCTGAATACTTTCCAAATGCACTGTAGATACACTTTCCTACTTATTCATTACTGCTGCAATGCTTGTTGTAGCGCTGAGTGGAAATAGGAAGAACTCGCATTTTATGGCTTATAAAAGTGTTGAATACAAAGTGTTGACAGTGCTGAGTAAGAACTTAAACATGAACTCACTCAGAAAAACAGCAGCTCTTTGCTGTATTCATTGACGGTCTCGCTCTCGTCATGGTTTTAAACATTTTGAAATCTCACAGTATCAACTTTGGTGTAGCTATTTTATGCCTGCTACATTACTGCAGACACGGTAATCTGAGCAATCCGATTGGCCAGCGGTAGGCTTATAGTCCACCTGATTTGCTCTCCAGACATTACATTTGTACATTTACATAATTTAGCAGACGCTCTTATCCAGAGCGACTTACAAATTGGTGCAATCAACTTATGATAGCAAGTGGGACAACCACTTTTTTTTTTTTTTTTTTTTTTTATGGGCGGGTGGGGGTAGAAGGATTGCTTGATACTATTTCAGGTATTCCTTAAAGAGGTAGGGTTTCAAGTGTCTCCGGAAGGTGGTCAGTGACTCCGCTGTCCTGGCGACGTGGGGGAGCTTGTTCTACCATTGGGGTGCCAGAGCAGCAAATAGCTTTGACTGGGCTGAGCGGGAACTGTGCTTCTGTAGAGGTAGGGGAGCTAGCAGGCCAGAGGTGGATGAACGTAGTGCCCTCGTTTGGGTGTAGGGTCTGATCAGAGCCTCACAGCTCCGTAGGCAAGCACCATGGTCTTGTAGTAGATGCGAGCCTCAACTGGAAGCCAGTGGAGTGTGCAGAGGAGCGGGGTGACATGAGAGAACTTGGGAAGGTCGAACACCAGACGGGCTGCGGCATTCTGGATAAATTGTAGGGGTTTAATGGCACAGGCAGGGAGCCCAGCCAACAGCGAGTTGCAGTAATCCAGACGGGAGATGACAAGTGCCTGGATTAGGACCTGTGCCGCTTTCTGTGTAAGGTAGGGTCGTACTCTGCGAATGTTGTAGACCTGCCGGGAAGGCAGAGTTTGTACCTTCAGACACATGAAATGGTTCAAAATGGCAACAGTTGCCTACCTGGCGCACATGGCAGCTGAATCGGGTGCACCTACCTCCAACAGCATGCGACTAATACATTTTTTTTTGGAACACAAAGCTTTATCGTTGGGTTCTTTACAGAAATGTTTGCCGATCGACTAAGAATGCCTTGGAGATCAAGGTTGGTGACCACTGCTCTAGTATGTTGAGTGAAGTTCAATCTGGTTATTCACTCTGTGGGCTAATATTTATTCTGCATTGGAGCTGCCGGCAGTCTTGAGGCTACTGCATGCCTGCGCACACGCAAGTTTAGAGGGAAGATTGCCGAAAACCACAAGAAACATTGAGTTGTACTTGATTTTATTGCACTGTATGTTTTCTCCACTTCAGGCCTTATTTGAGGCCTTTTAGAATGATGGCTTTGTCAGCTGATGGTGTTGTTCTTTGTCCTAAGGGACCGGTTCCCCCTACAGAGTAATCTACGGGCCACTGTGAAAACACAGATGCCGCGCCATCCACAGAGAAAGTCATTTAGCCATCTAATAGCTCCAGACCAAAAGCGTCTTAATGCAAGCCTTATTGTGATTACCTGACGTAATGACAGCCAATCAAAATACAACCTGGGAACCATTACCGGCCGAACAGGGAAACACATTATGCGTCACACCATGTCGGAATCACAGGCCTGGCCCCAACAATGCAGGTCCAAGAACAAACGGTCCACCCTATTATTAATTCCCCCATGGATCAAAAAGAAGAACCATTTAGGTTTGTTACACATCCCGCTGTCACAGTCTGTACCTTTTGATGGGGAGGTAGCTCAGTTTAGGGTTAACCCCCTCTATGGTACAGAGATGCCCCTGGGGGTTATTGGATTTTAGTTGTTGTCAATGTGAATGACATTGATATAGGCCTACATGACAGGGCAGGCATTGGTGGAATCAAATCTGTGCTCCCCAAAGTACTTTTATTTTCCCTTTCCACATGTCCAGAGAGAGACAGATTGCTCTGCTTAGGTGCACCTGATTTTCCAGCATCTCAAAGATTAACTAAATTGGAAGCAATTTAGACTCAGGAGTCTGGATTATGAAAAAAGGTGACGTCAATCCACTACCAGTAAATGAGGTTGGAAGAGGAGAAGTTTCTACTTTTCTCCTATACTGTACATCAATCTCTTCTCTTCATTATTCCTCGACCTCGAAGTTCTGGAACTGTATTTTCCCCAGGGGTTAAAGTTCTCCCTCACTGCGACGGATTTCCATCATATGGATTCTGGAGAGGTCGTTTTTGAGATCCACAATAAAAATCTCCGGCGGGGATGGAAAGGGAGGCTGGTTTGGAGATGACATAGCCTAATACAGACAGAAGCATGCCTGTTCTACGGAATATATTCTCAAATATGAAATGTTCTCTGTTACGCTGTGTGCACTGAACTGACATGGATGAATGTTGATGACACTCGGATGTTCAGATGAAGGGAATGAAATCGTCTGTAATGAGCACCACAGCAGAGCTTAACTCAGACAGTGGTGTGTAGCCTAGCCTTTCTGTAGCTACTGGCAAAGTCATTCAAAGCCTATACTTTATTACTCAGAATGTAACTTTCCAGTGCTACTATTTTTGCCATGTAATGTTGTTACTAAAACAAAAGCAGACAATCCCGTAGTAGAATAGTTTACCGAGATAAATATTTATCTCAAGGCACATTCAAGTTGTGAGAGCCATAGGAGGGAAACATGGATTCTGACAAGCAGTCAATGCACAACAATTCTTAATGCAATCGCGGGAAAACTATTTTGAAAGCAGTTTAGGCCTTTGTTTTTAAAAAAAGAGGGGGATCCAAGATTTGCATTGCTACCAATGCACAGTAGCTCCCCGGCAGCCCCTGTCTTGCAGAATAAATATCAGCCCATAGAGAGAAGCACAAGATTGAACTTCACTCAACATTCTAGAGCAGTGGTCACCAACCAGTCGATCGCAATCAACTGGTCGATCTCCAAGGCATTCCTGTAAAACATTAAAATATAAACCCTTTTTTTTGTCTTGTGCTGTTGGTGGTAGGTGTACCCGATTCAACTGCCCTGCGCCCCGGGTAGGCAACTGTTGCTATTTTGAACTATTTCATGTGTCTGAATGTACAACTCTGCCTTCCCAGAGTGCCCGGAGAGCAAATCAAGTGCACCGCTGGCCAATCGGATGGCTCAGATTACCATGTCCGCAGTAACATAGCAGACATAAAATAAAGCTACACCAAAGTTCATACTGTGAGATTTCAAAATGTTTATAACCATGACTAGAGAGAGACTGTCAATGAATACAGAAAAACGTTCATGTTTAAGTTCTTACTCAGCACTGTTAACACTTTGTATTCAACACTTTCATAAGCCATAAAATGTGCGTTCATCCTATTTCCACTCAGCGCTACAATGATCACTGCAGCAGTAATGAATGAGTAGGAAAGTGTATCTATAGGCTTGCGTTGTTATTATTAGCGGCTTGGGTCTTTTTTAATATCGAGGAATATTTAACTTTCTCTGTTCATAGGAGTAACAACATGAATTTGTGCATGAGACAGCAATAATGCGGTGCGACTCGAGTTTCGCCATCAGCTAGAAGACGGTGTCCCTTTTTGGTCAGTGTCAGTGGAGGAAAGGGAAAGCGTAGGGATGTTGAGAGGCGGACCCTCAGTCTGCTGCTCTCTCCCTTCACTGAGACTGACCATCAGCTGCAGGCACTGTCAGCCCAGTAAAATAAAAAGCTGATTATTTAAATGTATGCTCACTCAGCTGTGCCTCAAAAGTAATACAACAATGGATCTATTACTGGTGTGATCATATAGCCTACCTCAAATTTTGAAATATAGAGTTTTCCCTGTTAACACAATCAACGTTTCCCCTTTACTGTGGCAATTGTGATCTAATCAATGCAATATTAGCCACTTTCAATGCAACATACCGAAACAAAACAAACTGTGCAAGATATTTCTTTGTAGGCAGAACACATCGGAGCAGGATTCTATTGCAGACTGGTGTGGCATAAACAATCAGAGCTGCAGTAGGCCTATATGCAAATAGACCATTTCCATATATGAATCTGTGCCATTTACTTTGAACTGGACTGTGTTTACAGCATGAGCGGTCGTGAGTAGATGCACTTGTTTTGAGATCAAAGCGATAGCTGCATTTAGCCACGTGTGTACATTTTGTTCATATCCTTTGCAAGGGTAGCATCATTTGTCTTATTCTCTGTAATAATGGTATGGGAATAATAATGAATTTTTATTGTGTAAAGTGGTTTCTTGCATCAAACAACACAACAAAATGTTTAGTCACCTCCTTGTCTGAAGGACAAGTGGATAAACAGGTTAATGTCAAGCCCTGCATATTTTTTTCAAAAGTCTCATGGAATGTAGGCCTACATTGATCACCACACATTGGCTGCTACTGTAGGCTGAATGACAGAACAGCTTTCTCCATGTTAAAATGTTATGGGATGCATTTTCTCCATTGTTTTTTATGGTAGGACACTCTGGTAGGCCTACATTATGATCAAATAGCCACAGTAGCCTACTTGGCCACTGTTAAAACTGTAATTTAAAGCGGGTACAGCCTCAGTGTTCACAGTAAACGCACGCTAGAAGTTGCACAGAATTTTCACAACTCTGCAAGTTTGCACTCAACAGACCTGAAATTTGCACAGTGCTCAAAAAAAAATGAGGGAACATTGGTTTTCGGTTCTGTAAGCCCTCTATTCATCCATTAGTTTTTTTTTTATGATATAATAACGTGTAATTAGAAAATGAAACTAAAAACATATAATCTTACATATTATATAACATCTGATGACTCAAATCTGTTCACATCATTTCAAGCCTATTTGTACTATAATGTTATAGTATTGTGAAACTGTTGAAACATTTCAATGGCTGTCTGATGACATTAACAGGTATTTCCCTAAAAAGTCAGTGTATTTAAAACATTGTTGATATAGATTTCACTTTCAAGCAGCTTATATCCACTTAGACAGTTGTTTTTTCGTAGCTGGATAACTAAAACATTTCAGCAGAACATAAGTGAATATGTAAGTCATCGATGGGTAACTGGTAATATTGCCCTTTTGAAGGCCCTCGGATCAATTAAAATAGATTTATTTGTTAGGAACTCAGTCAGGGTCTCAACTTACTGTTACGAGTTAGAATAGTGGAAAACATAAGGTACAATTTTGAAATTTGGTTGTGCATCAGCAGTTTTTCACTTTTAGTCAGTAAAAAATGTGTTGATTGCTAAGTTAGTTTAGTGGCCAGCTATCTTAAATGTGTTATCATGATCAAATTACCCCCATTGATTTTGTTAGTCACATTTTAGTCATTTAGCAGACACTCTTATATATTTTTTTCATACTGGCCCCCCGTGGGAATCGAACCCAAAACCCTGGCATTGCAAACGCCATGCTCTACCAACTGAGCTACACGGGACATACTCCTCACTCAGACATCATATTAAAAACTGCTAACATTTCTCGCCACCCAATGGCAAAATGTGTATAACTGCAGAAAATTAGTTATAAAATTGCTAATTATTCTCTCCGCCCCATTGTAAAATGTGTAGAATTGCAGCAAACTTGCTTTAAACAGCAACATTTTCTCTACACTCTGTAAAATGTAAAAGAATGTCTCTCCGCTGTCAACCTAAATGTTTGGATGTGGTTACGCAGACGCGCGAGCAACTGCAACTTTTCATGATGAGTGCAGATTTTCTGTGGCTTCCACCCCACATCAAAGTTGCCCATCCCTGATGACGGACTGCTGTACCTGCATTCTCATCCTTTCCCTCCACTGGTGTCATGTTGAACTGTGACTAGATATACTGTCTCTCCAGGAATAGTGACGGTGGACCCATTCAAAAAGTTCTGTGTCAGAGGCAGCTCTATGTTGGTTGAGGCAGGCCACAGGGGACCACTACGTTACTGATACTACTGAGTCTGGAGAGGAGTACACACAATGATATGTTTGGTCATAAAACTGCTCAGGCTCAGGATGAATGGATGCCTTCCTGACCGCACTGTAGATTCTGGATCCTATCCATAGACCACTCCACATCGGCTTCTACTCTCATCTCTCCTTCTCCCTCTGACCCTTCCTCAATATTCTGTTGGGAAACCGTAGCGTTGAGAGGCATATTGTCCTGCTGCCGCGGAGAGTGCATTTCTGTGGTGGCTTTAGAGTTATAATAATAATATAATAATATGCCATTTAGCAGACGCTTTTATCCAAAGCGACTTACAGTCATGTGTGCATACATTTTTACACATGGGTGGTCCCGGGGATCGAACCCACTACCCTGGCGTTACAAGCGCCATGCTCTACCAATTGAGCTACAGAGGACCACAGTTCAGTTCAGAGGGAGAGAGGCAGGGAAGGAGAGAAAGAGAGAGAGAGCACATACTAAGCACACATACAGTGCCTTCGGAAAGTATTCAGACCCCTTGACTTTTCCCACATGCTGTTATGTTAAATCCTTATTCTAAAATTGATTACATTGTTTTTTCCCCTCATCAATCTACACACAATACCCTATAATGACAAAGCAAAAACTGGTTTTTAGAAATGTTTTCACATGTAAAAAATAAAATAAAAAAATAACATTTACATAAGTATTCAGACCCTTTACTCAGTACTTTGTTGAAGCACCTTTGGCAGCGATTACTGCCTAGAGTATTCTTGGGTATGATGCTACAAGCTTGATACACCTGTATTTGGGGAGTTTCTCCCATTCTTCTCTGCAGATCCTCTCAAGCTCTGTCATGTTGGATGGGGAGCGTCGCTGCACAGCTATTTTCAGGTCTCTCCAGAGATGTTCGATCGGGTTCAAGTCCGGGCTCTGGCTGGGCCACTCAAGGACATGGCTGGGCCACTCCTGCGTTGTCTTGGCTGTGTGCTTAGGGTCGTTGTCCTGTTGGAAGGTGAACCTTCATCCCAGTATGAGGTCCCAAGCGCTCTGGAGCAGGTTTTCATCAAGGACCTCTCTGTACTTTGCTTTGTTAATCTTTGCCTCGATCCTGACTAGTCTCCCAGTCCCTGCCGCTGAAAAACATCCCCACAGCATGATGCTGCTGCCACCATGCTTTACCGTAGGGATGGTGCCAGGTTTCCTCCAGACGTGACGCTTGGCATTCAGGCCAAAGAGTTCAATCTTGGTTTCATCAGACCAGAGAATCTTGTTTCTCATGGTCTGAGAGTCTTTATGTGCCTTTTGGAAAACTCCAAGCGGGTTGTTGTGCCTTTTACTGAAGAGTGGCTTCTGTCTGGCCACTCTACCATAAAGGCCTGATTGGTGGAATGCTGCAGAGATGGTTGTTCTTCTGGAAGGTTCTCTCATCTCCACAGAGGAACTCTGGAGCTCTGTCAGAGTGACCATCGCGTTCTTGGACATCTCCCTGACCAAGGCCCTTCTCCCCCAATTGCTCAGTTTGGCCAGGCAGCCAGCTCTAAGAAGAGTCTTGGTGGTTCCAAACTTCTTCCATTTAAGAATGATGGAGGCCACTGTGTTCTTGGGGACCTTCAATGCTGCAGAAAGTTTTTGCTCTGACATGCACTGTCAAATGTGGGACCTTATATAGACAGGTGTGTGCCTTTTCAAATCATGTCCAATCAATTGAATATACCACAGGTGGACTCCAATCAAGTTGTAGAAACATCTCAAGGATGATGAATGGAAACAGGATGCACCTGAGCTCAATTTCAAGTCTCATAGCAAAGGGTCTGAATACTCATGTAAATAAGGTATTAAAAATATATATTTATTATACATTTGCAAACAAATCTAAACGTCTGTTTTGGCTTTGTCATTATGGGGTATTGTTTGTAGATTGATGAGGATTTTTATTTATTTAATCCATTTCAGAATAAGGCTGTAATGTAACAAAATGTGGAAAAAGGGAAGCGGTCTGAATACTTTCCAAATGCACTGTACCAATATTACACAACATCAAATGAACATGTTTCCTCTGCTTACTATCTGGCATAATCTCACGCAGAGCATAAATAAATAGCCATTAGCTGCGAAGCAACAAGGTAAGCAGAGAGAGGAGGAACAGAAGCTCTCTGCCTGTTCAAACTCTCACACTTGCCCCACCTTGAGAAGCAACAGCTAGGAAAATAATCTGTACCAGGTTTTTTTATTTACAGGGCATGACAAATTATCAAAGACGCACTTGTTTTCCAAAATATGAACTCTCAAACGCTGTTTAGGTGTCGCAAACCTCAAAATAAAATCAGTCTGGTCAAAGTGCCATCACCATTAATATACAGCGAATGCAGTTCTCTTGTTCTATGTGTGTATCTGGTACATCTAGGGTTTACGGTGGCATATTGCTACCACTCAGAAAAAAAATTGTTTTTAAAATCATTATTATGAGATAAGATCACGTTATTACGAAGTAATTCAATAACTCGTTATAACGAAATAATCCATTATCTCGTTATCACGAGAAAGATCACTTTATAAAGAGAAAGATGGCGTTATTACGAAATAATCCAGTTGCACGTGATGAGAAATAGCCTATGCCTTTATTATGCAGAAATTATAGCATAGGCTACTTAAGCAATGTCATCATATTTCCAGGCCACTATAGTGTTATTTAGATGAAACAGTCATTAGCCTCCATCTATCGTGACTTTTGGGTACCACTTTGGGTCTGCCGGCAGAGGGCGGCTTGAGAACGTTCATAACAATGGCATGACACGACCCAGTGACGGATGTGCAACCTATGAATAGCAATATTTGTTCGACCCAAGAGAACAATCCAGACTAAGAATCTGAAAAAGGTAAGATCATAATGAATACTAGTATTATATTGACAGAGCGGACCTGATCCTAGATCAGCACTCCTAGTAGTTGCTTGACTCAATACTTTTAAAGATACATCTTACTTCACAAGGGTGAAAATCCTACCTTCAATGTGTATCATGTTTTTCCTTGCCACTGTCAACATGAAAAGGTTGTGTGAGGTATAATGTAAATAACACAACGTTGATATCATTAGTTCATTGATTTGTCAGCACTGGTGTTCAAGAAACAGGTTACAATTTTTATAAGTAGTGTGCAACTAGGTTTCCGTGAATATGGTTTCCAACATAAGATTGACAGAACTTCACTGAGGAGCAATTACATTTCTGTATTGTAATTATATTTACAGAATACATTACACCTGCCGCCTATAGGGTTACATCAAATGGCACAACTACCAGACTACAGAGGTTCCTGTTTACTGAGGGGAAACACGTCAACCATAGGAAGACACAGGATTGTGACAGGCAAATATATAAAAGTCACCTTGTCCTAGAGAGATTTACATGGTTATCAAAACGTCACGCCAGGGTAAGCCTACACGAAACACAGCCCTTATTTTAAGTGTTTCTAAAATCCCCTATGGGAAGAATGAATGGTGGAAAAACGATTGGAACCGTTTCCCTGTTTGACCGCTAGATTTTATGGATATTATGACTCATACTGTGGTACTCTATATACATACCCAGATGGTAGTCTCTTTAGACAAACGGGTTGCCTCCCACAATGTACCAATGTTCCAGCTTACACGTCTGTACGTAAACAACATCAGTTTGGCATAGAGGAAAGGGCGGAGTTGGGACATCCCACATTCCTACGTCACTGCCTTATACGCTTGTTGCCGTAGGACAGGGTTTCCCAAACTCGGATGAACGTTTTGTTTTTTGCCCTAGCACTACACAGCTGATTCAAATAATCAAAGCTTGATGATGATTTGGTTATTTGAATCAGCTGTGTAGTGTTAGGTCAAAAATTATATTAACCTGGGCCGCAATGCACCGGTCTATGGCCTGCGACGTGAATATTTTATTTATTTTTATTTCACCTTTATTTAACCAGGTAAGCCAGTTGAGAACAAGTTCTCATTTACAACTGCGACCTGGCCAAGATAAAGCAAAGCAGTGCGATAAAAACAACACAGAGTTACATATGGGGTAAAAAACATAAAGTCAAAAATACAACAGAAAATATATATACAGTGTGTGCAAATGTAGCAAGTTATGGAGGTAAGGCAATAAATAGGCTATAGTGCAAAGTAATTACAATAGTATTAACACTGGAATGCTAGATGTGCAAGAGATTATGTGCAAATAGAGATACTGGGGTGCAAAAGAGCAAAATAAATAACAATATAGGGATGAGGTAGTTGGGTGGGCTAATTTCAGATGGGCTGTGTACAGGTGCAGTGATCGGTAAGGTGCTCTGACAACTGATGCTTAAAGTTAGTGAGGGAGATAAGAGTCTCCAGCTTCAGAGATTTTTGAAATTCGTTCCAGTCATTGGCAGCAGAGAACTGGAAGGAATGGCGGCCAAAGGAGGTGTTGGCTTTGGGAATGACCAGTGAGATATACCTGCTGGAGCGCAGACTACGGGTGGGTGCTGCTATGGTGACCAATGAGCTAAGATAAGGCGGGGATTTGCAAAAGGGCCTTATTACAGACAGAAATACTCTTCAACACCTCCCCTCCCCCTCCTCAGATGATCCCGCAGGTGAAGAAGACGGATGTGGAGGTCCTGGGCTGGCATGGTTAAACGTGGTCTGCGATTGTGAGGCTGGTTGGATGTACTGCAAAATTCTCTAAAGCGACATTGAAGGTGGCTTATTGTAGAGAAATTAACATTAACTTATCTGGCAACAGCTCTGTTGGACATTCTTGCAGTCTACATGCCAATTGCACTCTCCCTCAAAACTTGAGACATCTGTGTTGTGTGACAGAACTGAACATTTTAGTGGCCCTTTATTGTCCCAGGCACAAGGTGCACCTGTGTAATTATCATGCTGTTTAATTAACTTCTTGATATGCCACACCTGTCAGGTGGATGGATTATCTTGGCAAAGGAGAAATGCTCACTAACAGGGATGTAAACAGATTTGTGCACACCATTTGAGATAAATAAGCTTTCTGTGCATATGGAACATTTCTGGGATATTTTATTTCAGCTCATGAAACATGGCACCAAAACATTACATGTTGCATTTATATTTTTGTTCAGTATACTGCATATATTCACTTCTTAATTCCCACAATGAGTATCAAAGTAGTGTAGCGGTGGTATAAGCCATATCAATTACTAAGGCTGATGGAACAGACCAGAATGTTTAGCTTAAAATTGTGACTATTATTTCTTCACATTTTAAGGGCAACAATGTGCACATGGCGGTAGGTCTACTCGTGAACGTTCCAAAATGAAATTTTGAGCACTGCACACGCGAGTGGTTTCATGGACAGAGATGGAAATATCCATTAGAAATTTATGAAGATCTAAAGATGCAACAAATATCATTGGTTGCTAATTCGACTAGGATAATTCCTTTGGCTTCTAGACAATTAAATATCGTTTTTTTAAAATATTAGAACATGATAACGCATGAGTCTTTATAAAATAATTGCCTCCACATTTCTAGAGTGGGATTTTGGCTATAGGCTACCTTGAAGCAAGGTTGTTTGAAACTTGGACGTTTTACTTCATATTATGAGGCATTAAGGAACAGGAAAAATATAGGGATGCTAATGATAGGCATGTCATGATTATTTGCATCAATCCAGTGGCCATTTGTTTTGCGAACTCCATCTCATGTGCTACAGAAACACAGCTAAGGGACTGCACGTTATTTATAATAAGGGTTACCTGGAGAAAATCGGAGCTCTCTGAAATGAAAATGGATGGCCCATATATTTTAACTAAACATTCTCTGAACGCTTGAAAAAAAACTAGTTACCCTCCCCATTCCCAAAATAAGAAATAAAACATTAAGTGGATAGCAGACAACATGTCAACTGTTTGCTCTCACTTCCAGGACAGTCCAGAGACTGAGATATACAGTTTTAGAAACTGTTCTTTGTCCTGTAAGCATTACATGGTAATGCAGGAAGTTTGATAGCACACAGGGCTGCGAGTAGAAGGTTGTGGGTTCGCAGACCACTGTGGACAAGAGAAGAGGTGGAAAGACCTACTTTATAGTAAAAGCATTGCTTGAATCTATCATTGTATTTGCGAGTCTGAGAAAAAATGGTATTTTATGAACATTTCATGCAATTCTACGTCATTTTACGACTGGAGAGCTTAGCAGAATCAAGCAAGGGGGAAGCAAATGACGTCATGGATTCCCATTAGACTAACTCCTTAAATGCCCTACTCCTTGAAGTTTGAAGTTGTGTCTAAAAAACACTATTTTGCAAAATTACTTATGTTTTACCCTTTAGTTTGTGTACTTTACTGTATTTATATTTGGGATATCGCTTTTCAACAGTAAAAGTAAAGAAAAATCGCTGGAGGATGTCTTTAAGCTAACAATGGGTAGGCCAATGCTTTTTGCCATTTTCTTTCATAAAAGGTAGGCTTATGGTATACCCGCTCATACCCCCTCAATTCACGTCCAGTTTTAACTTAACAGCTCTTCACTGACACAGAGGTAGGCTATTTAAAGAGTGCATGGTGGGTGGAGAAATTGATACAGATGTAGGATCTTTTGTTGCTGAGAATTTTCCTGCACAACAAGAAATGAAAAAATTTAAGTGTATTTTAGCTTTTAAAAGGCTTATGAAGTTTGTAATTACACTTTGAAATTTCAGACTTGATTTGCCGAAAAAAGTATGAACCCCAACAAAAATGTCCATTAATTATAATCCACATAACAATTTGCATGTCCTGTTGCTGCAGGATTATTTTCCTGCTGTACCAAACTTGCTAAAATTAAGATCCTACATCTGTCGCAGCCTATAGCCTAATTTCCTCTTATTTCTTAAATAGGAAGAAATAGGCTCCAACATAAAGCCCTCTTGATGTTCAATTGAAATTAAAATGTAGACGGTTGAAATGAATTACTTCTACTCAAATTTGCCTACTTTCAGCACCATGAGCTGTCCATTTCCAGCTGCAGCTTCAAGTTTCAGCACCAAAAATATAAATTACTCAAATCTGGCTTATTGTGAGGTCAGTAATGCTGATAAATACATAATGGGGAAGTAACATATTGTTTTTATTATAATCAATTATAATAGTAGCAAGCTATCAAAGTTGACCTCTGGTCCGCCTTCTCATCTTTGTGCTCTCCTCAAACTGAACAGAACACATACGCTAGTCCACGCGCACGTTATATACTTTTTTGGACTAGGCCTTTGACTCTCCTCCTGAACTCCCACTATAGGCCTACACAGCACAGCCATTGGTTAGGAAGCACAAAAATAGTTTTTGATCAGTAAGAGCAGAGCAGGCCAGGGCTCAGGGTTGGAATATCTATTGCAGTGTGTAATGCAGCCTAGTTTTATTTACATCATCCCAGCAGCACAAAAGTACATGTTCTTAGAAAATAACTTCGCTCTGTGCTTCTCCGAGCATGCACTTCATATAGCCTTCAATAAATAGCCTATAGGCACACTTGATATTGCACGCCCAGCGGAGAATCAGAGATGAGGGGCGTCATCGAGCACTCATCAATATACAGTGCCTTCAGAAAGTATTCACACCCATTGATTTTTCCCACATTTTGTTGTGTTACAGCCTGAATAGAAAATGGACTAAATTGAGATTTTCTGTCACTGGCCTACATACAATACCCCATAATGTCAAAGTGGAATGAGGTTTTTCAAATTTGTTACTAATTAATAAAAAATTAACAGCTGAAATGTATTGAGTCAATAAGTATTCAACCCCTTTGTTATGGCAAGCCTAAATAAGTTCAGCAGTAAAACTTTTCTTAACAAGTCACATAATAAGTTGCATTGATAGTGTTTAACATGATTTTTGAATGACTACTTCATCGCTGTACCCCACACATACAATTATCTGTAAGGTCCCTCAGTCGAGCAGTGAATTTCAAACACAGATTAAACTGCAAAGACCAGGGAGGTTTTCCAATGCCTCACAAAGAAGGGCAGCTATTAGTAGATGGGTAAAAAATAAAAAAATGCAGACATTGAATATCGCTTTTCGGGGTGATGAGAGGTGTTGGGTTTGCACCAGACATAGCATTTTCCTTGATGGACAAAAAGCTCAATTGTAGTCTCATCTGACCAGAGTACCTTCTTCCATATGTCTTATCTTGATTATTGTCCAGTCATATGGTCAAGTGCTGCAAAGAATGACCTACAGTAGCTAAGTTGCAGCTGGCCCAGAACAGAGTGGCACATCTTGCTCTTCATTATAATCAGAGGGCTAATATTAATCCTATGCATGCCAGTTTGTCTTGGCTAAGAGTTGAGGAATGACTGACCGCATCACTTCTTGTTTTTATTAGAAACATTAATCTGTTGGAAATTCAAAATTGTTTGCATAGTCAACTTACACACAGCACTGACACACACACTTAGCCCATCAGACATGCCACCAGGGGCCTTTTCACAGTGCCCAGGTCCAGATCAAATTCAAGGAAACTTACAGTATTATACAGAGCCATGAGTGCATGGAACTCCCTTCCATCTTATATAGCGCAAGTGAACAGCAAACCTGGTTTCAAAAAACAAATAAAGCAACACCTCACGGCAAAACGCCTCTCCCCCATGTGGCCTACTTGTTTTGTGTATGTACTGACATGTACTGTATGTGTAACTGATAGATGCACACACACATTACATGTTAATGTTTTAAATGTATGTAAATTGTAAAGTTTTTTGTCTGTTATGTCTTTTTCGTTATATGTCGGACCCCAGTAAGACTATCTGTCGCCATTGGCGTCAGCTAATGGGGATCCTAATAAATAAAAATAAATCTACCTGCTGCCCAATGTACTACCCTTGTATGAAATAAGAAGCTTCTTCTCCAATTGTTAGTCATCAAGCAAATTACGTTTACAGGGGTGGATCCCAAAATAAATGTGTAAAGTGATACAAACAAGTAAAAACATTTTCTTTTTTTTCTTTTTTTGTAAACCTAATTTTGCACAGAATTATATGTTTTTCGCCATTCCCTGTTTTCCTTGAGCCATCAATCAATTTGCCGGGAGACATTTGTGATGAAACCTCTAGAGTTTTTTAGGAATCGATAATGTTATTTTGTCGTTGATAAGTCCAAATCCTTTTTGGGGTCTTTTATGGCAATATAGGGCTGTGCTCATTGAATTCATACAACACAAGCTACTCATGAAGGTGTTGAGATTTTAATAGCCTTTCGGCCTTGTTTCATCACAATCTATAACAGGAACCTTGCAGCACTGTGTGCCTCCATGGAACTCTCCTACATTAGCCTGGTCCCAGATCTGTTTGTGCGGTCTTGCCAACTCGTATGTTAATTCTCATGCCACAATGAACATAGTAGTTGGCAACAGCACAAAGAGATCTGGCACCAGGCTATTTCTTTATCTATTTGCCCTTAAAGACACCTCATCAGCATTCTAAACAAATGCACCACCCATCATCATTGGATTTAGTCTGATATATAATTGTGCAATTAGCAGACCCCATTGATATCCTGTGTATGCCCATCCCCGGCATAAAATCACAATCAAATGCATGCAGCAACAACATCCTTTTCATCCAACAATGATAAATTAAACCCCGGTTAATGTTATGGCATGAGTTCTAGCAGCTGCTGTATGTCTGAATGAAGCAGCTCTCCTTGTCCTTGTCTGCCTATAATGACTTCTACACACTGGCTGACACATACACATTATCATTTTAAAAGGCTAATTGATCATTAGAAAACCCCTTTACAATTTATGTTAGCACAGCTGAAAACTGTTGGGCTGATTAAAAAAGCAATAAAACTGGCCTTCTTGAGACTAGTTGAGTATCAGGAGCATCAGCAATTGTGGGTTCAATTATAGGCTCAAAATGGGCAGAAACAAAGAACTTTCTTCTGAAACTCGTCAATCTATTCTTGTTCTGAGAAATAAAGGCTATTCTATGCAAGAAATTGCCAAGAAACTGAAGATCTCGTACAACGCTGTGTACTACTCCCTTCACAGAACAGCGCAAACTGGCTCTAACCAGAATAGAAAGAGGAGTGGGAGGCCCCGGTGCACAACTGAGCAAGAGGACAAATACACAGAACAGCGCAAACTGGCAGCTTCATTAAATAGTACCCGCAAAACACCAGTCTCAACGTCAACAGTGAAGAGGCGACTACGGGATGCTGACCTTCTAGGCAGAGTTGCAAAGAAAAAGTCATATCTTAGACTGCCCATCTTAATCTTTTATTTTTATTGGCCAGTCTGAGATATGGCTTTTTCTTTGCAACTCTGCCTAGAAGGTCAGCATCCCGGAGTCGCCTCTTCACTTCCATCAATGTAATTGTCTGCATCACTTCCAATCCCCCATATGGTTTTTTTCTCGCAAATATATATATATATATATACATACACATACATACATATATATACACATCCTTAAAAAATATATATTTCCCTTTATTACTTTCCAACCCCACCACCCCTTCCCTAATTGGAGTAAACTAGCGAACAAAAATGCTTAGGCCTCTACTTCCAGCTTATACATACTATATACACCTTATGGACACAGTCAATTTTACAATAATTCTACCTTGCTTGTTTTACTCCTGAACTTCCTCTACCCTCAACCTCTCCGATCATTTCCATGATATCTTTCCAACTGTGCTCTTTCACAAAAGCTCTCAACCTATAACCTATATACTTATTATGGACACAGTATGCTTTACCTTAGTTATCTTGTTGTTGTTAGTTGTTATTAGACTCATCCTTCAGCTCCATGGAAACACCTCCCATCTATCTCTTAACACCATCCATATTGGATTTCTATTTGCCATATATTTTTCTACTGTACTGTGATGTTTCACAAAAGTTCTGAACCCTTCTATTCTCATTGTTTCTACAGATGGTAAATTGAAAATAAACATTTTTGCTAAATGTATTATTATATTATTGATCGATTGACTATGACTTTTCTGATCACCCAGTAGTGCTATCTACAGGGTTAGCTCCAGGTAAATATTGCAATCCTTCAGCCATTCCTGGACCTGTGTCCAAAAACAAGCTACAAATGGACAGTACCAAAACAAATTATCTAATGATTCTGTCTCTTCGCAGCAAAATCTGCAGAGCTGGGAAGATTGTATCCCCCATATAAATATCATTATATTGGTAACAAGAATTTTGTATAATAATTTAATTTAAAAAATGAATCCGGCGTTGTTTTGCGTATCAGTTCATAAACACTATGCCATGGAATCGGTACGTCAAAAATCTCTTCCCAACTATCTTTCCAACTACGGCTGTCAATCCTTTGGTCCTGAAATGAAACTGGTATACTTTTTTATTTATCACAATTTTCTTTAACCAATTATGTTCTTTAATGCAGGGCCGACAGATAAGTTCCTTACTTTTCCCCCCTTCCATTTTCCTCTTCCATTTTTGCGTTAATGCTGCAATTATTTGGTTTTAATTTTGGGTAGAGCATTTCCATATATTTTTGTTAGCTGCATGTGCGACATAACTCCACCAGTCCTACCTATGATATAATTTAGAAGATAATACCTTTTTTAAACATTTTATATATATATATATAATGGTTTTTTATCAGTTAGCATATTTGAGTTTAACCACAATATTTGTTGCATTATTTGTTCTATTGTTTCTGGAGGATTAAATTGAAATTGCAACCAACTTTCTATGGCTTGTTTTAGAAATAGTGATATTTGAGAGATTATTTCCTTTTCAAATAACTGAAAGTTATTCAGGTTGTAATCTGAATAAAGGGAAAAAGGCCATTCTTGAACATGGGGTGAGACAATCTTACTAATTTGCTAGAGAACCAGTTCGGATTTAAGTATAACTTTTGTATGACTGAAGCTTTTAGTGATAGGTCTAATGCTTTAATATTTAATAATTTCTGTCCTCAGAATTTATATTCATTATATAAATAGGCCTGTTTAATTTTGTCTGGCTTGCCGTTCCAAATTAAATGGAATATTTATTTCTCATATAATTTAAAAAACTGTTCGCTAGGCGTAGGCAAGACCATAAGAAAATAGGGACACTGGGATAATACTAAAGAGTTAATCAGGGTGATTTTTCCACAAATAGACAGGTATTTACCTTTCCATGGTAGCAAGATCTTATCTATTTTTGATGACTTTCTATTAAAATGTATTTGAGTGAGATCATTTATTTCATTTGGGATATGTATTCCGAGTATATCCACATCACCATCAGACCATTTTATTGGTAAACTACATGGTAATGTACATTTATTATTTTTTAGTGATCCAATATGTAATATAGTACATTGATCATAATTTGGTTGTAATCCAGAGAGGTTAGAAAATGTATCTAGATCCTCTATGAGGCTGTGGAGGGATTCAAGTTGTGGATTTAAAAGAAAACATGAATCCCCTGTTGTAACCATTTTAATGAGCCATAGTTGTAACCATTTATAATATGCCCCTTCTCTGATTGTCCGAGTGTGACCCCCTCCTCATGGGTTACTGCCGCCAGTGTCGCCAGCACTGCCACCACCTTGTACCCCACCGGAATCTCCACCGGCTAGGTACAAGGTCGTCAAGGTTCTCATTAGCAGCTTTGAGAATTTCCTTGTATATTATGCTCTCCCATCAGGGGGCTCTGGCTTTGTAGGGCTAACCCTGCCAGGTAGGTCAGAATCTTGAGGGGGCAGTGCTGCTCTAGTAGGTCTCAGAGAGAGAGAGAGAGAGAGAGAGAGAGAGAGAGAGAGAGAGAGAGAGAGAGAGAGAGAGAGAGAGAGAGAGAGAGAGAGAGAGAGAGAGAGAGAGAGAGAGAGAGAGAGAGAGAGAGAGAGAGAGAGAGAGAGAGAGAGAGAGAGAGAGAGAGAGAGAGAGAAGAGAGAGAGAGAGAGAGAGAGAGAGAGAGAGAGAGAGAGAGAGAGAGAGAGAGAGAGAGAGAGGAGAGAGAGAGAGAGAGAGAGAGAGAGAGAGAGAGAGAGAGAGAGAGAGAGAGAGAGAGAGAGAGAGAGAGAGAGAGAGAGAGAGAGAGAGAGAGAGAGAGAGAGAGAGAGAGAGAGAGAGAGAGAGAGAGAGAGAGAGAGAGAGAAAGAGAGAGAGAGAGAGAGAGAGAGAGAGAGAAGAGAGAGAGAGAGAGAGAGAGAGAGAGAGAGAGAGAGAGAGAGAGAGAGAGAGAGAGTTACAGTTCATGTTAGGAATCAGTCAATTGAAATAATATATTAGGCCCTAATCTATGGATTTCACATGACTGGGAATACAGATATGCATCTGTTGGTCACAGATACCTTTAAAAAAGGTAGGTCAGAAAATCAGAAAACCAGTCAGTATCTGTTGTGACCACATTTGCCTCATGCAGCGTGACACATCTCCGTCACATATAGTTGATCAGGCTGTTGAATTGTGGCCTGTGGAATGTTGTCCCACTTCTCTTCAATGGCTGTGCGAAGTTGCTGGATATTGGCGGGAACTGGAAACACGCTGTTGTACACAACGATCCAGAGCATACCAAACTTGCTCAATTGGTGACATGTCTGGTGAGTATACAGGCCATGGAAGAACTGGGACATTTCCAGCTTCCAGGAATTGTGTAGAGATCCTTGCAACATGGGGCCATGCATTATCATGCTGAAACATGAGGTGATGGCGGCGGAGGAATGGCACGACAATGGGCCTCAGGATCTCGTCACGGCTTCTCTGTGCATTCAAATTGCCATCGATAAAATGCAGTTGTGTTCGTTGTCCGTAGCTTATTCCTGCCCATACCATAACCCCACCGCCACCATGGAGCACTCTGTTCACAATGTTGACATCAGCAAACTGCTCGCCCACACGACGCCATACACGTGGTCTGCGGTTGTGAGGCCAGTTGGACGTACTGCCAAATTCTCTAAAACAACGTTGATTTATGGTAGAGAAATTAACATTACATTTTCTGTCAGCAGCTCTGGTGGACATTCCTGCAGTCAGCATGCCAATTGCACGCTCCCTCAAAACTCGAAACTGCACATTTTGGAGTGGCCTTTTATTGTCCCCAGCACAAGGTGCACCTGTATAATGATCATGCTGTTTAATCAGCTTCTTGATATGCCACACCTGTCAGGTGGATGGATTATCTTGGCAAAGGATAAATGCTCTCTAACAGGGATGTAAACAAATGTATGCACACAATTTGAGAGAAATAAGCTTAATTGTGCATATGGAACACTTCTGGGATATTTTATTTCAGCTCATGAAACATGGGACCAACACTTAACATTTTGCGTTTATATTTTTTCTTTCAATTATTTGTTTTGATTCACCAGAATTGTTACATAGCTCGAAGAACCTATCATACACATCTGTCAAAGACGGACAGGTCGAGTGGCGTATGAGGGAGCCCCTCCCCTCATACTAAAGAGCCACTCGCACGCCCGCTGGATCATTCTCACCTCTCTTGCCCACAGAAGAGTTCTACTCTAGCTCTCCTCAACACAACTTGATCTGTTTTCCTGTTTAACTGTTCACAGGTGTGCAGATGAGGTTACACTGCTGAACGCAGGTTTTTCAGCTTTGTGTTGTGTGACTTTACAGCAAGGAAAGTTTTAGCTTCAGGTAAGAATTAGCTTTGCCTCTTTTTCTTCCTTTTGTCTCCTGTGGTAGCTAGCACGCGGTAGCTGCTGTGGTAGCACACGGATAGCTGCTGCAAGGCTTAGCTAACCTGGCTAGCTCGCCCAAGGCTAGCTATCCTACCAACTAGCTTTTCTACCTGGAAGGGTAGAATTACTAGCTCGTTCTCTCATTTACCTCAACCCACTACAGTGCCACGTTGACTAGACTGACCGTCCTAGCTTCACTGCTTATTGGTCGAGAGCCACACTTTTGTTAATCGCAAGACCACCATAGCGCTAGCTTCCTTCAGCTAACTTTGTGCTAACTAGCTATGCAAACGATAGCTAACTTCACATTGTTAAAGGATTAGCTTCTCTTGCTAGCACTGTGCTAACTAGCTAGGCTACTAGCCCAAGTGGCAAACCCTAAATACGTTTCACTTTGTTCTCAGATTAGCAGTTTTTTGGAGCCATGGAGCCTGCTAGTTCAGCCCAAGGGGTACCAAGCAAGGCCCCTGTCCCAGCACACCCGTGCCCATGTGGGGCCCCCTTGTATGTCATCTGCCTGGGTCTCGAACATGCGGAAGCAGCGTTCGACGACACCCGGTCATGCATTCATCGTGGGAATTCTGCTGCTAACACCTTCCAACAAAGAGTGCGCAGAGCAGCCCAACATGGTTAGTCTCCCACACTGTCTTCGAGCCGGGAGACTACCTCACAGACTCAACCCTCATGGGCTGACATCATGGATGGCTATCCCAAGGACCTTCACCCACTTTTCCAGGGATTGGCCCCAGAGGAGGGAAAATGGGACCTCGTCACTGACGAAGATGATGGCAAGGGCATGACTGACCTCCTCCAGGCAGTGGAGGAGGAAGAGGACGAGGAGGCGCAAGCCGTTACCTCTAGGCGCTCTTCCACCCTTAGCGGGGCATTGATGGCGGATGACAGATATTCACTCATTGACCTCTGCAAACGGGCAGCGACCAGACTCAATATTGAGTGGCCCGAACACGTGGGGGGTGGCAGCACAGAGAGGGACTGGTACGAAGGGAGGAAACTCCCCTCTTGCACCGTCTCAGGCAATTAACTCCTCACAGCTATCCCAACTTGCGTGGCGGAAGCCAAATGCAATTGGGACGAACCCTTGACTGGCAAGGTCCAAACTATACTTTTTGCCAGCATGAATGTCAAGGACAACCACCTCAACCCCAGTGCCTTGTCACTAACAGGCACTTTTTGCCTTGGTAAGACGGACCGCTTCTCCGCATCTATCTACCAAAGGGTCTACGTGTCTGCTGCACGTTCTGTACGGGCATTGAATGTTACGTCACTACTGCTGGCTTACCAGGCCAATTTGATGCTAGATGCATAATGTCCTAGCTATCGGTAAGCCTAACCCAGACCCTTGGAATGAGATCTGTGTCATCACCTCCGAGCATCCAGGGGCGCCATTCAAGGCTGTGGCCGTGCCATGAGCCTTACAGTGGTAGGGGAGAGAGCATTGTGGCTCAGCTTGTCCAGCCTGTCAGACAAGGAGAAAGCAGATTTCCTTGATGGTCTTGTTGAGCCGAAGGAACCTATTTGGGCCGGCTGTCGCGGCTATGCTGCAGAAGTGTGAACTTCGAAAGAAGGAGGCCGAAGCCTTCAACTTCTGCCTGCCCCGTAGACCCGGGAATCGTGGCTACCCGGCCTAACCCTCCATGAGCCATGAGTCTTCCTGCCCCCTTCCCGCCCTTCCTGCCCATCAACCCCACAGTTCGGATCCCCAAACAGGGGCCAACAGTGCAGCCGCATCGAGGTCCCGCCCATTTGTTTCCCCTGCAGGGAAGAAGGGGCAGTCGACATAGGAGTACGCTCCCTGTGGCAGAGAGGGGCAGCCAACAGTTCACCCCGTGTCCTGGCCTGCTACCTCTGGGGGAGAGGCACATCTCTGCTCCTAGAACCCTTCCCTTTCTGCAACAACTTCCAATCTCATGGAAGACAGCGGGAATCCACTCTGCCCACGAGTGCACTCTGTGCCACGGCTCTCCCCCTGGCTCTAGTTCAAGCAGCCAGGGCAGGAAGATTAATAGTCAATCGGCACCAAGCACTGTCCCCATGTTCCACGCATGTGCAGTCCAGCCATGGGTCTGGTCCAAGGTTACAAAGGGGTACAGACTGCAGTTCACTCTGTGTCCACCCATTTTCAATGGAATTTTGGAATCAGTAGCGACTGGCAACTCGGCATGCATACTAGAGTAGGAAATATCCTCTCTATTACGCAAAGGGGCTCTCAGGGCGATGCCAGCGGCAGAGAGCCACCTCGGCTTTTACTCCCGGTACTTCCTAGTTCCCCAAAAAGGGGGAGGGGTTCATCCCATTCTGCACCTACGGGTCCTCAACAGCTATCTTACGAACTTCACGTTCCGTATGCTTATGTTCAAAGTGCTGTCTCGCACTATTTGTCGAAGCGACTGGTTCACCTTAGTTGACCTGCAGGATGCTTATTTTCACATAAGCATCCTGCCAGCACACAGGAGGTTTCTAAGGTTTGCTTTTCAAGGCAAGGCTAGCGCTAGATCCCCAACCGTTCAGCAAGTATGTAGAGGCAGCCCTCACAACCCTGAGAAACAAGGGGCTGAGAGTCTCCGCCTACATAGACGATTACCTGCTTTGCTCCCCATCCCGGGAGAAAGCGGTATGAGACACAACTTCCCTTGTAACCCACCTCTCCTAGCTAGGGTTCAAGATCAATCAGAAAAATAGCTGTTTGATGCCAACACAGAGAATAGAATACTTAGGCGTAATGCTGGATTGTCTCTTACCAGGCAACACTCTCGGATGACCGCATCGCGTCGTTCTGACAGTGCCTCTCCCTGTTCCACAGGCGGCGCTCGGTCACATTCAGGACGTGCCTCCGAGTGCTGAGGTTGATGGCGTCCACCATCTCAGTAGTACCTCTACGCCTACTGAGGATGAGAGACTTCCAGTGCTATGTGTTTGGTCAACGTCTGTGTCAATCGTCAGATAAAGGTGACCTTCGCATGTCTCTTAGCTCCCCGCCACTGGAAGAGGCCTTCGATCTTCGTTCTTGGCACTCCCCTAGGAGTAGTGGCAACAAGGAAAGTGGTGAAGATAGATGCGTCTCTCATGGGCTGAGGCGCAGTTCATGAGTGGAATGCGATAAATGGAGTGTGGACCCCCACATCTCCGCATAACTGACATAAATTAACTTGAATTGCTGACATTGTTTTTTTGTTGTTTTACTGAAACACTTTCTACACTCCCTTCGGAATTGTCATGTTTTCATCAGAAAGGACAATAAGACAATTCGGACAATCAACAACTTACACAGTCTATCTAGGAGGATTATTCTGTGGAGCAGATCTACTGTCCATACACGTGACTCATGTCCCAGGCTTTCTGAACATAGGAGCAGACTTGTCCAGAGGGAATCCCCATCACGGGGACTGGAGATTCCATCCCCAACTGGTGAAAGACATCTTGGAGAGGTACAGTCAAGCAGCTGTACACGCACTGCCTGTTGTTCTTTGCACTAGCAGGGAACGCACCACTGGGGGTGGACGCGCTGGCACACCCTTGGCCGAGGGGGTTGCTGTACGCTTTCCCTCCCCTCAGCCTCATACTCCCCACTCTAGCCAGAGTAAGGGAAGAAGGCTTATCCCTCATCTTGGTAGCCCCTTGATGGCAAGGCAAGCTCTGGATAGCAATGAGCCTTGATAACTCCCGTTACGCAGGGATCTGCTGACCCAAGTGAACTGAGAGATTTTCCACCCTCCCCCTGACGCCATGGCCCTACGGGCCTTGCCCGTGAGAAGTTAAATCTGGTTTCCACAGGCCTGCCTCTCGGAGTCATTGAGACTATCCATAGTGCTAGGGGTCCTCCTACACATGGAAACATGTGGTGTGTTTTCTGAGAAGTAGTGTTGGGCATCCCCTCATACTTTTATGAGTTTATACCGACTAGACGTCACTGCACCTTCATTGGCGCATACTGTACTGTGAGGGTTGATATGTGCCTGGCTTTGGAGAGCATGTGCAATACGGGAGTTGGCCATATTCCACTGTGAGATATCTTGTGTAAGACCAGTTCTCCGATATATTCTCTGATATCTCACCACATTCCCCTACTCTAAGAGTGTGAGGAAGTTCGGCATGCTTGAGAATGATCCAGAGGGCGGACGAATGGCTCTTCAGCATGATGGGAGGGGCTCCCTCATTCGACAGACGTGTCTGATTGATTCTTCGAGCTACTTAGAGATTGTGGTGAATCCCACAGTGAGATATCTCATTCATAATATCAGAGAACCGGGGTTACGCAAGTAACCTTACATTTAATTTTCAGTTAATAGAGGTCATTGTCATGAATAATATGCCTTTGAGACACTGTGTGTGTGTGTGTGTGTGTGTGTGTGTGTGTGTGTGTGTGTGTGTGTGTGTGTGTGTGTGTGTGTGTGTGTGTGTGTGTGTGTGTGTGTGTGTGTGTGTGTGTGTGTGTGTGTGTGTGTGTGTGTGTGTGTGTGTGTGTGTGTGAGAGAGAATGTGTGTGTGTGTGTGAGAGTGTGTGTGTCAATTCAATGGTGTGTCATTATGGTAACTATGGATTTCACCATATTATCCTAACATCTCTCCCTTTCATCAAACAACCATCCGTTCTTTAGTCTTTCATACACATGTTAGAGGCATGCCAAGGGGCTGGGGTTTATATAGGAATGCTGAAACCACTCCAGAAGATCCACTGACAATCCCTATCTGTCTTATACTATATCAGAACCAAACTACCTTACCAAAGTATACTGTCTGGGGGAGTGGGAAGGTTTTGATCAGGTTATATAGGCTGCCATGGGTCCCAGCCAGCAAGCCAGGGCTGACAAGGAGTGGGGAAATGGGATGTGAAATGGTGGGCTCGTGAGTCATCCCAGCCCCGTCACTTCAAACGTTGGAGCGCTCAACCGGCTCCCGCCATGCTACTCTGCCGCCAGATGGCCTATCGAGCAGGAGTAGGCAGGATGTGGGACCCGGAGATGCTAAATTGCTACCATTCACTTTTCTCTCCCCCTCAGTATCTAGAAACATGACTTTGACACTGATAAAGTGTGTGTCTGAAGCGTGAAGTGTGTAGGGTAAAATTAAACCAGGTGTATAGTTGGGAGATGGTGATGTGCTTTTAGAAAGGTTTGGTATTGATTATAACCACATTACTCCCCTCTCTTTCCCTTAATCTACCTTCCCCTGTTCAGAAAATAATGAATAACCTCTAGCCTAGCCTGTAAACTCTACAATATTTGGCCCTGGGTGGATTCAGTGTGTGATGTCTCATTCCATGTGTTATAAATTTCAACCTCTTAGTTCTGCCCCAACATTGTGTATACACAAAAAAAAATGCTCGGTTAAAAACAACCCAGCGCTGGCTAAATAGTGGACAGAACACACGTTGGGTCACTTAGTTGGGTTATTGAGCGATGATCTCCGGAATGGCGCAGTGGTCTAAGGCACTGCATCACAGTGCTAGCTGTGCCACTAGAGATCCTGGTTTGAATCCAGGCTCTGTCGTAGCCGTCCGCGACCGGGAGACCCATGGGGCGGCGCACAATTGGCCCTGTGTCGTCCAGGGTAGGGAATGGCCGGCAGGGATGTAGCTCAGTTGTTAGAGCATGGCGTTTGCAATGCCAGGGTTGTGGGTTCGATTCCCACGTGGGGCCAGTATGTTAAAACATTACAAAAATAATGCATGCACTCACTAACTGTAAGTCGCTCTGGATAAGAGTGTCTGCTAAATGACTAAAATGTAAAATGGAAATGATCCACCGAGTCAGATCTGGAGGCTTTCAGATAGTTATTTTTCAGAGAGTAAATGTAATTCCGGTTCATCTGTTTTGCTGTATTGTCAACGCGTGAAGGTTTAGTACTGACAATTTTGTACATTAATGAGGCTTACACAAGTTGAGTGCCTCAAGTGCCTATGTGTATCCCAATGTTGGGATATTTACTACTTTGTTATGATATTTAAATATTAATGTTAATAACTGTATATTACAATATCTGAAAGCCATGCTCCCAATAGGCCACGCCTCCTGAAAATAACCTATGGATTACATAAAAAAATACCCATCTGCTGGGTCACCCCAGCATGAAAAGTGAATAAAACCCTGACTGATGGTTAAATTAACCTATGTTTGGGTAATCCAAAGGCGTGGCCTATTGGGAGCGTGGCTTTCAGATAGTTATTTTGGCCACCTATGAGAGTAAATGTCATTCATGTATGTCATGTTAAATTTGTACACTGCCAATTTTAATTTTTGTACTTTTACCCCTTTTTCTCCCCAATTGGTAGTTACAGTCTTGTCCCAAGCTGTACTGCTTCTTGACATGGGATGCAGTGCCTTAGACCGCTGCACCACTCGGGAGGCCCACACATATTTTAATATCATAACAAAGTACTAATCATCACAACATTGGGATATGCTTCAGCAACTGTTTCCCAAGATCTGAGTGCACATTTTGGTTTTTGCCCTAATACTACAAAGCTGATTCTAAAGATCAACTCTTGATGATTAGTTGAATCAGCTGTGTAGTGCTAGGGTAAAATCCTAAATGTGCACCCCTTAGGGTTCCAAGAAACAACGTTTGGGAAACCCTGGCTTAGGCAGTTACAGAACTTGTATTCTTGTACAAGCCTTATTAAACTTACACACGTCAGTGCTCAACCTTAACTTGCCTTGACAATACAACTGAACAGATAATGTGAATTGACATGTACTCTCACGGGTGGCCAAAAACAACATTAATGAAAGCCACGCCCCTACTAAACCACACCTCCAGTCTTCTGATCTGACCTGGTGGATCATAGCACAATAACCCAGCATCAACAATCCAATTTAAATAAAACAATGGGTTGTTTGTGACTCAACTGGCTGGGTCAAAATAACCCAATGTGTGTTCTGTCCAATATTTACCCAAATTGGGTTGCTTTTAACACAGCATTTTTTAGAGTTTCTTTCACCCAAATCAACCTACTTGTGTCTTTCTTATGTTAAAAATATGTTTGAGGAAAGGTGTCATATTGCAGTAGTGTAGTCTATCGTAGGCGAATTGGAACTGTTGATACGATTTTGTAGTATGATTAATTGATTTATGCACACCTTTGCAATACCTGAAGTAGGCCTACTTTTGATCCAGCTTTGCTTCATATACAGCATTACAGGCTAATAGGCTAGATTGTCTGCTAATATAGTCCTATGTGAATGAATATTGTAATAAACTATATGCACAATGAATAAGTCATAAACGGTATGTGCAAATACAGTAGGCGCGATCTGAAGACTTGGAGGTCTTGTACAAAGAAAGATGTATTTTCAACACATGGTGGCGACACATCCAACACTAATCAGAGTCAGATGGCTCGTGCAAGGCAAGCCGCACACCGCATCGAAGTTTTGGAAGCGTGCGCTGAGAGCGCGAAGGAAAGTAGTGGGACTCGGGCAGGGAGAGAGAAGGAGAGAGGGAGAGAGAGAGAACTTCGTGCTTTCCATTACACACAGACACGGGATAAAGGACGAGTGCGTGGACAGTTCTTATATACATTTTTGTGTCTTTTCTTTTTAAATCAACGTTTGCACGTGCGCTTACGGTTGTAGTGGATGTAAAGGTATTAGAATATAATCGGGGGAATGTATCCTGATCGGGCAACAGTGACCGACCGTCTTCCGAGATGTCAACTCAACATTCTCCGGGCCATCATGCTACTCCAGGCCGTTCTAGAGATGACTGCGACCGGTAAGAATGTGACTTTTTATTACAGGGTTACAAAGTAATGTCGCATCATCAGAAAAACACGAAACTTTTGATGGCATTAATGTTCATATTTTAATCCATTAATATGGTGACATGAAAAAAGGCTATTGGTCACTAGCCTATATCAATTTATCCGATTGACTTGTCTCTGTAACAATTTTCATTTCCTCTTTTTATTTGTACTTTTTTCGTGTATTTTTTGGTGGGTGGTTTTCAAATGGTTATATGGACATTAAATTCGTTGTTTTCTTGGGCTTCAAAAGAGGCTACTTGTTTACACAAACATGGGTTATAATTTATTTGGCTACGTTGGTTTATTTATTAATGGTTTAAAAAAATAGAAAAATTGTTGTTTTTTTGGGGTGGGGGGGGTAGATCAGCTTTAATATTGCAGATAGATTGTAACTTCCGTCAATGTAATTGTCTGCATCACTTCCAATCCCCCATATGTTTTTTTTTTCTCGCAAATATATGTATATATACATACACATATACATATACATACATACACATACATATACACATACATACATATAAATACATATACATACATATATATACATATCCTTTAAAAATATATATTTCCCTTTATTACTTTCCAACCCCACCACCCCTTCCCTAATTGGAGTATACTAGTGAACTACAATGCTTAGGCCTCTACTTCCAGCTTATACATACTATATACATTTTATGGACACAGTCAATTTTACAATAATTCTATTTGGTTTGTTTTTACTCCTGAATTTCCTCTACCCTCAACCTCTCCGATCATTTTCATGATGTCCATCCGGTTAGCCTCGATATGCCATATCTTTCTAACTGTGCTCTTTCACAAAAGCTCTCAACCTATAACCCATATACTTATTATGGATACAGTATGCTTTACATTAGTTACCCTGTTGTTATTAGTTGTTGTTAGTTGTTATTAGTCCCATCCTTCAGCTCCATTCAACACCTCCCATCTATCTCTTAACACCATCCGTATTGGATTTCTATTTCCCATATATTTTTCAACTGTACTGTGATGTTTCACAAAAGTTCTGAACCCTTCTATTCTCATTGTTTCTACAGATTGTAAATTGAAAATAAACATTTTTGCTAAAAGTATTATTATATTATTGATCGATTGACTATGACCTTTCAGATCACCCAGTAGTGCTATCTGCAGGGTTAGCTCCAGGTAAATATTGCAATCCTTCAGCCATTACGGGACCTGTGACCAAAAACAAGCTACAAATGGACAGTACCAAAACAAATGATCTAATGATTCTGTCTCTTCGCAGCAAAATCTGCAGAGCTGGGAAGATTGTATCCCCCATATAAATAACAGTCTTCTTTAATCAATTATGTTCTTTAATGCAGGACCGACAGACAAGTTCCTTACTTTTTCCCCCTTCCACTTTCCTCTTCCAATTTTGCGGTAATGCTGCAATTATTTGGTTGTAATTTTGGGTAGAGCAGACATTTCCATATGTTTTTGTTAGCTGCATGTGCGACATAACTCCACCAGTCCTACCTATGATATAATTTACGAAGAATATACCTTTTTTAAACATTTTATTTTTTTATTTTTTTATCAATTAGTAATTTGAGTTTAACCACAATATTTCTTGCATTATACATTTACATTTAAGTCATTTAGCAGACGCTCTTATCCAGAGCGACTTACAAATTGGTGCATTCACCCTATAGCCAGTGGGTTAACCACTTTTTTTTTTTTTAATTTTTTAAATTTATTTTTAATTTATTTGTTTTTTTTTGGGGGGGGGGCGGGGGGGTAGAAGGATTACTTCATCCTATCCCAGGTATTCCTTAAAGAGGTGGGGTTTCAAATGTCTCCGGAAGGTGGTGAGTGACTCCGCTGTCCTGGCGTCGTGAGGGAGCTTGTTCCACCATTGGGGTGCCAGAGCAGCGAACAGTTTTGACTGGGCTGAGCGGGAACTATGCTTCCGCAGAGGAAGGGGAGCCAGCAGGCCAGAGGTGGATGAACGCAATGCCCTCGTTTGGGTGTAGGGACTGATCAGAGCCTGAAGGTACGGAGGTGCCGTTCCCCTCACTGCTCCATAGGCAAGCACCATGGTCTTGTAACGGATGCGAGCTTCAACTGGAAGCCAGTGGAGTGTGCGGAGGAGGGGGGTGACGTGAGAGAACTTGGGAAGGTTGAACACCAGACGGGCTGCGGCATTCTGGATGAGTTGTAGGGGTTTAATGGCACAGGCATTATTTGTTCTGTCGTTTCTGGAGGATTAAATTGAAACCAACTTTCAATGGCTTGTTTTAGAAAAAGTGATAAATGGGAGATTATTTCCTTTTCAAATAACTGAAAGTGGTCTGTAGTGACGCCTCAAGCACTAGCAATGCAGTGCCTTAGACCGCTGCACCACTCGGGAGGCTGTATTTTTTCATGTTGAGAGCTGGAGAATATACCGTCAGAGAATATTGCAGCGAGATGGGACCACTATTGCTGCACTGTAAAAGATGTCCTGTCATTTTTACAGTAAATTACTGGCAGCACAGTAGCCAGTATGTCACTGTCAATTTACAGTAACTAACTGGCAGCACAGAAGTCATTAAATTACTGTAAATGTACAGGACCTTTGCTGTAACCCCACGGGGGACCAGTATGAAAAATGTATGCACTCACTAATTGTAAGTCGCTCTGGATAAAAGTGTCTGCTAAATGACTAAAATCTCAAAAAATTGAACACAAATGTACTGAATATTACTGGAACTCCTGACTGTAGTAACTTTCTGTATTTCTAGAACTTACATTGCATTACTGGAAGCACAGTGGTTAGTTAACTGTTGCAGATTTACAGTGCAGGTAGCTGGTGCCAACGACAGGCAGTAAGTCCTGTTACATGTATTTGATATAGGTATTTCAATATTATCAATACCTATTTTGTAATTTGTATTTCACTGGCCTGAACCACAATTAATGTAACCTATTTTGTAAAAGTTTAATTAGAACATATGTATTTTGTGTTTTCTAAAACAAATATATACTAGCAAGTAGCCCGCTTAACTACAACATTCTCAGTAATGGTAACATAATATTTTTACTTGCTATGACTGTGGTATATTTTTGTTTACCTTAGTTTAATACACTGACTGTAAGTCGCTCTGGATAAAAGCGTCTGCTATATGACCAAAATGTAACTGTAAATGTAAAAATGAACATTTGCAAAGCACACTGCTGGGTATTATTCTAATGACCTCCGTCCCCAAACAAGGCCAAATTTGATCAAAATACAAATAGTTTGAGGGTGGAGCTCATTAGAATAATACCCGGCAGTGGTGCTTTGCAAATGCTCATTTTTAACATTCACATTTTGGTCATTTAGCAGATGCTCATGTCCAGAGTGATTTACAATCAGTGCATTCATCTAAGGTTGACAAAAAAGTAAAAGGTTTCTGTAGCTGTTACTGGGAATGTTGTTGTAATTAAGGATCCATTGGTCTTCGAAATGTCCTGTATTTGTTACAAGATACCTTTTTGATGTAGCTTTTCCCGTGTCTGGCTAGTGCAAAATAGTGATGTTATGTTTGATACTGGAGCTCCGAGGCATGTGTCGAAATCGCTAAGCAGTGTGCTGATACCTGTATCACTTTATCAGAAGCACGTGATCAATGACGTCCGAAGCTTTGTTTCGTCGACAACCACGTTATTGGTTTGGTAGAAGACAAAAAGGCTATGCTGCGCACGTGCAACACGGTGTGGGACATCATCTATAAAAATGTGGCTGCTCTAAATTATTGTGTTGATCAAAGCCTCAAGTAATGAACCTATTTTCTACACAATCGGCTGGAAAACCTCAATGCTTCAGGAAGCTTTGTTTCCCCATCATTAGTGCAAAGTATGTTACTGTAATATTGACGGTAACGTGCCTTCAGCTTCCTGTAAGTCACTGTAAAAGGCAGAGCAATGACACAGTACAATACTGTAAGAAAGTGAATGCTACTGTAATCATATTTTACAGTACATTACTGTAACCACATGAGATTAGTAGGAATTAACAAAGGCTCCCAAGCTGTCTGTGATTACATGACACAGCTTTATATTCAACCATTTGCTGTTTATGACCAGTTATTACTCTGATCTGTCCCCAATATACTTTACATTTTTAGTACACTACAACCACATATCAGTTCAGTTGGTACAGCATTCTCATTAACGGGTGCAACAAATATAGCCGATTACAAGGCACGCCTCAAAATATGTTAATGAGCCAGAGATTCTTTCCCCTCCCACAAAATGTCTCTACAACGCACCATCATTTACAGAATGCCGCAGTAAATATAGAGCAAAACAGCACTTTATTGTTAAATTGTAATAAAATAACAGCAATTGCTAACAGTGAATATGTAATTATATAATTTACAGCATACCAAGTCATATTTTGCGTTTTATATCACTTGCACCTGTAGAGGCCTTAACAAAGGCTTCTAAACCAGCAGTGACTATAGGGCAACACAGATCAAAAGGACATAGCTAAATACTCAACCAGTAAAGGTTTGAGACTTGCTGCCACTCTGATCTGTTTCCTACATATACTTAAAAGTTAGGGAACTACTACCACATATCACTTAAATTGGTACAGCACTCTCACTAACGGGTGCAACAAGTATAGCCTCTTACAAGGCACACCTCAGAATGTATTAATGGACAATAGCGATACCATGCACCCACAAAAGGTTTTTGCTGTTCCAAAATTACAATATGGTAACGTATTCTGTGGGGGTGGTACTGAATTACAGTCAATTACTGGCAGCACAGTAGCCAGTAAATTACTGTAGATTTACAGGAAAAGGTTTTTACATAAAACAATTCTGTATAGTAGGGATGTTAAATTTGATACCGGAGATCCAAAGCATGCGTTGAAATCTTAAAGCAGTTTTTTCGAAGCAGTGTGCCGATGCTTGTATCGCTTTATCAGAAGCATGTGATCAATGATGTCCGAAGCTTTGTTTCGTCGAACAACCACCTGATTGGTTTGGTATTGGTTTAGGTAGAAGATAAAAAGGCTACTATGTGCACGCGCTACAGCGTGTGGGACGTCATCTATAATAATATGGCTGCTCTAAATTATTTTGACCAGCAGGTGCCACTGTGTTGATCAAAGCCTCGAGTAACGAATCACTTTTCGACACAATTAGCTGGAAATGCTCAATGCTTCAGGAAGCTTCATTTCCCCATCACTACAGTATGGTACTGTATTCTATGGGGTGGTACTGAATTACAGTAAATTACTGGCAGCACAGTAGCCAGTAAGTTACTGTAGATGTACAGGAAGAATATATATATATATTTAAATGGTATATTACTGTATTCTGTGGGGTAAAGCATTCTCACTAATGGGCGCAACAAATATAGCCTCTTACAAGGCACGCCTCAAAATGTGTTCATGAGCCAGAGATTTAAAAAAATATATACAGCACTTAGGTTATACAGTACTTTACTAGATCTACCCTCCTGTAGGTTTTCGCTCCAACCCCAGGTATTATTAACCTGATTCATCTTATCAACCTGCTAATTATTACAATCAAATCAAATCAAATTTTATTTGCCACATGCGCCGAATACAACAGGTGTAGACCTTACAGTGAAATGCTTACTTACAAGCCCTTAACCAACAATGCAGTTTTTAAGAAAAATAAAAAAAGTGTTCAGGAAAAAATAACAAATAATTATAGAGCAGCAGTAAAATAACAGTAGGAAGGCTATATACAGGGGGTACCGGTACAGAATAAATGTGCGGGTCACCGGTTAGTCGAGGTAATTGAGGTAATATGTACATGTGGGTAGAGTTAAAGTGACTATGCATAAATAATAAACAGAGTAGCAGCAGCGTAAAAGAGGCAAATAGTCCGGGTAGCCATGATTAGCTGTTCAGGAGTCTTATGGCTTGGGGGTAGAAGCTGCTAAGAAGCCTTTTGGACCTATACTCGGCACGCCGGTACCGCTTGCCGTGCGGTAACAGTCTATGACTAGGGTGGCTGGAGTCTTATACCATTTTTAGGGCCTTCCTCTGACACCGCCTGGTATAGAGGTCCTGGATGGCAGGAAGCTTGGCCCCAGTGATGTACTATGCCGTACGCACTACCCTCAGGTGTGCTAGATTAGGGTTGGAGCAAAAACCTACAGAACTTGTAGCTCTCCAGGAACTGGGTTGGGCAGTCCTTTTGTAGCAGAATGCCATTGAGCCTCCATAATTACATTTACATTTTAGTCATTTAGCAGACGCTCTTATCCAGAGCGACTTACAGGAGCAATTAGGGTTAAGTGCCTTGCTCAAGGGCACATCGGCAGATTTTTCACCTAGTCGGCTCGGGGATTAGAACTAGCGACTTTTCGGTTACTGGTACAACGCTCTTAACCACTAAGCTACCTGCCGCCCCATGCATTGCTATTTACAGTACTGTAATATAGAATTACAGTAGATAACTATGAATGTTTTGCTGTACATTTACTGCTGCATTCCCCAGGCTCCCCCCTTTGATATGCCATATTCCATGCAGGGCTCCGAGCTTCACAATCAGAGGAAATCGATCCTTTGTCTGGATAGGCCAGAAAATTTGACATGTCACTCCCTATGCAAATGAGGTGTCAGTTTCACATTCTACATATTAGCGCCTTGCAGACAGCACCAGCTGAAAGTGGAGACTTTGCTCTTTAGGTGAGCATACAGAAATTAATGTTACGCCGTTCACAGAGCTCTCTGTACATAAAATTACGGTTGGAACTGGTCCAGAACCGCTACTAGTCCTAAATAGGGGACTTTACAGCAAAGAGGTTTTAAAGCAAACTCAGTGATACAGTACCGACTGATGCTGAGAGTAATGACTTCAAATGAAGAACATTGGAAAATGTTCAAGAACATTGGGAAATGGCGGCAGTCCAATTTGTTGTTTATTTTAAGACAAAAAGAGCACCTAATTTCACCTTTTTATTTTCGGCAGGGCAGGCTAATGCGTTTCAAGTTTTAATGTCACATGCACAAGTACAGTGAAATGCCTTTCTTGCAAACTCAAAACCCAGCAATGCAATAATCAATAACAATGTAATACTAGAAAGAAAAAAAAACACGAGAAAGAAAAATAAATATGAAGAACACAATAAGTAAGTAAGCATACTATATACAGGGTCAGTTCCAATACCATATTTACAATGTGCAGGGATACTGGAGTGATAGAGGTAGATATGTATAGGGGTAAGGTAACTAGGCTTCAGGATATAAGATAAACAGAGTAGTAGCAGCTTGTATGTGAGTGGGTGTGCATGTGTGTAGAGTCAGGATAAATGTATTTGCATATTATGTGTGAGTGAGCAGATGATGGAGTGAGTGTGTAGGGCCCTGTGAGTGTGCATAGAGACAGTGCAAAAAGAAAAAGAAAATATCAATAAAGATACTAGGTTAACTCAGATATTCCATGTAGCTATTTTGTTAGCTATTTATCAGTCTTATTGCTTGGGGATAGAAGCTGTTCAAGAGCCTGTTGGTGTCAGACTTGATGCACCAGTACCGCTCGCCGTGCGGAAGCAGAGAGAATACTCTATGGCTTGGGTGGTTGGAGTATTTAACGATTTTCCGGGCCTTCCTACCTCAGCGCCTGATATAGATGTCCTGGATGGCAGGGAGCTCGGCCCCAGTGATGTACTGGGCTGTCCACACCACCCTCTGTAGCGCCATGTGATCGAGGACGGTGCTATTGCCATAACAGGCAGTGATGCAGCCAGTCAAAATGCTCTCAATGGTACAGCTGTAAAACGTTTTGAGGATTTCAGGGCCCATGCCAAACTTTTTCAACCTCCTGAGGGGGAAGAGGCGCTGTGACGCATTCTTCACGACTGTGCGCGTGTTTGGACCATTATAAGTCTTTAGGGATTTGGACACAGAGGAACTTGAAGCTCTCGACCTGCTCCACTGTGGCCCAGTCGATGTGGATGGGGGCGTGCTCGCCCCCCCCGTTTCCTGTTGTCCACGATCAGCTCCTTGGTCTTACTGACATTGAGGTTGTTGTTCTGGCGCCACACTGCCAGGTCACTGACCTCCTCCCTGTAGGCTGACTCATCGTCGTACAGACCTACCACCGTCGTGTCGTCAGAAAACTTGATGATGGTGTTGGAGTCGTGCGTGGCCACACAGTTGTGGGTGAACAGGGAGTACAGGAGGGGACTAAGCAAACACTCTTGTGTGGCCCCTGTGTTGAGGGTCAGCGTGGCGGAGGTGATGTTGCCTACCCTCACCACCTGGGGTCGGCCCATCAGGAAGTCTAGGATCCTGTTGCAGAGGGAGGTGTTCAGACACAGAGTCCTAAGCTTGGTGACAAGCTTGGAGGGGACAATGGTGTTGAACGCTGAGCCATTAGGCCAATATTAGGCTATCCCTAGACATTTGAATTATCTTCACGCCTAGAAGAGCCTCCAGGCTTCCGTCATAACGGTAAATTGTGAATGAGGAAAAAAAAGAATTACAGGGGCAGTTTGGTCAAACTAATCCCGTCCGAATCGTCCACTGGAAAAACGGACATGCCGGGGTAATAATTACATAACCGATGTTCTATAGTAATACTAGTCCCGTGCAAATAGGATTTAAGCCAAACAATCATTCTCCTCCCCACACTTACCCTGTGAAAGGTTATAAACATCATATGACTCTATATAACTGCTGTATATAACCTTCATAACTGCTGTCTATAGGAGGCAGGTGCCCAGATGGTGTCTGTGCCATTATGTCAAGTATTCAATAGTTTGGAACAGAGGTGCTGCCATTGGACATGGATTTCCAATTTTGGTTTGCCCTCTTGTGAATCAAATAGGATTTTCATTTGTTACCCAGTTTGTCTATGTATGATTAATTGCCGGCTAGAGGATGTGTCTGGGTTTGTTTGGATTACATCAGTCCTCCGTATTGGTTTAGGATATTATTTACAATGGTTGGAGGAGGCAGAGCTTTCTAAGGCCATATTCTGGCATGCCACTCTCTCTCAGACTAGAGTCAGGAGCCCGGAATGTTAATCCAAGATACTTGACTGGATGAGTTATAACTTCTTCACATGGGATTTTATAATGGAACAGGAATAGAGGAGGGGGAAAAATCACCCCCTCGTAACCATTTCATATCTCAACTTCTCCAGAAGACTGAAAAGAGGAGTGGAAAGAACCAGCTATTCTGAATCTGCCATGATACAGTCTCATCCTCTTACTCTTTCATAACAGTCAGAGGACTATAACTCATTTGGGTGGAACTACCTCGACTACAGATTTTAACGAGACAGAATGTTGACATTAAAGATACTTTACCTTTGAAAAAACTCACCCCGTGGACTCTGTCTCTGTCACTGTCTCTTTCAGGGAGACTCTAAAAAGTCCTCATCCTCCTCAGCTCTGATAGCTGAGCTCTTATACCCCTTTCTCATCTCTTCTCCTAATGCATAGTACAGTTACTCAGCCATCCACTAGTGCATCTTTAAAAGCCTTCTCAGACGTCCAAGAATGTGGAGGATTAACTATATGTGTGAAACAGATATAATGGGTGAAGTGTGTGTGCGTGCGTGCGTTTGTGTGTGCCTGGCCTGTGTGTGTGCGCACATTGTGTATGTGTGTTTTGTGATAGTTTGGGTCCAGTTTGAAGCATCTGGAAAGAACATAAAGTCGCACACCTATTAATCAGCACTAAGTCATAAATCATACACTCCGCACGCCTTGTTACTTTCAAACAACAGTGTGTAAACTATGTCATGCAATAGCAATTACCTACTTCCCTTTTGTTAATAACCTCATATGTTTGCCAAGTTTATATGGCAGTATTTCTCAACATACACAGTGTTTGGAAGATGATGTCTTGTCTTGGCTTATTCTTTAATTGATGGTTACTTACAGTAATTGATGTTCATACAATTCGTGTGTAGTGTTACATAAAAACTGATAGATGTGGATTAGATACAAATTAAATATTTTTATTGAAATTAATTTGTTTACCCTCAGTCTCTTTCCTCAAGTTATGGCTGTTGTGTGTTTGGGTTTACAGTGGTTGTACTGGCAACAGTAGTAGAGCTACACTGTTACGGAAAACTTTTAGTTATATGGTAATATTTTGTATTATCAACAGTAATATACTCTGAAACGTTTCATACTGTAAACTACAGTGCATTGTGTGAAAATGTTGTGTTTGGGGAAATAATTGCTTTATTTCGAATGGTACTGTAATTCTACCCTACAGAATACAGTACCGTATTTTTGATAGTGATATTATGTTTGAAACCGGAGGGCCGAGGCATGCGTCGAAATTGCTAAGCAGTTTACTTTGAAGCAGTGTGCCGGTGTGTATCACTTTATCAGAAGCACGTGATCATTACATTACATTATAGTCATTTAGCAGACGCTCTTATCCAGAGCGACTTACAATTAGTGAGTGCATACATTGTTCATACTGGCCCCCTGTCTGAAGCTTCGTTTTGTCAAACAACCACCTGATTGGTTTGGTATTGGTTTAGGTAGAAGATAAAAAGGCTACTATGTGCATGCGCTACAGCGTGTGGGACGTCATCTATAATAATTTGGCTGCTCTAAATTCTTTTGACCAGCAGGTGCCACTAGCGTACACTGTGTTGATCAAAGCCTTGTTTAATGAACCTATTTTCAACATAATTGGCTGGAAAGCCTCAATCCTTAAAGTAACTTAGTTTCCCCATCACTAATTTTTGGAGCACCAAAGACCTTTTGACCACTATATTTGGTATTTTATATCACTCGCACTTCTAGAGGCTTTAAAAAAAGCTTGCAAACAGACATGGCAAAATGCTCATCCATTTAAGGTTTAAGACTTGCCGTAACTTCAATCTGTCCACTAGACATATTCAATTAATGGGGCACTAAAACCACATAGGAGAAAAATTGGTACAGCATTCTTACTCATGGGTGTAACAAATATAGCCTCTGACAAGGCACGCCTCAACATATGTTAATGAGCCAGAAAGAACAATACCATGCACCCACTAGTGGTCAACATTGTTTTTGACACTCTAAAGATACAGTACGGTACTATATTCTGTGGGGTGGAATTACAGTACCATTCGAAATACAATTTTCCCACAATGCACCATCATTTACAGTATGCTGCAGTAAAAGTTTTCAAAGTGTTTCACTGATGATAATACCTAAAATGACTGTATAAATTACAGTTTTCCATTACGGTGTATGTCACTCTCCCTTTACAACCTCATGTTATTTCAGCATAAGTATTCACTTTCCTTTGTCATCTAAAAGCCTTCTGAGAGACACCATCCCCCAGAAAGCCTAGTTGTTTTGGGTTGGGACTGGGAGTTTTAGTCTTGGGAATATGATTCATGAGGCTAAACATTGTCCACTCTCATGTCATATGCTCATTTTGTCTCTGCTCTGTGCTAGAGAGAGGGTTTCATAAAGTTCTCTATTTCAAACTGAAGCCAAGCATGGAAAACCCCTTCCTGTAATTACTGACTCTGCATTGCACAGTGAAGGTGAGGGCATGGCAGTGAAAAAGTATCCTCTGGATATCCCTGGACTCAGAGTTGAACAGATATGAAAAAGAGAGGTTGGCTCTTTGCTGTAGATAGATCTGGCTTATTATTTTTTAGCTCATGTTGTAGCTAAGGGGCTCATTCCCTTTACTCAGTGTAAAAAATGTGCCTAAATAATCAGTTCTTTGATAGCAGAACAACACTGATTATTTAAGAAGATGCTTAAAAATGTGCTGTAATTAGATATGCATCAGTGCACACCATGGGCTGTGTAGGCTATGCAATAATGTAGGCATTATGCCAACATAGTAAAAATATATCTACATTTCATTACAATTTTCCAGGCTTAGTAGCGTTTATCTGACTTAATGCGTGGGGACCATACTAAAGTTCATTTAAAAGGAGCGTGGATGAAACAAGGCTTTTTAAATTCAGCTGTAAATATGTCAGTGTAAATCTCTTAAGCCTGTTTGCATTGCATTAAGGACTTAAAGCTCACAAACATTGCACCGAATGTGGATCTAGTGTTCGTGGATCTAGTGTTCGTGGATCTAGCGTTCGTGGATCTAGCGTTCGTGGATCTAGCGTTCGTGGATCTAGCGTTCGTCTGCCGATCATTCAGTGCACTGTGTTTTAGGAATCACCCGCTGTCGACGTCTGACTGCCGACATTTTTCAAGCCATTCTACATGTAAAATTGGTGTGCACCCGGTTCACAAACTATGCTCAGAGGTGCTAAGTAATCTCGGCCAGCAAACGTTATTGGTGTCTGAGCCCTTAAGGAACCCGTTGCATGCAGACTGGCAAATCTCTTGCCGCCTACAATTAGGCCTTTGTACGTTACCACGCTCTCTTAGAGCTGATAAAACCCCAACCTTAACAGGCTTCTTAGCCAAAGATTAATATTTATTTAAAAAATATAAATATATATGCAATTTATCAGTCAACAGAGGCATTCTTTCATTTTTCCTTGCTCCGTCCTTAAGTTAAAAAAAAAATTCTCCCAAAGATGTGACAGGCAGCATCAGATTTCTCTCCATGAAGAAGGGCTTTTATGCATTCATAATTTCCCACAGCATCTCGGAACAGATCACTCATAAATGCTTCCCCAGAGCAGAGCAGAGCCAGAGTAGCAGTGGTGGTGGTGATTGGTGATGGGGCTAATGTTGAACCATACATTAGGCTTGGCTGGCTGGCTCGTATATCTAACAAACGGTCTGTCTGAGAAAAGGTAGCCTCCTTGCCTTCTCCCTGCCACCCATGACATCAGGGCTTTGGATGGGTATGCCTTGGCGCTTGGCAGGCTCCCGCTGCCGCCACTCCTGGCTGTTAAACTAAAATCCTCCCAGGATCACTATCCTTCTCTCTCTCGCTCTCGTTCTCTCTTCTTTTTTTTCTCTTCTCTCCCTCTTTCTTTCTCCCTTTTCCTATTTCCAAACTCATCCCAGGATCACTCTCTTGCTGTCTCTCTCTATTTGTCTTTTGTTTCTCTTTCTCCCGCTTACTAGCTCGTTCTCCTTTCTTCTTCCATTTCTGTCCAACTCCCGCACCCTCATGGTGTAGCAGCCCTAGTGTACCTGGCTCGTGTACTGTTCGGTTTGGCCGTGGATCCACGCTTGGCTGCTGTTATCTGAGTTGACTGGCAGGCTGTTCTTGGCATGGCTGTGTGTGTTTACTCACTGTGTTCTGAGAGAGAGGAAAAAGGCAGAAAGGAATGGATGTGTGACACTTTGGGCTTTCCAGCTTCTGTTCTGTTCTCTCCCCTCACCTCAAACATTCTGCTTGCGCTGTGAAAAGCACTGGACCATCAGTTTAGTACCAGGAATCACACAATACCACACAATACCCCAGAATGTCGAAGTGGAATTATGTTTTTAGAAATGTTTCGAAATTAATTACTAATGAAAAGCTGAAATGTCTTGAGTCAATAAGTATTCAACCCCTTTGTTATGGCAAGCCTAAATAAGTTCAGGAGTAAAGAGTTGCTTAACAAATAATATAATATGTTTAATGGACTCACTCTGTGTGCAATAATACTGTTTAACATGATTTTTGAATGACTACCTCATCCCTCAACCCCACACAATTAGCTTTAAGGTCCCTCAGTCGAACAGTGAATTTCAAACACAGATTCAACCACAAAAACCATAGAGGTTTTCCAATGCCTCACAAAGGGCACCTATTGGTAGATTATTAAAAAAAAATGATATTGGGTATCACTTTGAGCATGGTGAAGTTATTAATTACACTTTGGATGGTGTATCAATACACCCAATCACTACAAAGATACAGGCGTACTTCCTAACTCAGTTGCCGGAGAGGAGGGAAACCACTCAGGGATTTCACACAGCAAAAACAATGGTGTACATTTAACTCAAAGTGTAAATTGTACACTATTGTCAGTGAACATATGAGTCCCACTGTTAAAATTATCTCCCAAAAATTATCCCAGTGGGAAAGCAACATAACGCTGCTCTCGCTCTGGGCAGAGACGCCGTTTAGAGCTCAGTGGCAGACACGAACTGCAAGTTGAACTCGGTGAGATAAACTCCTAAATTGATAGTGCAGTTTGTTTAGGCAATTTTACAGCAAGCTAGTTACTTCACATGCTGATATTGATTTTGGTATTATTGTGTGTAGCTAAGTTTGCTAGCTAGCTAGCTGGCTAGCCACCTAGCTAGCCAGCCAGTCAGCCCAGGGAGAGAGAGAACATTGCATTGTGGGTTTTGTTATAGACTTGAGCTGCAACAGATTTCCCCCCAAAATGTCACGGTTATACCAATCTTATTAAGACAAAATGAAACATTTGTTCACAGAAAATATTGTTTTCACATATTAGTGTTATTTAACACTGTTAATAATAGGAATTAGGGTTTGGGGTGGATTATCCCTTTAAACATTGAGCATTTCCATCCAATTGTGTCAAAAATAGGTTCATTACGCGAGGCATTGATCAACACAGTGTACACTAGTGGCACCTGCTGGTCAAAATAATTTAGAACAGACAAATGATTATAGATGACGTCGCACGCGCCGTAGCACGTGCACAGGGTAGCCTTTTTGTCTTCTACCGAAACCAATACCAAAGATTATGGATATACTGACAAGATACATGTCTCTCCGCCCTAACAATGGGAGTCATTGTCCACAAAGCAGCACGGCGAGCTGTCTAGCTCCCTCCTATCCTTTCTTTGGATTGGTGGATACATCTCATTATTGTAATCTCTTTTTGAATATTTGATGAGGGTTGTTGACATCAACCGCTTGTATTCAATGGAAAGAGAGGCTATGCTACTAAGCCTTTCACTTCCTCTTCCTCTTCCTCTCTGCCGGTGGTTGTTCGACAAAATGGACTTTCGGACGTCATTGATCACATGCCTCTGATAAAGTGATACAAGCATCGGCACACGGCTTCGAAGTAAAATGCTCAGCGATTTTGACGCATGCATCAGAGCTCCGGTGTCAAACTTAACATCACTACTTGCAAGGTGATGTGTAATTCCTCTTGGAATCCAGCCAGAGTTAGGATAGCCAATGGTGGGCAATTGACTGTCAGGGTTATGAAACTCACCTTAAACACTTCTTAAACCATTTAAACCGGAACAACCATTTCAGTAACAGGTGCAATAAATCTAACTAACTCATTGGATTAGTTTAGAAATGTTGTTTATCTTTGTGTAGATGCAGTAGAGCATGCTGGGAAATATGATAATGATGGCGTGGTTTTAATGGGACTGTTTTACTCTTCACAGTGTAAAACAATAACTCTGATTATTAACACCAACACTGGGGGTCCTTTTACACCACTGAGTGTTAATTTAACTAGTAAAGAGTGAATTTAACTCCTGAATCAACACTAGAAATTATACATTGAAAAAGCAACACTGGACAATTTGCTGTGCACCATGAGGCCAATGGTGACTTTAAAACATTTACAGAGCTAATGGCTGTGATAGGAGAAAACTGAGGATGGATCAACAACATTGTAGTTACTCCACAATACTAAACTAAATGACAGAGTGAAAAGAAGGAAGCCTGTATAGAATAAAAAATATTCTAAAACATGCATCCTGTTTGCAATAAGGCACTTAGATTTTTGGCAAATAAATGAACTTTATGTCCTGAATACAAAGTGTGATGTTTGTGGCAAATCCAACACATCACTGAGTACCACTCTTCATATTTTCAAGCAGGGTGGTAGCTGCATCATGTTACGGGTATGCCTGTCATCGGCAAGGGAGTTTTTTAGGATATTTTTTTTTGAATCGAGTTAAGCAAAGGCAAAATCCTAGAGGAAAACATGGTTCAGTCTGCTTTCCAACAGACACTGGGAGACAAATTCACCTTTCAGCAGAACAATAACCAAAAACACAAGGCCAAATATACACTGGAGTAGCCTACCAAGATGACGTTGAATGTTCCTGAGTGGCCTGGTTACAGTTTTGACTTAAATCGGCTTGAAGATCTATGGCAAGACTTTAAAATGTCAAGTGATGATCAACAACCAATTTGATAGAGCTTGAAGAAGGCAGTTGATTGTTCTGTTGTTTTCTGGAATCATACATTTTACAATGGATTTAAAGTCACTGACAACAACTTTTTATTAGGAATTCACTCCCTTCATGGTCTCCTGTGTTGCCTCCTGCCGCTATTTTTCCCAATCCTTTTCTCATCTCCAAAGGGACTCAGTCAGTAAAGTAATACTTTGTATTTAAGACTGCTGAGGGATTAGGCCTATGGTTTCCAGGAGCCTCCCCTGCTCTGACTGTTCACAGAGCCCCAGCCTCCACAGCCTCCGAGCTGCAGTCAAACAGACACGAGAAGGACATAGCCTGTTTGTATAGGCTCAACCTTTGTCACATTGTTTCCATCAGTGGCTGACAATTAAACAGCAGTTCTTGTTTGCTCAGCCACTCCATTCAGGAACAAAGGGCTTGAGGACTGAGGAGCTCATACGACTACTGCATGAGTGGAGAGTAGACTGACTGGGGTGGTATGGCATTTTGACCTGTGTGTGTAGCAGGAGTCTCCAAGAGGCTAGAACAGGCAAGGGCCACCCTGGCATCAATAGAAACGATTTAGCTCACTCCCTCTTCACTGGCTCTAATTCTTCTGTGAAGAGAGAGCTATTGGCCTCCTTCAGTCTTTTGCTATTCCTCTTTCACTGTTTTTCTCTCACTCCCACTCTCTCTCTATACTCCACTCTCTCTCTCTCTCTCTCTCTCTCTCTCTCTCTCTCTCTCTCTCTCTCTCTCTCTCTCTCTCTCTTTTTCTCTCCCTGTCCTCTACTCTGTGGTGAGTAGAGATTACTCTGTGACCACGCTGACCAAGGAATCCAGAAATAAAAGGCTTCATTTGGTTCACTGTGAGTGATCATTAGCCAAGGGCCCAGCCGCGGCCCATGAGGACTCTGCCCAAGTATGTGCCGACAGAGGGGAACCAATGCTGATGTACAGTGTGGTGCCAGGGCCAGGACAGGGCTGGGACCGGCTTGGACCAGGCTGAGACCCAGAGGCCTTAGGGAGTTAGAGCCCCTCAACCTCCTTGAAACCCCCTCAAACCTGGGAAAGAGATCTCACCCACCTCAACGTCCCCAGCGTATTCACAGAGGCATCACAAAGGATGGAAGCCACTTAGAGCTCTGCTGGCTTGATGTGCTAACCAGTGAGTGAACCTTTTGAAGAGGAGCCCTGATTTCTCCATTTGTCTGCCCATTGTTGAGGTTTAACTTGAGATGAGAGCCACTTAAGAGCCATACTGGCTGGATGTGTTAACCAGAACCCAGTAGGCCCTTTGAAGGAGGCCTTAGACTTCTGTTTGATGTCTCAGTGTTTGTGGGCTACGTGGAATATGGCGGAATGGTAATGGAAGGGTACTATAGTTCAGCAGAGCTCTCTCTCCTATAAGGGTGAAGGAGGGTAACAGGGCACCGCTCATGTGGGGAACCTCTGTATTGACCCCCGGCCGGCGGAAAGGAATCTCAGCTCGGCAAGGTCGGTCCGGGAACGCTTCAGACCGACCAGGAATTCATACATTTATCCTGTGGGATGCGGAATGCCGCGTGGCCTCCGCGTAATCTCTCCGAGGTGGAAGAAAATCTGTGGGAGTGTTGAAGGGAACATTTTGTTTACCTGTTGGAGAGGCCTTATTCATATTTCCACTTTAACAGTTATTTCATTTCCTGTTTGATGTTTACCAAGTCTGGCACCAGGGTTTTGGAGCCGGCCCAAGTTCAGGTTCACCCTTTGGTGCCTCTCTCTATACCCCCAGTGCTGAGGCTTCTCTGTCTGAGCATCGATTTCAACAGCACCGGAAATGAAACTGCATCGCCTCTGAGTTTCAGAGAGACAGAGGGAGGGAAGGAGGGAGAGAGTGAGAGAGAAAAAGGGGCAGAGAGGGGAGACATCTTAGAGGGAAAGGGAAAGGGATAGGAAGAAAGCAATTGAGAGAGCAATGTCTACAATGATTAAATGTATTCTCTCTCCCGCTGGCTTGGTTTCCCCAAACTTCATTCGTTTTCCTATGCATGAGAGAGAATAAAGAGACCATTTACATGTACAGTAAGAGGGGAAAAGGGGGAATTAAGATGATGATGAGCCAGTGAAATAAAGAGGAGAAGCAGTGAAGTCATATGTCTAAATGTCCACACAGGAGCAGATGACTGACAGTAGGTTTAACAATCCTGCAACACTCCTGTCAGTCAAGTCCTGAGAGGGAGGGAGGGAGGGAGGGAGGGAGGGAGGGAGGGAGAGAGAGAGAGAGAGAGAGAGAGAGAGAGAAGAGAGAGAGAGAGAGAGAGAGAGAGAGAGAGAGAGAGAGAGAGAGAGAGAGAGAGAGAGAGAGAGAGAGAGAGAGAGAGAGAGAGAGAGAGAGAGAGAGAGAGAGAGAGGAGAGAGAGGGAGAGAGAGAGAGAGAGAGAGAGAGGAGAGAGAGGGAGAGAGAGAGAGAGAGAGAGAGAGAGAGAGAGAGAGAAGAGAGAGAGAGAGAGAGAGAGAGAGAGAGAGAGAGAGAGAGGAGAGAGAGAGAGAGAGAGAGAGGAGAGAGAGAGAGAGAGAGAGAGAGAGGGGAGAGAGAGAGGAGAGAGAGAGAGAGAGAGAAGAGAGAGAGAGAGAGAGAGAGAGAGAGAGAGAGAGAGAAGAGAGAACATTAGAAGAGTAGGAGGCAAAGGGGAATGGAGAGGTGACGGAGAGTGATAGTATATATGGGAACTGTCCTGTGACACTCCCAGCCTCTCAGAAGTCCTAATGCAGAGCTTTTCATCAGAAGGGTCCTAAGCCAGTCAGTGACAACTGTGTGGAGTTTGGAGTTTGAATTGTAACGGCAACTATGTGAGCTTATTACAGTATTATAGACACAATGTCCTGGGATTTCCAATGCAAAACCCCAGAAGTCTAGCTCAAACAGACTCTTTAAAGGGGTTGGAAGCACTAAATCACGCCGGTGTGATTGTGGGACCTGTGCGTGGCTGCAGCACTAAGCTAACAGACAAAAAGCTTTTACCTCCACACGTGCAGCATCATTAATCTCCACCACAATAATTATTTACCTCCACGTCAGTCTTTCTGTAGTTTAATTGGCCTCAAATGCACCCAAACTAGGCACCAACAATTGTTAATTGAAACCAATAGAAGCTATCCATAGAACAAATATTGACCTCCACATTAACTGCTGTCTTCTGCACACTACATCCACCCTAGCATTCATTTTATAGACTGCAGCAATACGGCACTCTTAATTCAGCTGCTGTCTGTCGTTTAGCACTGAGCAGGCTAGTTCAGTAACTCCACAGACCTAGCCACAAGTCTTTCCATTACACTTTCGTACTATAATAGGAGTCTCTGGTTATTTATTGTCCTTTCAGTGAGATTAACAATTGTTTATATGCATGCTGCATGTTTTCTAGAACACTGTTTAGTAATAGTGCTGTCTGTAAGATATGCACCCTCGGGGCCATGGGCCAGGCTTGTTCCACTGTACAGCAGAGAGAGAGAGAGAGAAC